>NW_027287538.1:48406402-49006402 GCF_022747635.1 Hetaerina americana | reverse complement strand
GGATAATCCATTGCTAACAAATCAAGAATATTTTCGAACCTAGGCGATGAAGTCACAAGTTGATGCAAGGATTTCGACATAAAAGAATTCAACAGGTATTCCCAGATATCTATGTCTCTACCCCTCATTTTAAAACTATATGTGCTCAAGTCAATACATGGGACAATGAAATCTCCGCCGATAATAGCGTCGCGATCATTGCACTGGGATAAGAAACCTTTGATTTGCTGACCAAATTCTAGCATAGAATTATCTTTGCCAGCCGGCGGCCTGTAAAATGCGCATACATATGGATTTTAAATTCTTCATTTGGATTCTACGTATGGATTCCAATTTTTTTGATCCAGGAGTTTAAATTGGCCACGAAATGTTTTCAAACCATTACCTGGGATTACCTCAAGCCTGCTAATTGCTAGGGTAATTTTTAACTGCAATAATGACTATTCTGATTTTCCCGATTCTATTTGCTCTGTCATTCTTGTAAACGGAAAAGGATTTTGGGAAAAATCCACCGTCGGCGATATTAGTTGATTAGCTTTCGGTCTTAATAATGACGATTATATCTCCGCCTGTGCTTTGAATAAGCCTAATAATATTCTGTGACTTGGTTTTCGAAAATTAATTACCAATACAATTAATGTTTACTTGACATTAAGGATGTTTGTATTTTCCACGAGGAACTACTGAGAAGGATATTTGTGACGTGAATAGGCATGCTCTTGTTAATATTCTATGTGGTTTCATTCTCTTTTACGTTTGGTGTCCCAACACCCAACAACCACACGCCCTTGCAAGCAGTTTATGTGATATCGTGTACTTATAGACATAAAGCAAGCCACCATAAATTTGCTATAAAATATTTTAGCATAATTCAACGGAGAAAACTGCGGCAGCCGAGGAATCATCAAGTCTTGGCTCACGCATGAACATCATTGCCATCTAGCGATACCAAAAATTATGAAAGGCTTGCATTAGGACTCCCAATGTCTATAATATAAAAAAAACTACCAAATTATATTACCAATATTACAGCATAAATTGCTGACATTACCACTTAAAATTACAGTAATTAACCCGAAGTTTGGTTTAATGAGTAATGGAAAAAGTCACCAAATACTAGGCCACGTACAGCGTATGATTTTCAAAGGGTATTTACTAGGAGTCCCTGATCCTAACTCTGTGAGTGCTGCATGCAATATTCCAGAAAAATAGGGTGGACCAGAAGAAACACACAGTAGAGCTGGAAGGCAACCATAGTAACCCATATACAAAATTTAGCACCCCCTCCCCCTCCCGGTCAGAACTGGAAGTATCTCTTCCATTACGCTACCATATAGCTCGTTCAACTTTCTTGTGCGCACGAAAATGATCTTGAAGTAGTGGAGTTCTTGTGAGCCTTTGCGTTGCATCTATTTCGTTAATTCACGGTGACCTCTTTCCTGTGAGGTAGAGAAAAAGGAGGGTCACTATTAGGAGGGGTCAATCAAATGACTTCAACTTCGCAGTTAACTTTCGTTATCCCATGAGTCAAGTCATTTAAAATTCTGCAAAATAGGGAACTATATGGTTTTTTTTTAAATATCAGGAAGTTTTAGGAGAGGACTACTTGATGCGTTTTTCCTTTTATGCACGCTTTTAACCTGAAAAAGTGATTTAAAGCTTACTTAAGATCAAGGGTTCTTCTAAAAGGCTAAAGAAATTTGGAAAAGATAGTTTAGGAGAAATGATAAAGTGAGAACGACGAGATTACAGGAAAATAAGGGAAGGAAAATAATATGCCTGGAATGTACCACACAGATGAGGAAATTGAGGCTAACGTGTAAATTTAATAGGAAAAAGGAACTGCAGGAGTAGCAATATAAGAATGCTATTTTTAATCAATAGATAGCCACAGTTTCGCAACGGTTGAAGTGAGTGATTGTTCATAATTAGGAGTGATGACGTAACAATTTTGCTGCCATGCACCTCTGTAGAATTATTGGTATACAGACGCAGTTGTATACGTTGTAGCGCTAAATGTAGCACCGCTTCTTTTGGATGTGAGACTCCCTAAGAGCCCTCTCCTCTTCTGAAAGACCTTAGGTCCATCCCTGAGCATTCACTCAAACCTCAAAGGAGTTAATTTTCAGCGTAGTCAGGGATTTTAATATCGCGAAGAGGGAACGTAAGGGGAAATAATTCAGTTCTATGGTTTTGATTTAGAAACCCTGGTGCGTTCTGCAAGAGTTAGCTTATTTGAGCAAGAGTTAGCTCCTTTGAGTTGCTCAAAATTTCAGGGAGCGTAAAAAACGAGTTTCAACGAGAAGGCAATCTAAAAGATTTTGGGTTGAAACTTAAAATCTGTGCCTAGTTTTTGTCCCTCACTTCCATTTCCAGAATTATCGGCCTCGTAGGTCGTGAGGTGATACTTACGTGGCCCTGATCACCCAGAGGCCTTAGTCACGATCCTACTTGGATAGGTGTTCCAACACCACCAAAGGTTGGGCTGTTGGTGATTTTCCTGAATGTTAAGTCATCTATTTTTAAAACGGTGTAAAATTCCTAAAACTAAGCATTTTTGATAAAACGTAATTTAAAATAAATCAGATTCAACAGTCTACTATAAAAACGACACAAAACAAAATTGAAGTTTTCCAAGAAAAGATGGATCTGGTGATTGCCGCATTCAAATATGAAGCAAAATATTGATGCGGAATTGTTATTCTCGTCTCAATAAATTTTTTTTTAGATGCAGAAGATCGATCGTGGGAAAACTAAGAAAAATTGAAAATAGTTCCAAGCAATACGAGCCAGTTGTCTATCATCATCAAAATGAAATATCCAAATTGCCACTACTCTTATTATTTCAAAAGAAAAATATATTTTACTCGCCGTTGTGTCAAAAAAGGTAAAAATCGATTAAAATTTGTAATCCGCATAGATAAAGCACTAAATAAATTAAATCAAACTATTTTTCATTTTCGAAAACATAGTTGTCAAATAATTTTGCTCAACTTAAATTGATTTGAAAGGACTTATTCATTTATTTATGCTAACATTTTTTAACTGTGATGAATAATCTATCTGTCCATTTCTTCTACAGGCGAATTACAATCATAAATGTTATTCCTTATATTCAATTATAGGTTACATCATTATCTCGATTCCCTAAGAAACGACAGAGTTAATAGTTTTGAACTGATTTTAGCTCTTACTTAGAAATGCAGGTTTGACGGATCCATATTTTGACGAATGATTTCAAAGCAAGTTTAGCTCATTTGAAAACCAAATCAAATCATCTTTGTGGCAAAGTTTAGAGTGAGATGCCTTGGCGAGTAATATTCCTTCAAAATTTATCACGTTTTATTCTCGCAATTTGGTTTTCACGAGCACTAATTTGGTTTCCGTAATGCAAGGCCTTGGGTAAATCAAGGGCGTTTATAGGATTCATCCCTTAATCTATTCCTTTATGCTCCCAACAAACCTTCAAACTGAATCCTTGCGACAAAATTATTCGGCCATGGTGAAAACAGTACGGAGATATGTTTCTAACATGTTTTAAATTATGTTTGTAAATGCGTTGGAAAATACAATTAAAATCCATTATTTTTGGCATATGCAATCATTGGTGGGTTCATTTTAATGGCAATTTAATATTTTCTTCGTTATTTGAGATCAAGACGTACCTACACCGGTATATACCGGTTTTCATTTTCAAGGACACAGTAACAGGAAGAGAATAGCAATAAAAGAACAACTTGTTTATCTTTGCGGGGGACGATGAGTCATTACAACTTAAAGTGGATCGAAGCTAGTCTATGGACACCGGTAAGGAACAATGTGCAAGTTGCCAAAATGTTAGTGAATTCATTGAGCAGAGAATAAGAAAGGACCTAAGTCTTTAATTTATAGTTGGTCATCCTTAAAAAAATTTTTATGGAAATTCTCAAAAAAACCTGTAGCGGGTTTATGGCAAAATTTTCCGGCGACCTATCGCATGTTTCTCGTTGAGACATTTACCAGTACGTAAACCTTGTACGGAGGGATATCTCCCTATATACAACTGTAGGGAATCACTCCTTGTAGGGTAATCTCCCTTGTATGTAGGGAGAAAAATAAGCATGGCGCTTATAAAGTTACATGCCGCTGTTATCCAGTGCGTTATCATTACATTTTAACGTTCAAGTAACTCCTTTATGACAGTGGGTGAACATGCAGATCTAAAAACTGGATCAAATTTCATGCATATGGTAAACAATTAACAAAGACGGGATAATTCATAAAAAGAAGTAGATGAAGGCTTTTTAACTATCTGATAAGTAGAATGAGCAATGAGAGAAGAGGAGGAAGAAGAAATAATTAGTGCCTGAGCCAAAAAAAATCGAAGAATATTCTGCATGGTCCATTATGAAAGTAATGTGCATAATTTTATTGTGACGTGACTATCCATGACAACACGGTAAAACCGATCTGTGAATGTGGTGGGGGTCTGCCCTTTCAACGCAGCCGGTCGCCAGTTTGCTCCAAGCAGTCTGAGTGGAAGGACAAGCCTCCGCGTGAAGTGTGTTTTTCGACTTTGTAACACGGCGTGAGTGTTTGCTTGGCCATAACAACGCCCAAAGCCACACGTCCTTCATCGTTACCAACCTCCTGACCCGTAGTACCACTCCGGTGGTCCCCCAGCCCTTTAAAATCCCAACTTGGCTCCATGAGACTTTTCTTTGTTACCCCAACTAAAGAGAGAGCTGAAAGGAAAGCATTAGGAGAGCGTGGGAAACATCCAAAAGTACAGGTATGTTACAACGTTCCTGAGAGATATTCCCATCGAGGAGTTTGAGGGTGCCTTTCAGGCGTGACAGCCGTCTCCGCAAGTGTATTGATGCAGGGGGAGAGGGTTTTGAAGAATTTTAAGCATTAGTTTCAGTACAATCGATAAATATATTTTTCCAAAAGAATATGAATTACTTCAATAGAGGAGTATTAATTTCGCAATGACCAAAGAGAGAACGAGATCGGCAATTGGTTAAGCGAGAAATGTATTTTATTGCAAAGTCAAGAGAGCCACTCGCTGTACGAGGGAGGTCCGGATGGTCAGGATGCCGGTAGCTTGAGTTGGGTGCTGGTCTCGCGTTTAGAGGCTAGGAAGTCCGGGAAGGAATCTCTCATAAGCCAGGGAAGGCTATGTGTGCCCTTAATTGGTAATTAGCGCCTTAAAAACCATCCATGTGATCGGAAAAGTGAAATTTTCACGAGTGAGTGGATAATTCTACACTCTCTCGAAAGGGCTTGTGACCCACGTTTAGGCATTTCGGTGAACCGAAGAGTTGCCTTCCGCTACGTCACCACGTTTACACCTTACAGCACAAATCTGGAAGTTAAGGAAGCGCTTCCCTGTGAGTTACCTTTGGATTTATCAACTGTGGTGAGGCATGGATATTGATGGCGGAGGAAAGATATATTGTAATGCGAGGGTTGCTATTTATATTTTCAGCCTAAATATGAAAATACAGTAATTTATTGATGAAAATGGATTTATTGCTTTTTGAAGTATTCTCCATGATAATCAGTACAATTTTGCATGGGCTCGAACCAATTTTCGTAACACGTTTTCCACTTTGATTGAGGTACCTCCTAAACATGGTTTTGAATGCATTAACGGCTTCATCAGGCGCTGAAAAACGTTGGCTACGAAATTTTTTCTTAATAAACGAGAATAAAAAGAAGTCATTTGGTGCTAAATCAGGGCTGTAACGAGGTTGGCCCATCAATTCAACGTTTTGGCCAGTCGAATAGTTAGTTGCTTCAGCCGATCTGTGAGAGCTTGCATTTTCATGATGAAGAATGATCCATCATTGCCGCTTCTTTTTCCGTATTTCATCAAGCACTCGTGGCAAAAAAATGCTCATGTACCATTCAAAATTGCTAGTTCTACGTTGCTACAACAGTGCGGTTGCCACATGTCCAGTTATTCCGAAGAAATAGGCGATCATTTGCTTCAATGTGCTTCGCGCACGAATCACTTTTGTCGGATGTGGCTCGTCTTGAAAGACCTATACAGTGGATTGCTGTTTTTTTTCGGACTCATGCACATAGATCCAAAATTCGTTACCTGAGTAGATACTATAAACAGCTTTTTATGCACCTTGTATTTGTTGAGCATTTCTTTGCACCAATTGACACGACCATATTTTTGAGCTTTTGTCCAATTATGCGGGATCCGACGCGAATAAATTTTTTTCATAGATAAATTTTCATGAAATATCTTATTGATGCTCGTCATACTAATCCCCAAGGATGTCTTAATCTCACGATAAGTCACATGATGATCTTCCTTTGCTAGTTCTTGCACAGGATCAATGTTTTCTGGCACAACTGATTTCGGACGACCTTCACGACTTTCGTCGCTGAGCGAACGGTCGCCATGATGTAATTCGTTGTACCAGCGTTTCACAGTGGCCAAAGATGGAGCTTCATCTCCAAAAGTGGAAGTAAGCCGATCGGTGCCCTCCTGTCGGGATAATCCACGCTGAAAGTTTTATAAAATCATCGCACGAAAGTGTTCACGAGTTAACTTCATTTTTTCGCTGAGACAAAATGTTCGAGTCACTGTAAACATCACAAGTTTTGATCAAAGGACACAATTCTCAGGTGAAAGTTAGCGTTAAAAGGGTGAAACTTTCAGATGGAAACGTCAGATGGACCCTAAATCACTTAGTGTGTTTCAAGGCTCAAAATATAAATAACAATCCTCGTATTTGGAAATGTGGTGCTATACAAGAAAATTTTGAAGTTCAAATGTACATTTGAATAGATAATTAAGAGGTTCTTCGAAGAGTAGGAAAGAAAATGAGCCTATTGAAAACTCAGAACAGAAGGGATACTATTACCATGAATGCAGTTTATTAGCCACGGTGGTGACAGTCGACAGGGGGAAGAGCAAACGGTAATAAATGCAGAGGAAGACCTTAGATGAGATACGTACATGAAAGGAATGGCTGACGTCACGGAAAAGATTTATGTGGCTATAAAGAAGAAGACAAATGGAAGAGTTGGTCCTCTGCTTAATTAAACCCAGACAAATTATTCTTACAGGCTATCCTGTATGGGTCACGATACATGATGATGATCAAAATGATGGGATATGTGATTACTAATGAATTCCGCTTTTTAACACCGTATCGAAAAAAAATGCTCATAAAAACTCGAATTATGCAACATTTAACTTAACCTTAAAGAGATATTAAATTCACAACTCGCCTAAAAGTATGACACGACTATAGAGCGGGAAATAACCTTGAGCAAGAAGTGTTAAATTTAGTCCGATATTGGGTTTTCAATCTAAATATTAAACATTTTGGATTACGGGTTGCAATGTCCATTATGCGTGGAGTCATTACCGTTGACCCAAGTAGGTCAGATATTCCAGAAAAGGCGCTTTTGTAGTGCACTTAAAAAATATTCAGCTTAGATCTGATATGCTTGCTCATTATTTGTTTTATATTTTGTTACAATGTCACTTTTGTCATTTGGCCCAAATGCTAAATGCACTTAACTGCGTTGGAAATATTTTAATGCGAACATGAAATAAGCGAAACTGTGTCTAGATTGAACGGATTTACCATCTTGGAAGGAACGAAGAAGGAACATTAATGGATGCACTCTCTATCCTTTTGTTTATGATCCTGAGAACAACTTAAGCTGCGTGGGATATCAAACTAATTGTCCTATAGTCCTCACATGATGTAGCCTTTACCTTTTTCGGAATAGGAACTAAAACGCATTTCGCAAAGGCTTCCGGCCAGATTCCTTCCTCATAAATACTACGGATCAGCCCATATAGCCTCTTCCTCCCACATTTTCCTAAGCATTTTAAAAGTTCCACGGGAATGTTATCTACCCCCACGGCCTTATTTAGTTTCATCTCCCTTAATGCCCTTGCTATCTCATTGTCTAGTATGCCTGGACCTAAGCTGTCTTCCTCTACGTCATTTTCTTTTTCAATGTCTAACTCTGTTGGTCTGAGTTCTTTACTATACAGTTCTTCTATATACTCCTTCCATCTCTCTTGGATCTTTCCTGCGTCAACTATTACCTTACCCGCCTTATCTCTAACTGTAAGCATAGCTCTTCCTTTCTTACTTCCCGATAACGATTTAACTTTGCTGTACAGCGCACCGATTTCACCCTTCCTCTGCAGACTTTCCATATCCTCGCACTGCGTCTTCCACCTTGCTTCTTTTGCTTTATTTGTTGCCCGCCTCAATTTATTGTTCAATTCTTTGTACTTCAATATATATATATATATATATATATATATATATATATATACATATATGTATTCAAACACGAAATCCCGCCATACGGCGAACAAATATATATACACATGGAAATAGATATAAGGAAAAGGGATAGGTACACACATAAAAGACGTACAGCGGGGAGGTGGGGAAGACGGAACCGAGCAGATCACAAGTGCAAAAATATTTCCTTGGCCGGGACTTGAACACCGGATCTTACGACTTGCCGGGCGGATGCTCTCGGCCAAAGAATCGGGGCACTAACGTATCCTCGATAGCTTAAGTGGTTAGATCATCGGCCCGGCAAGTCGAAAGATCCGGCGAATAAACATCTGTAGTCTCTCCCGACTTCTTCCTACATTTTAAAAAATGTCATAAATCAACTGAAATGTAAACTCTGCCCAACTTTTTACATTGGCCAATGTACCACACCCCTCAATATTAACATTAATAATCAGTGTAAATAAGCTTCCCTCTCAGTTCCTAGACACGCAGCTTCCCAAGGCAGGATAAGGGTTAGTAGAGGATAAGACGAGATAGGAGATACGTACAACATAAAATACAAGGAAATGCAATGCAAGCTCTCCCTCCTCCTACTACATATTCCCTCTTCGTATCCGGTTAACATGTATTTAAGACGGCGGTTGAATGCAGTTTTCACCTGAAGATGATGCATCAGAACCGGTAGAGGATTAAATCAATATCTAGAGGATTATTATATATTAATTACTAGAATCTAGTGATTTTCCGCGGTCGAGAGCTAGTTTCTGAATACCTATCGTTCATATTGGTAACAATTGGGACAAGATGTGTCCCGACAGGAGAAGAGAGTATAATTCTCAATAAAATCACGCCATTTTCTGAAGGTTAGAGGGAATTCAGTCATCGCGCCAGTTATTCCAATCTTCGATTTTTTGCTACAAACAATAGGGTGTATCGCGTTGCACCCTACTCCCCCCCCCCCCATTGCAGTTGAGCTTAATCGTCTATACTCACTTTAGAATGTTATAACGACATTGAGTCCGTAGTCATCAGTAAGATATTATTCTTTGCCGACGATACAATGGTTTATCGTGATCCTGAGGACACAGCAGCTTTGTCAGATGACCTTAATGTTACACAACGCTGGTGCGACATTTAGCATTTAGAATTAAACTTAAAAATTGCGTATTCATAAATTTTTGGAAAAATAGAATTCCCTTCCGAACGCCTACTGAATTGGGAACACAGAAATGGATTGTGTAGACTCGATTAAATACCTTGGCGATACCCTCAGTCACGATCTCTCCTGGGTTAAACACATACGGGGAATGTGTGGACAAGCTAACCTAAAATTAGGATTTATTAGAAGAGCAGTGGGTAAATTTGATGAAAAAGTCAAAGAGAAATGTTACCTGATCCTGGTTAGGCCTCATTTAGAATATACTGCTAGTACGTGGGATCCTCACAAAGTTGGATAAATTGCCGAATGAGATCGCGTGCAGCGTAGAGGAGCTAGATTTGTGAAACGTTGTTGTGATAAATTTAGTTGCTTATCCAAAATATTAGAGCAGGTAGGCTAGGAGTCACTCACGGATCGAAGGTTAAATTACAGATTGAAGCTTCTGTATAAAATGGAAGGAGGTCTCTTTAGCAGTGATGTTGAAAATATATTATTACCCCCATCGTACTACGTAAGGAGAGATCATGTTAATAAAATTGAAGAAATTAAGTGAAAAATAGATAGATTTCAGATGCAATTTTTTCCACGAACGATAGGGTATCATAATAACATTGTTCAGCTGATGTAGGTCGGATCTACCTTAGTGGTAGTAGACCTTAGTGGAAGTAGATCTACCTTAGCCGGATATGTTCAGGTATATTTATTCTGGTGTTTATTCACCCTTTGCCACACACCCTGGCTGCGGCTTGCAGGCTGTATATTAATAAATAAATTATATGATTCTACACGGTGAAGAGGACAGAAAGGAAAGTTAATGAGGAGATGCTAGGTATTGTGAGGTAGGAGAAGGGAATTTCGGGAGAAATCATGAGATAAGAAAAATGGACGTAAAGCATATTGATTGGTATTGGGATGTTGAAGGGGATCGAGATGGTGCGGGGGCTAACGTACTGGCTTCCCACCCTGAGGGCGCGGGTTCAAATCCCGGCGGTGTTGAATATTTTTCAGAGGTATTTCGATCCCTACTTGAGGTGCTTTTTGGAGGGCACTTTGAGTGAGTACGCCGTCCGTCGGATGGGACGTTAAACTGCGGACCCCTTGGCGCCTTTCGTAAAGAGTAGGCTAATGCCGACGCCGGGTTTCTCTCCAGCCTTCATCCTTTCCTGTCCATCCCCTATGGCGCAAATGACCTTAGATGTCGGTCGCCTCCCCTAAAAACTACTACTACTTGGGATGTTGAAGACTTTGATAGAGGAGAGAATGTTAGGAAAACGAGGAAGGAGCAGAAATAAGATAGGGATGTTGGACGGAATGAAGGGAGGAAGAAAGGGAGATGAAGAGGGGCTTGTTGTAGAGGATGTTGGATTGTGTTTTATTCGGAGAGACAAAAAATGTATTTATTTGGTATTCATGTCGATCCAAAACCTACCTTAACCGATACATTACCTATAATAATAAAATAATAAACGAATGCGCGTGACCCAGGTTTCGGCGTTCAACTTCATCATCTTACATAATGAGTGGCTTTTGCAAATTAATGCCAAAAGCCTACTTTTTGTAGTAATTTCGAATAAATTCTGTGGAAAAAATTCCAATTGCGTAGTGTGTAGCTGGGCGGTACGCTGAAAATTCTTTGGTGCATGATTAATACTGATAATAATCCTGTAATACTCGTTTCTCTTAGGAGATTTGCTTATTTTGCACTTTTCGAAAATTATATGAAATTCTATTCTTAAATTAATCGGCATACTTAGCTAAATTACTCACAAAAAGTTCCCGTGTGAAGGTCAGGACTGGGGATTGGTTGACCTCAAAAATATGTTACTCGAAAGCATTCCATCATGCCTGATAGTAACGCAACGCCATCACAAAACGTGTTATTCGCCTGAAGAATGGCGTGATATGTGAGCGTTGAGCTCACTTAGTACTATACTCAACTAAGAGGTTAATTTTGTTGAAAATTGAAACAGAAGAAGGGCTGAGACAACACTCCTCGGGACAATTTGAGGGTTCCCCAATAGAGTCTCATATTTCAATACTGCAACAGTTACATTAAGTTTTAGCACCACAGTGATATGAACTCTTTTGCTTCACTAGTTTATTCACTAGTGTCTTCACCCTCTGCTACACGCCCTAGCGGTGGCTAGTAGGATACTAAAATAAAATTCAAAACAAAAAATATACATATTAAGAAAAGGCTCGTCAAAACCTGTATATGGAGCGTGGTTACGTACGGCGCGGAAACAAGGTCATTGAAGCAGAATGATAGGTATAGATGGGAGGCTTTTCAAATGTGGGCGTGGAGAAGGATGAATAAGGTGAAATGGGCTAAAAGGAAAACAAACGAGAAAGTATTAGGCAATGTGGGGAAGATAGCGTTTGTCAGTAGAACATCAAGGAGGCAGCAAGGATGGAAGCAGAGCATTTTGATTGGCGATGGGATGTTGAAGACTAATAGAGGGGAGAATGTTAGGCAGACGAGGAACGGATAGGAATAGGATTTGGATGTTGGACGTAATGAAGGTAGGAAGGAAGAATGCAGAGTTGAAGTGGGACCTATTGCAGGGTTGTTTCATTAAGAGAGAGACGAGGGAATTATCGCTTTACCTCTCGGTAGCTTGAGTCCGCCAAAAACCTAATTCAGGAGGTAGATTGCCGATAATAGTAGTAACAGTCTACATACTATGAAAGACCCTTACACTAGTCCCTACCCCTCGTAGACAATTGGCTTTTCGGCAGCCTCTCACAAAATAACTGAACTTACATACTCTTTCGTAGAACTTTTAACCCTTCTTATCCATACATCCCGCAAATGTCCCCACTGAAATAATTTATTTTTTAATTATAGAGTGAACTCGTTTATTTTGAAGCTGACTTAAATATCCACAGCCTACCCACCATCCAAAACCCGAAGATCGCTGACGTTATTCTGGCATATATAATCAATAAAAAGGTTTTTTACTTAGCTTACAGCGATTTATTTATCAAAAAACGCGATTTTGGCAAGAGCTCAAGCTATTTTCGTGAGAAAATCTCAAAGTTTATTTTGTTTTATATTTTTCATCAAGCCTCGGTTTTTGATTTCATAATATTTCCCTCCCTTGAATTTTTCTCAACTGTCCAATGTAGCATCAAAAGTGAGAATAACTCAAAATATTCCCTCCTTCTTACGTCTTAAATGTCGACTCAAAAGAATAGAGGTGCCAATAATAGGATTTGAACAATAGTGCAGACGAAGATGTAAAAATCGTCAGCAAATGTATTTTTTTCTCGAAGCCACGCTTCTAATCTAATCGAATTGGGATGAGGATCGCATAACAAAGACATTTGGCGAAAAAACCAGTCAAACACATTTTTACAAACCATTGTCTTTGAATTCAACGCATAAAATCGAAATACGAGCGGTGAATTAAGTATACACAATAGATAATATTTAGGTAAGCACCAATCTCCAAGTTCATCATCTGATGACGACAGAGCATCGTCGTTGTAGCCATATTACTCTCAATTATTGTTCTTTTCAATTCCCGATAATATAAAACACGTATAATGCATCGTATGTCATCTAGACATTTTTTTCCTTGCCTTCGGCTTTGTTTAAGGATTATTCCATAAAGTTGTTATACCTCGGAATACATCTAACATATTTCATTTCGGTCATCTCAGCTCTTTTTCTCTAATATTGTTAACACAAACTATAGCCTCCAATGAACACTCCAGCCTCAAATATCATATCTCCTTGCCTAAAAAAATAATGCTTCATATCGATGTTTTCCCTATTTATTTTCTTTTATGCCTACTTGAGATCCTTCTCTCTCCCTTTGTAAATAATTCTATGCCTAATACGACTCTTCTTTTAAAGTCCTTACTGCTTTGTCGCCTATCTTCTTATCAAAACTGTGCTACCTACTTAGTTTAAGCCCTCCAGCTCTGTTTAGCCACCTCCTCTTTAAACGATAAAATACCTTCTCCTCCTTAAATGTATAAATCCTCCAACTATAATGCAAAAATTTACCTTCTTTAATGCTTAAATACCCCCTACGTTTTGAGAATTTCAATACCTTGGTTTTCTTATGACGGAGTTTCTTCCCATAGCTATCACATTGGTCCTGATATTCACTCAGCAATAATTCCAATTCTTTGCCTGACTGTCTAACTAAAACCAGACATCTGTAAACCTCACTTAATTAGTTCTCACCTTCTTTAAGTCTTCCTCATATAGTTCTTATAGGTATCCCTTCTCTTTCGTTAGAACTGCATTAATTTTTCCTCTCCGCCTCTGATTGCACACGTTTCCTTCCTTATGGAGTTACACTTCTCTCCCTTCCCCTGTTCATTGCAGCCATTTCACCTTGACTCCGTCAACTCTCGGTATTCTTACATTGCTCTTTCCACTAGATTTTTCTCCATCATCCATGGTTTTATCAACTACTTCCTGACTTTCCTTCCTTTTTGCCTTCCGTTTAAGATTCTAAGTGCATTGCATTTCCTCATCCGGCTTCACTTTTATCTCATCTTAAAATTGACATAACCCATAAGCAATTATGATCTATAAATCCGCATCCAACCCTGGAAAACTTAATGAATTGGTGATATGTCCAAACATTATATTGATTACCTTGATATTAGTGGCTCGCCTCGCATGCGCAAATAAGTATTTTGCACTCAGACACTGTAGTGAATATACCCTAATTGAGCCAGTTCGCAGTGCCGGCGAGTATTAAGTATTACCTCCATTACATCCATTTAGAATTTTTCATATTTTTATTGGTAACTGACAATTGGGCTTAACTTAATTATTTTGTGCCACGCGTCTTGGGCTGAATCACTCCCAGCCACAAAACCTTGCGGTGACTGAAAGGGAACCATGCGAAATACAACACAAAAGTGGAATACTTTAAGCTAATCTAGGTACGAGTACATCGCCCCGAATTTCCCAGAATGTGTCGTATGCGTGCGCACGGCAATTTTCAATTATTTCATTCAGGTTTTCTTTTAATCAGATGTTATGGTCATAATTGAACCATTCCTTCCACAAAACTCTACTGTATTCCTACGCAGTTATCTCTTGTTTCGTAAGTAGCACTCTCTTCCATTACTCCCATCTACCCCTTCGCTCACCACCCCATTCCAATCACCCGTCACTATCAAGTGCTTTCTATGCTATATATCCCTCACTCATAGTCATCAATTCTCTCCACTATCCCGTATCTGATAGTCTTTGAATAGATAATCAATAATTTATTTGAACTGCACACCTTAACCGAACCTGCCCATGCTTTCATCATCAGCAGAGACCACCTGGATATATACATTTATCAAAATTTCATGTAATATGAATTATTCGCTTATTTTCATTTCATAATGAAAAATAATCACATTTATCTGATTATCAGGCGCATTAGCAGTGATAAATAAAAATCATCCGAGTTCATTACAGAGAAAGAAAAAACAATTCTGGGTGCAGCTTTACGTAGGCAGGCGAGACCACAGGGAGAAGTTGAGAGGAAACAATTGCCGAGCCGATGTAAGTATTAATTTTCCCCTCGCACAAATAGCGACCGTAGAACAGAGAAAAAAAAGCTTTCCACATGTCATGAATCACTAATTACCAATTAATCTAGTGGCTGACAGATGATCTAACACTCCCTGCCACACATCCTCGTGGCAAAATTCATGATAAGATGTAGATGTTACAAAAAATCAGTGTCTTTATTTTCTTTGTCAAACAAAATGGTTGAAACACAAATACTTAAACAAAATAGTGGGCAAAAAGGTATATAAAGAGAAGAAATGTCTGCAAGTCCACAGGAATAATGCATTATTAGCAAGAACTGCATTCTATTTCCTGAGTTTTCGGACAAACCACTAACACCAGACTATTGAAATTTCTGTTACTTCTAAAAATGTTCTTCCTACTAACGCACACATTTTCACAGCATCGACGCGATGATCCCTGGTCGTCGAGAAAGTTCCCAAAGGGTCTTAGTTGCCCACTTGACAAACCGGCTGGCCCGTGGCCGAGGTTTCCTGGGTTCGGTTTCGCACATGGCGTTCGGCCTTCCTTAAACTGTAGTCGTAACCACTCTGGCAAATGTCTTCAAAAAGAGCCGATTCGGAGAGTACTTCATACGGAGTTGACCCACATCCAGCTTGATGGGTCTGTCATTTGATGGGACATAATGTTTTTCCAGCCTCAAAGTAAAAAAAATCAGTCTCCAAGAACTTGACATCGGAAAGAGTCACTTCCACCCCAACTCTCGCAAGATGACCTCGGGAAAGCGTGGATTTCCAAACTATTGGGATCCCGCTCGTCCTCGATCATTTAGTCCGTCAACGCAAAAGCAGAATTATTCACTCTAACAAACCTAATAGAGATACCGAATTGTTTTAAAGTCCTTGCGCGATGGTAATCGAACGCATAATCTCATAAGGACTGTCCTAACCTAGTGTGAAGAGACCAAAAGAATAAGAGTCCAACGATTAGGAGAAATATGCTTAATACTCCCCCAAAGAGCTAGCACGCTCACCCATCTCCCGCACATTTGGAAAAGGCAACCATTTTGGAATTAAGGTGGGAGGGACAGGGGAAGAAGAATCCCAACTCCTTTCTCCCGCCCGCGTTTATAATTCCATTCCATTGCCTCGACTCCCATCGACTAACACTCCACCACCTCACCTTTCCCGCTTCCCACCCGGCCAAGAAAACACCACCCTTGTCCCACCCCACTGCCTTCACCTCCCACGCCTCTCCCCCCTCCTCCACTCCTTTCCTTATCCCTCCCTCCCTCATCCCCCGAAACCCCGTCCGAAGACTTGAAAGGGTGGGAGAAAGAGGGAGATAGGAGAGGGCGAGCGAAAGAGAGGACGGAGAGGGGAGGGAAAGACAGAACGCGCGCAACGCCCTTGTTATTATTACCACCCCTCTCTTTTATTCGACTGAGGTTCGCGCGGAGGGTATGTCATTGTTTGCCAAACAATGGAGAGACAGGAGGGTGGGAGGGAGAGGTGGGGAGAGGTGTGGAAGGAAGGGATGAAAGGGGAGGTGTAGCAGATCGGGGCATGAGATGACGGAGGGGGGGAGGGAATGGTGAAGTGAAGGGGAGGAAGTGTGGAAGTGTGTGTGTGTGTGTGTGTGTGTGTGTATGTGTGTGTGGGAGAGAGAGGGTGGGTTTGGTGGGGTTGGGGAGGGGAATCTGTAGCATGTACATCCTTCCACCCTCTCTCTCTCTCTCTCCCCCTCCATTCCGACCCCTCGAGTCCCGAGGCACACAGCCCCTCCGACTCCCATCAGTCCTCCGCCCCGCCACTCTCTTTCTCCCCGCCCACCCTCGTGGCGTTTCTCCTCTCGAAAAGGTTGATCATGCGACGATAAAGAGAACAGCGTGATTTCCAAGCACTTCTCCCACCCTCCCCCTCAATATTCACCCGTCTCCGTCGCCTCCCGCTTTCTCCTTCCGTCCCACCAAAGTCCCTCTCTCTCTCTCTTCGCTCCCTTATCTCTCCCTTCTCTCCGCCTACCCTTTCTCCAGCCTCTCCCCTAACCCACCTTCCTGTCACCCTCGTCCACACCCACGTGCCCATCCCCCTATATATGTATGTCCCCCGCCTTCCCGCAAACCGTCAAACGTGTGTATATAAAAATAAATATGTGTTTATATATGTATACATGTACACACACATATATATATATACATATATATACATATACATACATACATATACATATATATTCATATATACATATATACATATATATATATATATATATATATATATATATATATATATATATATATATATATATATATATACGTATATATACATATATATTCATATATACATATATATACATATATATACGTATATATACATATATTTATACACACAATTATATAAAATGTATATATACAGACAAAACATGATGTTAGGATTTTTAGACTGTCCGAAAAAAGTTTCGGAGGCTAGGAGGACCGCTTCGGATGTCAACGGTGTTTTTTTTCGGAATTCGATTCTGATCCCTGCCGTTCCCTCGCAATAGAGTGTGGCCGCCTTGGGTCACCCACTCAAACGTCCCATCGCGCATCACCCCAGGTCGCTCGATCGCTCCGATGGAACGATTCGCTGGATTTCGTAATTGAATTCGAGATAGCGCGCTTGGATTTGGAAACATTTGACTGTGGAATTGGGACTGATATCTTGAATAGGCAAGTTTTTGAAATTAAACGTCAATAGATAGGGGGATGGGAGGGAAGTTTTCGTTTCCTATTTAGTTCGCGCAAAATATTTAGTTGACTAACAGATTTTCAGAAATATATTCAACGTTCGTTCAAAATATTCCGCGAGATTCTCCAGGGTATACATAAATGAACTCGGAGAGCGTATATGTAGTATGGCAAGCGTATTATCTCATATCAGCTTTTCCATATTGTAATAAATTATAAGAATGAAAACTTGATAGTTTTAATACAGTTGCATTATTGATTCATTTTCCTCCACATTTTCAATTGAGATTTTTGCCGAATATGAAAAATAAAAACCTAGTGCGTTGGCATCATTTCAGATTTCCATTGGATGTCGTCTCACATAATGATAATAGAAGTTAATTGTGATTTTTCCCAGAATATATGGTTCGCTTCGCGTTTTAATTCACATGAATCATCTCCGGGCACAAAATACACTTTTTTCCCATTCAATTCCTTGTATATGCACATATGTATAACTAGGATGGGGGGGGGGGAGATTTTTACTACAGTTTTAAGGTCACAAGGTTCACGGTGAGTCCACAGCTCCAAAGTTTGTCGAACAGCTTTCTACTGAATTTATGATTGATTACGAGCATGTGACAAAATTTTTAAGTCGATTTTCAGTCTTACTTGCATACCCAGTTTATACTTATTTATGGAAGTAAATTAGTGAAGTATGATGTTATATTTGTGAAAGTCTTAAGAGATAAGCACTACCTACCTACAATATGTTTGCAGATTAATCACACGCCCAAGAATATATAGCGTACCGCCATGCTGTATTTTACGCCTTACGCAATTGGAATTTGTCCGAACGGAATTTATTCGAACTTACTACCAAAAGTAGGTTTTTGGCATTACTTTGCTAAAGTAACTCATAACGTAACAGAACGTTAAGGTCATAATGGCATCATGTTGACCGTCGTTGAACGTTGAACGTCGAAACCTAGGTCATGCACATTCGTTTATTATTTTATTATTTTAGGTAATTTACCGGTTAATATAGGTTTTGGATGGACACAACTATCAAATAAATAAATGTTTTGTCTCTCCGAACAAAACACAATCCAACATCCTCTACAACAAGCCCCTCTTCATCCCCCTTTCTTTCTCCCTTCATTCCATCCAACATCCCTATCCTATTCCTGCTCCTTCATCGTTTTCCTAACATTCTCCCCTCTATCAAAGTCATTAACATCCCAATACAGTCAATATGCTTTTCGTGCATTTTTCTTGCCACCTTAAGATATCTCCCATCAATCCCCTCCCCCAACATACCCAGCACTACCTCATTTGTTTTCCTTTCTGTCCATTTCACCCTCTCCATCCATCTCCCCACCCACATTTCAAAAGCCTCCAATCTGCGCCTATCATCCTACTTCAATGACCATGTTTCCGCGCCATACATAACTACGCTCCATATCAAAGTGTAAACAAACCTTTTCTTAACATCCTTAATCAACGTCCCTGTCATCAATCCCCTTCTTGTGAAAGCTTCTTTGCCTGACGCAATTCTTCTCCAGTCCCAACTCGTACTTTGACCATTTTGGTCCACGACACTTTCAAGATATGTAAACTGTTCCACCTGCTATAGTATTTGCCCTTCTATTTTAATGTTTAACTTATCCTTTCTTTGACACATATTTGAATATTTTTTGCATCTAGAAAACTCTTAAATTTTCAGGATAAAAACTTGAAATATTTCGATTAGTTATACGGATCTGAGGTATATAGGTTATGTAGTTACCTATTCTTATGTCTAAAACGTTTCATATACATCCATAATTTTTATATAGGTGTCATAAATCTTAAAATAGCACTGATTAAGTATATCAATGTATCTTTCCACTCAATGTTATTCGGTATAACTAGTTTCGACGCATCTTCAGGTTTGAAGATGGTGGCATCCTCATCGGCGTCATCTTCAGGTCTGAAGAAGACGCCGATGCGACGGAACTAGTTGTACCGAATAAAATTGAGTGGAAAGATACATTGATACTTTTAATTCAATGATGATGGATTTCCATAAAGTGAAACCTGATAACATCGAATATAACTTAAAAGAGCACTCTACCTGTTCCACACGTCGATAGTATATACTACTAAGCCATATAATTCATTCAGTGAAGCCATTATACACGATTAATTGAGTTTAATTGCATTTCATATTTTAATGCAACTGCGTTAAAACTTATCGTAATATTACTTTGGGTCTACCTTATCCTTACGACTTGAGTTCAATGTTTGTACAAAGGGATTCTATAATTTTCCCGGAAAATAGAATAATTAATTAAGAAGTGCAAATAATGAATTTTAAATTGGCAAAAGGAGACTGTCAAAAGAAAATGCGAAAGATAAAACTTTCCTCAGAGATGCTCAAAGAGAAGCCATGTTTATCGCACATTCTCATAGCCTTAGCTCTTTTTAATCATTACTATTATTTTTATTTACATAATACAATGCAAGCCATCGCTTGGGTGTGTGGCAGGGGGTGATTACACACTAGAATACTTTTGACCCAAAACACCCTTCCCACCTAGCACGGTCGGACTTATTTTAATCCCTTGACAATTTCGCGCTATTTGTTCTACCCTTTATCTCTCTAATATCATTGACATGATATCTCCAACCGTATTACGATGTGGAAAATTATGCATTTCAACATCATTGCTAAAGAGGCATCATTCCAATATATGTAAGAGATTTAGTAGCTAGTATATTATACGATAAGTTGGTAAGTATCACTCTGACAAATTACCTTTACACATCGTATAATACATGATTGGCTGTAAAGTAAAAATATCACTGGAGCAGTTGTTTTTTGTTTCCAATAATTGACTTAAAAATCGCGGGGACTAACTTGTTAAATAAAAAATGGAGAGAAATAGTTCAAAGGTTCCAATATATAGCTATTCATAACTTCAAATGCAGAAGTACTGAGTTCGATTCCAGAAATAGCAATTCAATATCTTAATTACACGAGGGGTCGGGGGTAAGGGTAACGCCTAAGTTATTAATCGAATGTACATTTTCCATTTCGGTACTTCTGATACAGTACTCATAATTAAGTTTTTCAATAGAATTCGGCCGTGAATAGCAATTAATTGAAAAAGAATCAGCATTCTATTCAGGTACATCAGAGTGTTCCAAAAAATTAGGAATCAGGCGATGTCAAGTACCACTAGAATTGTCAAGGTGGACAAAATTATTTCCTTTGTTATTTGATCATACGTATCACGAAATTATCTACCCTTTGAGGCATTAGGTTGGGAGGGTCCCTTTATCCACGAAGAGTACAAGCAAGACAGATTTTTGGGAGGGTACAGAACACCTTAATTTGACTTTTTGTTACTAGCAGCTGGTTTCAAATGCTTTTAGTCGTATATCACACTTAGATACCGTAGTGTATTTACCTGTAATTAACATTATCTCTATTATTAGAAATATTTAAAATATTTATTAGTACCTAACAATTAGCAACATATAATTGTTGACTTTCATGCCCTCTGCCCTAACGGTGGAACGGAGGACGTGGTGGAAGGGCTTGTGCGTTCCGATGACCCCTAGAGCTGTGCTGGCGGGAGTAATAATAATTGCTCCTGGTAGGGTCACCCATGCCAGATAGGTCGAAGGTTAGGGGCCAGACGGAAGATAGTCCACGCAGCGTCTGTTCCTCAGTGAGGCGGCCAGCAAGTGATGGTGTCACGTTATAAACAATATTGAGGAAGGCAACGGGAAACCACCTCAATTATCATTCCCAAGATAAATATGATGATATACATATATATATATATATATACCTATGAACGTCATTTAATATACACAAACACGCGTACAAATACACACGTGTATTCCTATATAGAAGTACCTCTTGTGCATCATGCAAGGATGAGTATGATCGTGTAATCACTAAATTTGTTTTTTAGATAAAAATATTCGCGAACTTGAGTACGATTTTGCTATGCCTGTGCATCAAGTTGGGCAAGAACGAGTACAGGAATCTGTACTTGACGGTGGCAATGCATTCTTTATCCCGGTGGTAAAGCCTATTAATATTATTCGGAGCCATCATAATTCCGTCCTTGTCACAAGAAAACTTGTTTTTTCCTGTATTGAACCCTGTATTCCACCGTTAGGGCAGAGGGCATGAAAGTCAACAATTATATGTTGCTAATTGTTAGGTACTAATAAATATTTTAAATATTTCTAATAATAGAGATAATGTTAATTACAGGTAAATACACTACGGTATCTAAGTGTGATATACGACTAAAAGCATTTGAAACCAGCTGCTAGTAACAAAAAGTCAAATTAAGGTGTTCTGTACCCTCCCAAAAATCTGTCTTGCTTGTACTCTTCGTGGATAAAGGGACCCTCCCAACCTAATGCCTCAAAGGGTAGATAATTTCGTGATACGTATGATCAAATAACAAAGGAAATAATTTTGTCCACCTTGACAATTCTAGTGGTACTTGACATCGCCTGATTCCTAATTTTTTGGAACACTCTGATGTACCTGAATAGAATGCTGATTCTTTTTCAATTAATTGCTATTCACGGCCGAATTCTATTGAAAAACTTAATTATGAGTACTGTATCAGAAGTACCGAAATGGAAAATGTACATTCGATTAATAACTTAGGCGTTACCCTTACCCCCGACCCCTCGTGTAATTAAGATATTGAATTGCTATTTCTGGAATCGAACTCAGTACTTCTGCATTTGAAGTTATGAATAGCTATATATTGGAACCTTTGAACTATTTCTCTCCATTTTTTATTTAACAAGTTAGTCCCCGCGATTTTTAAGTCAATTATTGGAAACAAAAAACAACTGCTCCAGTGATATATATATAATACATGAACTCACGTTATTGGCCATGTATGAACTCATGCTTGTAGGAAAGTTTGGCTGGTTTCCTAACACCCACAGCCGCTTGGTCTAGCAGTGTCTTTCGGGGTATTTATTGTGCGGCAGGGTGTTTTTTTCTTGCCATTTTAGGTGAGATCTATAAATGTAGCGGAAGTTTGTTAATATAGTGTACGTTTACCTTTTAAAACCACCTTAACCGATAGACCAACATCAATAAATAACATTTTTTAGGAAACATTCAACTACTCCAGTAAACACGCCACGACTCATGTGCTACGTATATGAAGCAATAGCGAAATCCAATTCTCACCGTTAAAAAAAGAAAGAAAGAATTGGTGTGCTGTCACCTGGTCATCCCTAATAAGACAGGTGCCGTTTCCTCACGTTGGCTCTATGGCGTCATTCTCTCGCGTACCGCTATCGCAAAGCGACTAACTGCGGCATGTACTCCAAAGGGGGGGGGGGGAAATGGAAGGTTGAAGAGTTCTAGGCATTCTTTTTGAAGTCGTCCTGCCTATCAACCACCCCCTATCCCCATCCGTCCGGTTGCTTGGCATTGTCCATCCCTATTCAACTCCAATTCGTCGTGTCCGACGGAGAACGCAAGCTCCCACGTCTCCTTGACGACGGGGAAGGTTGCCCCATCGAGGGCCCTACAATGGGCGCCGAGGGGCCCATTGGGATAGAACCTTGGAATAAAAGGAGACCGTGGATCCGCAAAACCACAAGTCATGCAATCCCTCCAAAGAGAGAAAGCGATTGTCATCCCCCATTCCCCCCCCCCCACACCAACCAATGAAAGGGTCTTTACTTCGAGGGGCGCCCGGGGTCGGCTCGGAACAGCTTCCGAAATACGCGTCCGCGCCATAGGATCTCTCTCGCTCTCTCTCTTCCCTCATGAATGAATGAGACGCGCATGCGCCGAAAGCGGTAGATGAGCGTGCCCTTGAGGCCATCGGAACATCCTGAGTCTGCTCTACCTGGAGGGCGTCTATCATCCGTGAGCAGCGGAGTCTTTTGAGGCAAGATTAAAGTGAATGCTTGAAGAAAACACAGTATCGACCCGAAGGTAGATTTTATATTTGCTGGTAGGTTTCACATAGCACTGAGCACAGTGGCGTGTAAAGTTCACACATCAGGACAATAAGACGGGTTGCTTTCTATGTGTCGACAATGGCATCCCAGAAAGATCTGTCATTTGAAAAATCATCACACAGCTTATGTGAAGTTGAAGCTGCACAGAGACGAACCAGGGAATCAAACCCGGACCCCCAGTCGGTGATCCAACGCTCCAGCCACTAGACTATCATGTCCCCTAAATGTAAAAAATAGACTTATCATTTAATTAGGAGTTGAGCACATGTTTGCGATCTGGACCGTTCGCGATGTGAGCCTTTATAAGTCAAGCGCAAAGGGAAAGAAGACCCATTTTAAGCTTTTAAAATTTTAAGTTGCCAAGTAGCAAAATCACGCGCGAGAAAATATCGTTAAGTTTTCCAATCACGTTCAATGCCTAACGAAAAAGTCTTCGAAATTCATTTCGACCATACGGAATGCACCTCTTTTTCACATTTCCACTGCAGGTTCAAAGCAAAGCATGAAGCAATTGACGAGGTCTTGCCATTATTCGAAGTAAGAGAAAAGAAACGCTTGCTGATTGGCTGAACGTGAAAGAGTAAGAGTCATTGTGAAGGATGCAAGAATTTGAGCCTCCTTTAACTCCATACTTATTTCCTTAGTTAAGTGATTACATTCAACTTTAATCTAAATCATCACACTTCTATCCATCGTTGCCAAATCCTGTGCTCCACGATCTTTCAATTGAGGGCCAGAGAAGTTTTTATGATATACATGCGACAACGATGGACCCTCGCCATATAGTGAACGAAAAGTTTTGAGCTAGTACCCCATGACCCTACCTCTTACAGGAAAAAGCCAGACGTAAAAATTGGGATTTCTATCACTCTTCTTTAATCCGCATTCGTGTAGATATATATTTTTTAAATTTTCTGTTCGGGTAAAATTTCATATAATCGTTCATATTTCCGGCTTTTTACCCCTTACAACATTTTATTTTAAGCAGTCACGACGAAGTACCTCATTCTCTGCCTGGCTTCTGCCGAGAACAGACGTGCTCGAGCCCGCTCCCTAGAACCGGTTCGACCCTACCTGAGACTACCTGCGTGCCTGCTGATACTTCTGTACCTCTGTGTTTGTTCTTCCCTAGTGAAGTGTAGTTTAGTGTTAGCTTTAAGTTTGTGAAATAGTTAAGTTTATTTAGTTTTTGTGTTGCTTGTTATTAGTTTTTAATAGTTTGGTGGTATTCCTAGTGGGTACTCGTAGTGGCTTGCGGTGGTTTTTGTCCGTCGAATGTAATTGGTTATCGGTGAGTGCTTTATTTTCTTTACCATCTTTTTTCTTTCCTTTCTTTACTATCTTCCAAAGCGTAACTTATTGATTGAGGTAAATTTAACTAACCCCTCTTAGAAATTTTAGCGTAGCGTAAACAAGTTAGCTTTTGTTGGGAACTCGGTTGTTATTTAAGATGGCTTCATCTAGGTCCCCTGTTGCCATGCTCGAAGGCACTGGCGAATGCGCGGCTTTAAGGGCCCGTATCGTCATGCTGGAGAGAATGGTGCGGGAGCTTCGATCGGAGATCGCTGGCCGGAGGACTCCCCTCGGGAGAGATGGTGCTCGGGGTGGGAATACGAAAACCCGCCACGCCCATATGGGTGCACGGATTCGTCCGAATGCAACACGTGGCTGGGCGATTCATCTACATCTACATCTACATAATACCCCGCAAGCCGCCGCAAGGGCGTGTGGCGGGGGGTGTTAGGTCACCAACCGTAAAAACGAAAAATACCACATGCAAAAAACAACACGGAAAATTACACCCCAGCAGCGCACACACTCATGCAAAACTCCCTCCATCCAATACTCATGCAAACACATACACCGCAAAACAACAAAAAACTGCACCCCAGGATACAGCACCAAAGCCATCCTAAAACACGCAAGCCAGGACACAACAAGCAAGAATGTGAAACATCACTACCACATGAAAATGCACCACAAAACACTCAACCCCCCAAAGAGACAGTAAAAGGAAGGGAATTCGACCCAACGTTGCAGGTAGCAGGAATTTCCCCCCGCCGGGAGGGAAGAGGGACTGAAAGGGAAACTTAAAAACAGATTAACAGAACACGAATGATGTCATGCGGAAAGAATGGGTTATTATAACAAAACACATAAGGTTAGTGGAGGAGCATGCATTTAAGTAGAACTAATTATTTTTTAGACACTGAGGGTGGCAAGTGGAATTTTTACTATCTATAATCCTACAGTTGCTATCCCGTATTGTCCGTGGGAAGAAGGAGTCCTTGAGTCGGCTAGTCCTGGCATCTATTTCCCGAATTTTATATGCATGATCCAAGCGACCAATGTATGTAGGAGTACGAATAATCTGCGAGACCTCGGTGCTGAAACATGCGGATCTGAATTTATTTAATAATTTCAGTCTTGCATTGAATCGTCTCTCTTCTAATGATTCCCACCCCAAATCCATGAGCATTTCGGTAACGCTTTGCGTTTTATCGTAGGAATTTTTTACAAAACGGGCTGCCCGGCGTTGAACCTTCTCAATTTCCCGAATGAGACCTTTTTCACTCGGGTCCCACACGCTGCATGCGTATTCTAAATGAGGCCTTACAAGAGCGTGGTAACAACGTTCCTTGACCTTTGAGTCACTTTTGCCGACAATGCGTCTAATGAATCCCAATTTTTTATTTGCTTGACCGCAGACTTTACGTATGTGAGTCCCCCAAGTTAAGTCTTTAGTGAATGTGACACCTAGGTATTTTACCGTATCAACTACTGCTAGGTCACCTCCAGCTAATTTGTAAGCAAATCCCGTTGATCTTTTAAAGAAATTTACCACGGAACATTTATTATAATTTAGAGTCAATCCCCAGTTAGAACACCATTCCCTGCCAATTAGAGACTCTTTAGGGGTAGAGTGTTTTGTGGTGCATTTTCATGTGGTAGTGGTGTTTCAATTTCTTGCTTGTTGTGTCCTGGCTTCCGTGTTGTAGGATGGCTTTCGTGCTGCATCATGGGGTGCAGTTTTTTAGTTGTTTTGCGGTACATGTGTTTGCATGAGTATTGGATGAAGGGATTTTTGCATGAGTGTGTGCGCTGCTGTGGGTGTAATTTTCCGTGTTGTTTTTTTGCATGTTGTATTTTTCTTTTTTACGGTTGGTGACCTAACACCCCCCGCCACACGCCCTTGCGGCGGCTTGCGGGGTATTATGTAGATGAAGTATTATCCTTGGTCACGTTATACCTGACTTCTCTTTTAAATGTAGAGAGACGGAGGGAGAGATTGACTGTAACGAAGTATTTCTTTTCGATTAAAAATTTAAACGTTGTCTTCACCATCCTACTTCAGTTGTCCCTCTAGGGTTAACACGCCTACTATTCCTACAATTCACACACATACACAGGGGTTAATCGAAAATTCTTCCGGCCAGATTTTTATTAATTCTGATGCAAGGGTTTTCAATGATATCATTTCCAAAAATAAGTATGAATTGTTTTATCAATTTGGTACATATTGTTTAATTCTCATACCGTTTTTACATTTTCATTAGATTTCCTCACCGAAAATGTTCCCTCGAAATTCTGAACATCCTCTTAAGTATTCTGCACGCTCATAAATCGCTAACGTACGTCAATGACTCTCCAATTTACGTGAAAAGAGCGATTGGAATATGTGAGCTTGAATACACAACTGAGTTTACGGTTTTTTGGCCTAAATGCAATAACATATTCAAATATAACATATTCTTGGCTCTTTGTTTTTTCAATGATGGACCAACATTGATACAACCGAGGCCCCGGTATTTGGACAACTACGCGGAAGATATTTCATTAATTGACAATCCGAAGAAATGTGTTCGAAGCATCGACTAAATCTGGTGACCTGTGTATGAGAAGTACGTGGGATGAAAATAGGAGGATAGAACATACATATACATATTCAGTGATGATGTTGAATATGTATTAATAGCCCCGTCGTACTACGATAGGAAATATCATAAAAATATAATTAGAGAGTTCAATTTTAAACCGACGGATTTAAGACATGATTATTACATATAAATAAAAATAAGGAATCAGAATAACTTCAAACGACAAGGAAAGAGGAAAAAGTATTCATAATTCTAAGTATCCTAGTATGTTGCTATTATTTTACTTAACTTTAATTATTATTTATTTTAATTATTTTTATTTTATTTATTTTAATTATTTAATTATTATTTAATTTAACTTTAACCCTTATTCATTTGAAGTCTTGTCGATGGCATTTCATCTGAGGGATGCGGGGAAGTATTTTTCTCCTGTACACCGTAGATCATGTAGCTGGAGATAAGACTACTTCCAACATTTGAAATATCGTGGATTTCTATCAGTGGCTAACATTCATGCAAAACTTAATCTTTGACGCTCCAACCTGTGTGCCAACACCCCCTGCACCGCATCACAGAAATAGAATTCAGGGTACCATATATGTACCATGAATCCATGTGCATTGCAAGAGTGACCGTTGACCAGATTTGACCGTTGCCACCAGGACAACTGCCTTACGAGATTTGTATAATAATAATATAGTATAGAATGGAATTAAGAGAGAGATAGTGTGAGGGATCAGTGGGCCGCGTAAGAAGATGGATTGAATACACTAGTCATTACTAAGTATAATAGAAGTTCAATATACCAGTTAGGTCATGTTGAGAGAATGAATGGGAGTTCAATCGCCAACTAAATGAAAGAAGAGTAAATTGTTCGAGACGAAGTGATAGAGGAAAATGTGAATATAAACGAAAAAACCCTCAAGACGGCAGAGTAATCGTTAAAAGTCTCATCGACAGGATATCATGCGTGAAACAATGGGTGACAGTGTTTAAAAAAGTATCCAATGGCAGTGAAGTTTGAAAAACATAAGTGGAATAAGGTGAGTGTTCCAAAATTACTTATTACCAGGCTTTACTTAACAGAGTCTGCCCAGAAAAGGAAAGGTATGAAGGGCATATTTAGTGCTACCGAAAATAAATTGCACGGGGCGTAAACCTAGGTAACAGTTGTCGGGTTCACAAGTTCAATAACTATCTTAACCCAAAGAATGATTGCTTAATGGACGCCTAATGGCAGCCGTCGATCTGGGAGGGCGGGGGACAGGTATTCGGTCGGGGTACCCGAGGTTGCGGATCCAGAGGATGCCCGAGCTTCTTCGAATTAGGCCTATTGTTTTACAGGCTTTATTTTCAATATCGCTAGTACATACGCACATCTACATTGTACCTATTAAGCCTCCAAGGATGTGTGTGGCAGAGGGTGTTTGGTCTTCAACTTTCAGGAAATAAATGAATAACTTTTCAAGGTTAGCGGTTCGCAGCTAGGTTCATCGGCCGCATTGTACGAGGAGAGAATGAGACCCTGAATCTATTGCTATTGCTGTCTACGTATCTCCCTCATAAGAGCGTCGTCCAGAAAGTGACTCACGTTTCGGCTTAGCGTGGCGGTGGGTAGGGCTAGAGCCACCATCTTGGTGTGTTAACGTCCCTACACTCAGTGCGCATCCTGATATACTACTGTTCAAACTGTGGTTCTTCTACTTTTCTCACTGCGAACTGTTAAAATGTGCGCTGCAATAGAAATTCCCGCGAGTTGTGATGTGCGATCTGTGATCAGGCTTTAACTGGCGAAAAATCACACGCCTATTGAAATTCACAGCCAACTTCATGAAGTGTACGGAGTTGAATTAATGAATGAAGGCGGAGTGAGGCAGTGGTGCATGCAGTTTGAAAATAGCCGTACTAATGTTCCCGACGAGGACCGGAGTGGTCAGCCTTACCTTTTGACAGATGAACTGACGGATGACCAGTTCTTGGGCATCATGGACATTTGTCCGTACACTCTTAAACTAATAACACCACTGACGCACAACACTGTCACTCATCACTTAGTCAGTGCACTGGTGCAAAAATTTCGCGATGAATGTCAGCATCTTTGAAGTTTATTGCCAGTAAAAACCTTATCACTAAACGGATTAGACATTTGGCGGGATCTCCAATCGTATTATTCATTTCGACTGATACAATAAACAAACGACAAGCGGCGCAGCGCAGCCTTACAAACACTGCAGCTCGAGGCGTACTGCCCTATTATGTGTTTCTAGACAGCAAACATTCGGCTGCCACCGCTACTTTGTTCGCTACACGCAAACGTAAGTTACTTTTTGGACAGGCTTCGTATTATCCGAATAGTCCAATCTGTCGATATAATGCCGAGAGGATTTCTTCAGGTTTATAGGGAAATCCGAGTTTTGCTGTATCTTTATGTTATTAAATGTACTTTTACCTAATCAAGTTCCCAGTGCCTTTATTAGATAGAACTTCCCACGTGTTAACTCAAATAAACGGTCAAATGAGTACTGGCTAATTATTCTGGACAAGCACACATTGAGTCATCAATTTCTTTATCAGTGGGCCTAATTTCATAGATTATATTTCACCATATGGACACTAAATTGCGTTTCCCAATTTTTTGTCATGAGTACGTACAGCGCTATTGGTCGTGCCCGAACACTTGGCTGGCTGTCTTCACTTCGCACTTTTAAAGACTTCCCGAGGAAGGGGAAACGAGACAACTCTCCGTACACGTAATACAAGAGACAACCCCATACACGTGGGGGTAGAGTTTGTTCAATGACACCACCTCTGCCCCTCGCATCTGACGAACCACGAGAGAGCAATACCCTTATAGTATCCCTTTGTTCCTGCCTCACCTACGTAGGAATCAAGTTGACATCTTATTTCATTGGCGTCCACATTATTCGAGTGCAAGGACAGGTTGAGGCAACCTAACTGATAAGGTTCTCTCCTGGGATGCTTTCATTGACATCAGGTCCGTCATACGGCCGTTCTTTCCCATGTTTTGCGATTTCGCGATTTTCGTTTTCCGAGAAATGGATTTTTCTAACTATGATTTCCACATTTCATCTATGTAGATTCAGGTTGCGGAGGATTCTTTTGATTAATTTTTTTAATCAAAAATAGGCCTCTGCTAAGTGTACGGCGATTATCAACTCGTAGTATTATTATTCGATTATCAACTAGAACTCGTATCGTCAACGGCAGACTAATGTTGAAGGTGGGTTTTGATATTTCCATTGGCTTTTACATGTACTTCTAGTATGTATTTCAAGTTCCCAACAAGGCTCAACATTTATCAACACCCTACATCAAAATATACAATGTTTCGGCTCCATGTGTTTCCAGCTCCCGAATCATTTAATCTTTCCCTTCCTGTGTCTTGCTTACACAACATCTCCCCTCTATCCTAGTTTTGGATATTATATTGCCATTCAATGTGATCTGCATCAACTCTTCCGCTATTATTTTAATCTTCCCTATATTTATCTCTCCCTCCATGTCCATCTCTCCTTCTCTTTCAATATCATCATCATCAGTATTTCAATTCTAGGATTAGGATTATTGCCAACCACCATTCTACTCTATTCAATGTCAATTCCCTCAATCCCTGATACCTTCTCTATTTATGTCCTTCTTAATTTGTCCTATGTATATGTATCTTGGTCTTCCTCGGAGAATCTTCCCTTCAATTATATTCCTAATCAATCCCTTGTGTCTCCATGTATGTCCAATCCATGTATTTCTTCTTTGTCGTAGAGTTTTCAATATAGTCCTATCCTCTTCAGCTCTTCTACATACTATTCCTTACTTTGTCTGTCCATTTAATATCCGTCATTCTCCTCCAGCACCATGTTTCAAAGGCTTCTATTCTTCGCTTGTCCACTTTTTCAATGTTCCAAGTCTCGGAACCATAGAGCGCCATGCTCCACGCGAAAGTCTTGACGAATTGCTTTCTTGTTTCCAGCCTTGGGTAATTTGAACACAGTAATTGCCTCTTCTTCATGAATGCGTTCTTAGCTTGGGCTATTCTTCGCTTGATGTCGGTCGAACTTCTTCCATCCCATGCTATGCTGCTGCCCAGGTAGATGAAGGATTTCATTTGCTCTAGTTTCACCCCTCGCATTGTGATATCTGCATTCAGCTTCTCTCTTCCACACATAAGGATTATAAGTTTCTTCTTGTTAATGTTCATATTATATTCCTCCAGTACTTGGTCCACTTATGTTGGCTTATTCTTCTGTCGTTGAATCCAATCTAAGCGCTTATGGTATCTTGAACATCTTGTTCCATCAATGTTGTCGAATGCCACATATAATGGCTCATTTATGAAAATCATGTTTTCGGCCAGAACTCTCATACTGAGAATTTTCTCTTGCACCTCCGTTTTTCCTGAACCCGAATTGGTTTTCTAAAAGGTTTCCTTCTATCCTTCCTCCTATTCTGCGGCTATTTATCCGAGTAAGGATATTCGATGCTTGAGTCAACAGGATCAATGATCTGTGTTCTTCGCATTTATCTGTTTTCGGTTTCTTCGGTATTGCAATCATTTTACTTTTCTCGAAGTCTTCTGGTATCTTCCCGCTGTCGTATCTATCCTTGATTATTCCATAGAGGGTATCCTTCGCTTTGACCCCGAGTGCCTTGATTATTTCTCCGTTTATTTTGTCAACTCCTGGTGCCTTGCAGTCTGTCTGTCACGGCTCTGTCGAATTCGCTTCTTAATGTCTACGGACCCTGATCGTCTTTCCTATCATGCTTTCCTCTTTAATAAAGCCATCTTCTAGTGGTTTGGGAGTATGATAGAGTACTTCAATGTATTCCTTCCATCTATTCCCAATTTCGTAATCATCTATTATTATTTTTCCATTAGCGGCTCGGATATTATGCAATTTTGTTTCTCTTGCTCAAAAATTCCTCTTCACTAGTTTATAAGCCATCTTGCTATTTCCCTTTGCCATGCTGTCATTGAATTCCTCGCAGCAGCTTTCTATCCATTCTCCCTTTGCCTTCTTGCATTTTTGTATGACCTGGTTCCACAACTGTTTATAGAGGTCTTCTTCATTCTCATTTTTTGGATTCTTGTATTTTCTTCTTTTCTCTATGAGACTTCTTATTTAAGCTGTTATCCATAGCATCTTAGCTATTTCCGCCTTACTGACAAGGAGCTCATCTGCCGCCTTGGTAATTATATTCTTCGTTTTTTCCATCGACGGTCATTGCTGGTATTTTCATTATTTCCTTCTATTTCCCTTTCGATGGCCGTGGTGAACTTTTCTCTTGCGCTCTTTTCTTCATCATCTCTTAGTTCCTTCTAGATTGTTGTGTCTCTTTCTTCGTCTTCTTGTATCGCAGTCAGCTGTCCATGATCACCAGGTTGTGATCGCTATTTATATCTACGCCGAGGTAGCACTTCTTAACTTGGTTCTTGTATCTCTTCCTGACAAGGATGTTGTCAATTTGGTATCGTGCTTTGTATCCAGGCATCTTCCGTGTTTATCTTTTTCTCGGATGTTGATCGAAGATGGTATTTACCACTACCATGTTTTTCTCGTTGCAGAATTCTATAGTCTCTCTCCCGAGGCGTTTCGTTTTACCAATCCGAAGTATCCCACGCTACTTCCATCTCGCACATCGTCGACCAAAGCGTTCCTATCTCCCATTACCATAAAGTTTTCCTTCCCTTTTATTATTCCTAGAACCTCTTCCAGTTGTTAGTACACTTCCTCTATTTCCTCATTTGAATAGCTGGACGTCGGCATATGCATACACCTGTACTATCGCTGTATCCGTAGATTCTGCCTCTAACTTTATCATCATTATCCTTTCATTATATTGCCGGCACAATATTATTTTCCTTGCCCATTTCATCCTGAGTATGATGCCCACTCCTGAAATTTTCTGCTCATCTCCCGAGAATATCACCCAGTAGCCATCGCTACAGAAGTCGTTCGCCACCGCCCACTTAATTTCGTCACTCCCAGGTTGTCTATCCCCAGCCTATCCATCTTTATCTTTGCATTTTCTAAATTCCCGCACCCCCCTAATGACCTAACGCTCCATATCACTGTTCTGCACTTATCCACCTTGACTAATGTTCCCCTCCCAGTTGTCCTCACCCAGAGATCCGATCGGGGGACTAGGTTACCTCCAGAATATTTTAGCGGGAGGAAAGCCATCATTTCATATTTGAATCCAAGGCTGAATTTTCTAGGGAGAATAATGTGGTGGTTTCCCGTTGCCTTCCACATCGCAGCACTGCGGCCGATACCGTGCAATTCAGTTTCGCCCGCAGGTGTGGCAGCTGATGCCTGACCGACCCACTCGGTCTACGCCACCAGTGCCTAATGGTGAAACTGCTGCCTTTCACCATGGGTTCAGGGGTCTATTTTTCTCTTTGCCTCGTTCCTGAACACCATTATTGTGTTTTTTCTGTAAATGTGTGGTTGCCTCGTTCCGGAAAACCATTAGCAAATTTTTTCTAAGCTGAAATATTTTCGCCGGTCACGGGAATCGTACTTGCGACCTTCGGGCTTTAGCACTACCTCTGGTCGACCTCCACCTTACACTAAGTGCACAGCTAAAAGCTATATGAGGCTAAAAGATATTTTTTACCCTGATGCGATTCTACTGGATACAAACTAGCATATGAAATCCGGGCACGCCATCTCCGGATTTCATTTGTTTGACGTATCTATTTATACAACGTCGTCTTTATATCGTCGTCAACGTCGTATTAATACAACGCCCCGCGATTCGCCGAAAGAACGATTGGCAGGGACTGATAGAGGACTAGCCTTAATTGCACAAATATACAATTACTTAAAAGATTATACATTTTAGCAGATACATAAACATATGTCAAACTAGATTATACAAATAGGCCCATCTACGCCAAACGATGATTGGTGTGTTCCAATAAAGCTTTAAATTTTACTTTATGAATTAAAAATGTAGGATTAGTTACAGCTGATTAAGCTAAAATATGTATCATGTGAGAGCTTCAATTTCTCAGGGGTAATGTCTATCTCTATTGATTTGCCTGATTCTTCCAATGTAGTGCATGGCCATTATAATTCTCATACACACACCATGTACACAATTAAACACACGTAAAAGTGGATGTTCTTTGCCCTACTAAAAGTCACACATGTCTCAGTACGAGGTACGTTCAAAATCTAAGTTATCCTAATTGTTTTCTGACAAAGTACTTCCACCGGAAAGTTTATGAACTTCTGCTACTTCTCAATATACTCTTCCTGAAGATGTACATACTCGTATATTTCACTCGATTACATATTTCCATTGCCGCTAAGAACGTTCCTACAAGGGCCATTTTTGCCCGCATGGCAAACCTTCTGGTCCGAGACAGAGACTTCCAGAGTTATTTGTTGTAGGACGTCCAGCCTACTTTGATCTGTCGTGCCTACGAAGGCACTTTTTTCACATCCATAACACCATCACCGATGTCTCACTTAGTTGAAAATGAATATCGATTAGTGTTAAACCACGCAATTGGAGAAAACGGACCATTGCGAACTGTTCTTGCACACCAAACGACGTCATTTTAAGTATTTAAAATGCGTCTCGCTCTACGGGAAGCCATACGAACCATCTTCACTGCGCGAAGGAGCCACATATGTTTTGTATTTACAAAGAGTGCTTTAATCTATGCAAGATTTTTCTTCCCAGTCCCGAGAAGACATTTGTGGGACTTTAGAACTTGAATGCACGTCGTAGTTGTCTGAAGGAGGTGAAATATCAAAGTTTTCGTAGATTAGCGAGACAACACTCATTTCATGTGTCTTGACGTGGGAAATAACTCAATTACCCACGTGGTATCCTGAAGATCACGCCCCAGGACGCAAATATTCCTGGTGAATTTCACCGTGCCAGAAAATCACTGCTCCAGCAGGTAAATAGTTCACGCAGTCTCTCCCCCAGCTAAATTCCGCATTCATGGAACTGCATGCTCATATCGTACGGTTTCTGCATTTAGCTATCTCTAGAGCAGAACCATAAGTTGATTGAAATGCAAACAGGTCATTCAACCCAGACGAAATAAACCACACACCTGGTGCCAAGTTCATTTAATTCAGCTCCACAGATGTTTATTGTGTTTCCCCCACGTTATGTGAGGTGTTTATGTGTCTTTCAATGCATTTTATTTCTCAGGATTAAGTACTTATCTTTAGTTACACCCCTTCCAGTTTGATAGTGTGAAGTTAAATTAGCAGAATAGATTTCTTTCCGCGCAGTTTTATCCCTGTGCACTTTTGTAGATTTAACTGGAGACCCAAATCTCACATTGCTCACTAAAACGCAGCCATGATAGAGGAGAAATAATCCTAGCACCAAAATACTTTACTGGGCCACTGTGGTGTGTTAAAGGAAATAGGTTCGACATAAAGAGTCTTTATTTTCTCGCAACATTTGTAACCACCACAGTAGAGAAAATAACTTGCGACAATTAAAATTTCTCGAATGCAATTAATCACCGATTATTCTATTGGATGGGAACCTATGACATCATGGCCTATGGCCTCACACTTTCATCGGGGTAGGTCCACTGTGGGGTAAATAGTAAAATATTATGATAATATGTTTCTTGCGTTGTAAATTTATCCTTTTTCTGCCTCATTAAAACAGTGTTACCCAGAAGACAATAAATTGGAACGAAAAATCAAGGTTATGCATATAACCAGTAGATAAGATAGAATTAAACAACCGAAATTTGTTTTTCATTCCCTTACCCTTATCCTCACCCATTTTTGAGTGAGATTAATAATTCTTTAGAAATAATTGACAAAATTGCCTTGTTTAAAAAATTTGCACTTCAGAAATAATCGAAAATAAGTTTAACCGCAGGTCCCAAAATTAAATGAGAACCCGTCAGAGCAATTTAAAAAAATATGTATATCCACATTAAAATGTGTTTGCGCATGAATGGGTGTTACGTAAATAATCATCAAAGGTCAATGAATTCCGTACATTAAGTAAGGTGACACATTGATTCGTAGTCTCGATCGAACCTTAAATTTGCCATGAAGCAAAGGGAAGAATAATACTCACAAAATCAAGCATCTGATAGCGGATTAGACCAAAACAAGTGACTACCGCAAGGCACTCCAAAATCTGGTTTAGAATCTATACATAATTTTGCAGTGACTTGAACACGGAATCCCACGCTAATTTTGCCATCAGAAACCCCATAAATGTTGACGTTCAATCCACAGACTGAACGTCACCATCAACGCCAAATCACGTTGAAATTCCACGAGGGACCTCAGGTCAATTCGGCGTTAATGTCTTTCATAAACCGGGCTTTAGCGCCGTGGTGGGATGGGTTCGGGGGGGGGGGAAGAAACAGAGCAAGGGGAGAAGGAGAGACGGGAGAAGGCTTTCTGAGATGAAGAGTGTTTGGGTGGAGTTTTGGAACGAATGTTGTGCAGTGAATTCGCTTCTCCCGGCGATAAATCGATGGGCGAACTTCTCATCTGTTTGATGGAATGGAGCGTGAACGAAGGAGTAGGGGGGTGGGAGAGGATAAAACGGGTTGGAAATGGCGTGGCGCTGAGAAGGAGGGCGGAGGGGGGAGTGGGTGCGGCGGGTCTGGAGGGAAAATCCGTGGCCGGAGGGCTGTGGGAGAGGGGACGTGGGGTGTACGAGTGAGCGTGAGGATAGGGGTGGGGAGGAATAGTAGATATAGTTCAGGGTCTATACACAGGAAAACGAGGGTCCAGACGAAGACATGAGTAAAAGGATCCGAATCTCGGCATCATTCACGCCATAAACTTAGAAAAAACTCGTTCGACATGTCTTTCAACTTGCGAATGTTAAAACTTAAAAAAAAATTAAATTTAAAATCATCGCATGTTGATACCAGTAATGGTACTGATCTCTAGATACCAAGAAATACCTAAGATTATTTCCATAAGTATCGTACCATAGTTACTGGTATCGAGATATCGTTCCCTACGTAAATTCCTCTCGGGTCCTCCACCGGTTTATATCGTCCATATCCGCCGACGTTTCGATGTCCGACTCGGTCATCGTCTTCAGGGTTTCTGAAGACGATGACCGAGTCGGACATCGAAACGTCGGCCGATATGGACGATATAACCCGGTGGAGGACCCGAGAGGAATTTCTGCAGCTGATACGCCGGGAAAACACCAAATCTTTTATCGTTCCCTAGTTTACTTTCCATATGTACCAAACCCTCAAATGTTATTAAATGTCGGTAAGTAGCAGGGGTCAGTACCAGCGCCGGTAATTATTTACTGATAAATGCCAAATATTCTTGCCTTATATACCGGTACGTGAGATATTTGCCCATGGTACTGGCATCAAGAAATTAGTCCAAGGTACACTTACTTAGTTTTCTTACGCTTAGTACCAACTCTTGTAAATCATGAAGCACTCAAAACCAAAAGTACGCTTTGCAAAAGAAAGTATTCGTTTTACATACTCCATTCGGAGTGAATACTGGAAAATACTTCAAATTTGCAGCGCATACAAGACTATATTACAGCATAAAAGTGGGAGTAATTAATGCTTGCTATCTTTCATAATACCGTCGAATCCGTGGAGTAATTTTACCTAAAAAATGTACATATTTCTTATCCTTTCGCAGGTGCTGTCGGAAATATTTGGAGATATTTCCTGCCTACTACGAGTATATATTCCCTTAGGGGCAATAAAAAATCTCGTCCAGTATAGTTAATCGAAATGAATAACTTCCCATGGACGGAATTAGTTAGCCTCATGACCATACTAGATATCACTAAACGGCATCGCGAAAACCACAAAAAAAGGACATTCACAACATAATCCGAAAGATCCCTGGGTGAATGTGGTTGACGAGACTATTATGACAAGGAATGTCAGGAGAGTCAGGAAGAGAAGAGTTTTATGATACAGTGATGAATGTGTCATAGATGAAGAAGGTATACAAGGATAGGAACGTATTAGAGAAATAAGTAAAATGAAGTAAGTCCCCTGAAATACTCCATGGACTACAAACGACGTCGAGGAAGGGTTTGTGCGTTCCGATGATTCCTAGAACTGTGATGGAGGGAGCAATGGTATTTCCTCTGGTAGGGTCACCAATGCCAGATAGGTCGAAGGTTAAGAGCCAGACGGAAGATAGCTGCCGAAGCGTTTGTTCATCAGTGAGGTGGCTGCAAAGGCGACTGACCCCAGTGGGACGGCCATTGAACGATGGCGTCACATTAAAAACACTACTGAGGAAGGCAACTCGAAACCACCTCAATTGATTACCCCAAAACACTATGTCGGACTTAAATCTAAGCATGAAGTCTGGGTCCTGGAACCTACGTCAATCGGCCCAATCGGCTGAGTTTCGTACCCGGCAGTAGGGAAGGCAAGGCTTCTGCGAACGTCAACTCACAAAATTCTTTCGAAACGATATCGACAGAAGACGAACAGAAGAGGGAAATGAAATTTTAGCTCAATATCGAAGACAGTGAAGTTAAAAAATATATGGCATAATATATAATATAATATAATATAATATAATATAATATAATATAATATAATATAATATAATATAATATAATATAATATAATATAATATAATATAATATAATATAATATAATATAATATAATATAATATAATATAATATAATATAATATAATATAATATAATATAATATAATATAATATAATATAATATAATATAATATAATATAATATAATATAATATAATATAATATAATATAATATAATATAATATAATATAATATAATATAATATAATATAATATAATATAATATAATATAATATAATATAATATAATATAATATAATATAATATAATATAATATAATATAATATAATATAATATAATATAATATAATATAATATAATATTTATATGTTTGGAGGGGTATTTTTAGAAGTGTCGGTATAATATGAAAGTTATTGGGAGCCGAGGGGGGATGAAACTATGTGAAGATCGGGGTAATTAATGTCTAATATTAACACCTGGGAAAGTCCAGGAATCCAGGAGCCAGAAAGATGCCTGCTCCATTGTTTGGAGTTTCAGTGGAGGGTCAGAGGGTGGGAGGTATGTTACGATGGATACACTATAGCATTTATCAAAGGGGATGTTGTGTTCGGAGGCGTGTTTGGGGATTAGTAGCATACCAATTTTGGAAGAATTCTGGCATGAGACTTTGTGGTTATTCATCCTAATGTTGAGGGGTACACAAAGTTGAGAATAAATTTGATTTTTTATGAAAAAAAATAGGAGACCTTACTTTTCGAAACACCTAGTATAAAAATAGCGGTATAACAAGATAAAATTATCAAATTGGGACACCACGTTTATAAATATAGTGACAAATATTATTCTAAGCAGTTCTTTGGACCTACCGGACGATTCGGGTATTCACCGATTGCGGATGAAACGACTGCAATATCAAGAGAGCAAAGGTAAAATGAGAGGAACTATAGCCAAGAGGATACATTTATAAATCCGGTCTGATGAGAATAGATACTCCCACTTTCACTCATAATAACTGAATAATCCAACTTGGCTCCACAGTAAAGGAGATACGTCGCATAATTAGTTTCAATCTGAACTACTTCGTGCGGTAATAATTCTGGCATAGCTCGGTTTTAGACCTATTGAAAGACATGGAAAAATGTATTAAAAGGCTGAAATTATCGATATTTTTAATGTATGTCCGGACTACGCGTTTATTGGATAATTCAGTGAGTTGAATTTTCGAGTTAATTCGCGCTATAGTTTGTCGATTAGAAGAAATCCGAGTTATTTGCAGATGTACTGTAATTATTCGTCCTCATGGTACCAGAAAACCGACAAGATAACGGTGTCAAGGCATTAGAATGAGATAAAATACAAACTATTACGACCCTTTCATTGATTGTTCTTTGTATTTGTATGTATGTATTGTATGTACTATATTTCATTAATTGTTCTTTGTATTTTTATGTATGTATTGTACTATATGTTTCGTTCAAATAATGTCAAATTTTGTTTTGTGACTGGTTTAATTACCTTATTCTATACATTATGTAAACCTGTGTCACTCCATAGGTTTCAAAACCTCATGTAAAATGTATTCTGCTCCAAGGGACTTTGCTCTCAGAGCATTAAAAATTGTTTATTATTATTATTTCATATTGCGCGTGTACGTTAAGATTGCCGAGGATACGAAAAATCAAATATAATTACATTGCCCAGTGTTCTTTGAACCAATTAAGTCACGCGTCTACGCATTCAAATACTTTGGGTATTTTACAGACGGTTCCACGATTCCCTAAACCGAACTATGATATGGAAGAAGTATATTCAAGCATCCAATTCATATAATCAAATTTTGCTGGGAACTTTCAATCCACCTCGACCATAGTTCGTCCGGAAAATAAGTGTACTGAGCTCAGGAAAAAAAATTTATTACACTTTTACATATCTTAAGCTAATATTCCTCAAAATAGGACCCTTGTGAGTCGATACACTTGTTCCAGCGGCGTTCCCATTCCTGGAACGCTCCCGCGAAGGCATCATCGGGAACCTCTCGAAGACTCGTCGTCGACCTCTTCTCTGCCCTCCACGAACATCTTGTGCCACCGAAAGATCATGTTTCTGGACATGGCTGACTCCCCGTAGCCTGGTTAACCATACCGACAGTTTCGGTAGACGATTTCCCAAGCTTTACCGCAAATTTGATGGAATAACGCTGCTCCAAAAACTTCGGCATCGCGTTCCGTGACGTGGGTCGAAGCGTGGAGGTTCGCGTTAACAGAGCTCCTCACTACACCACAGCTCAGAGCCGACTGCCTTTTTCAGCGTCGCTTGCCAACATACCCCCCTCCAATCGCAGCCCCTCAGAGCGGTGCTGGGCGCGCCGCTCCAGGCGCGCCCAGCCCAGGAGTCAGTACACTTATTTTCCGGACGAACCCTGTATATCGTATGACTTTAAAACTTCAGTTTTACTTCAGTCATTCCCGAATTTACGACAACAGATAATCGGGTTTGGATTCAAAGCCAGCTGGTCCATTTTACACCGGACGCACTGGGACAATAAAATAAAAATATCCTCCTCCACAAATATTTTAACCTTTACAAAGAAAGGATCTTCCCTTTCCACTACCTGCCCCTCTTAGACAACCCGCTATGTTTTCGCGCCCCTGCCCTCTCAGAACAATCATCCCTCCTCCCCAAACTTTAAAACAATGAAAACCCTTTCCTCCACGCACCGTCCATCGTTCCCCCCTGCCCCGTAACTTACCCCTCCACAAATCACGACGATTTGACATTTATTATTCAGTCCAACTCGCTATAAATAAATGCAAGGGACCGAAGACTATTGCTTATAATATCCACTGTCCGTCATATGCTTTACATGAAGTTTTTTCTTTACTTTCAATTACACTTCTCTTTACCAGACTCATCCCCCTTCGGCAGGATAGTCCTGCGTTAAGGGTGGTTGCCTCATCCATTTTCTGTGAATTTGGTAGGACGCCTGAAAACCCTTCTTTCCTGAATGCGGACTTCATATGTCTCGCTATTTCGCAAAATGAAGTCAGGTAAACTATTTAAAGAAGTCAGACTATTATCAGCCGAGCATTTAACGACAATGGAGCGATTTTTTTAAATGTGCATAGATTTCGGTCAACTTTAGCAAATATGTTCCTTGAAGCCGTCGATATACATACACGAGGAAAATAATGGCACATCACCAGTTTAATTTTGTCAATAATTCATAGCTTCAAAACACTCAGCGCTTTAATAGGCTTTCAAATGACATAAACAATTTAACCTTAAAACGGATACGATCGCTCAGCATTAATTTCACTCTTTTTATTTAGACATTTTCTGTAATGTGAGAAAATATACTTTTAATCATATGGATTATGTATTTTTTAAATCAGTTTCCACTACCGAAATTTATTTTTATATAAGTATTCATTAAACAATTATCTATTGCATTTCAAAACTAGCGCAATTTTAAAGGAGCCATCACAGTTTTTTAAAACCCAAAAAAGTGGAATCTTTACGATTCTAAGTGTATCTTCACCCGGAATGGTAACTCATTAGGATTTCTCTCTTCCACCATGTTACATAGGCATTGAGAAACTTTTCGATACCGTGGTGCTCATAAATATTTCCATACCAAAAAGACTTTGTACTTTTCCACAGATTTTTATTATAGGGTACAACGCGTTTCACCGACTTGCGGCATCACCTGATAATGCCGCAAGTCGGTGAAACGCGTTGCACCCTATTATAAAAATCTGTGGAAAAATACAAAGTCTTTTTGGCATGGATAATAAATACTTCCATGAAGTGAAGCCTGGAAAAGCAAATTATATTCATAAATATCTCATTAGTTCGAATGGGAAACACTTACGCCTTCACTTCCTTTTCTCCTGAATAAAACAATTTGGGCACCGTAAAAATTTTAATTGCATTTAAAAACGTTATAATCCATTAGGATGAAAAAGTACTGGTTTAAATGTCTTCAAATTCTTTTTGCTTTTCAATTTTTTAGGGGTGACCCAGAAATTTGTAAGTATATAGCGAATTATTTTGATTGCAATTACACCAATACAGGTGTCCTCCTCAGAGCATTAAAAAATCTGACCACCTTATCTTTTACTCACTTCTTTTTTCTCTCCTTCAAGAAAATATGCTTATTCAGAGGTTATTAAAACAAGAACGACTAACTTCAGTTACGGATTCCCCTCCATAATCATTGCAAATGTTGACTAAATTTATGCTCGAGGTCTTTGGAAATTGCCATCGCCATGTACATGTATGTGGACTGGGGTATGTAGGGAAGAAAAATTCAAATGGAGGATAGATCAAGTAATGGGGCAGTACTAGAATAGATCTTACTACTACTAAGACAGTACAGCCTCTGCTCATTCGTTTGACTCAAAGATGTTCTCGTTACACTCTAGACACTTTGATATCTCGTTCATTCATAAAGCTCTCAATTACATTAATTATTTTAAAGGAGACATGTTGTTGATATAAGGCATAATTTCCAATCAACTCTTCTCTGTTTTCTCGCAACAGCCGAGGTCTCATTTTAAGCGTGCTTATAATCGGTTTCACTGTACAATCTGGTTGAACTGATAGTGTCTCTAACCCCGTCGACTTCGAAAAAGTGACTGGGTATTTGAATTCAGACTACAGAGGAAGGAAGCTAAAATAGATTAAGTAACCCAAGTGAATCGTATTTTAATTGAAAAATCAGATTAATGGAAATAATACTTTTCCATAGTCCGCTCTCTTCCCTTTCAAAAATTTCGACAACCTTTCCTCGTCAAATCCGCAAGATTTGAAATGATGCTCTATCCGAAAAAGAAGAGTCGCTCGAATTTTTTTTACGACTAATACGATGAATATGAAAATAAAAATGACATTGCTAGTAAAATTATTTTGAAAATATTATAAAATTATTACCTTCCAAAATATCCAAAATACCACACTTCAGGGACGAAAGCTGAGAATGATTATCAAACTCAACTTAAATTAGTGATTTTTTAAAAATCTACTCCAGATTCAAGACTGGGTTAAATTTTCAATACCCCTAAAGGATTAAAAAACAGTTATTCGGAAATAATTTTTTTTTTAAGACACCTTGCCATGCCAGAGACTGTTGAATTTTTCCTTTCCGTAAGTAAAGGCGTGGAATGAATCCACTGATTTCACTTCAGTGAAACCACAGAAATTATGTAATTGTGTGACTCAAAGAAAAAATAATTCTCTTTGAAGTCCACGGCTCTGGGTCTACGTCCATCGCCCCGGCCATGTTCGACGGATTTCGCGGGTCCATGCCTCCTGCCCCTCTCCGCCTAACCTGCGGACGTCTTATCTAGAAGACCGATAAGCTTGCTCTGCATGGTTGACCCAATTGTGTGTTAATAGACAAATAGACGGATGCAATGCTTCATCCAGAGTTCATTAAAAGGTAGGTAATTTCATTTGAAGGGACTGCAACACTGGGATTCTGATCACCATGGCTCGCGTCAAACTACGTCTCATGGAAAAACCTATCCACTCGTCTTGGCTGCAATCTCGCTCCGCCGATAATTGGACGAACTTAAAATGAAAACAAGCGAAAGTTAAGATCGTATATGAATTCAGTAAGCGCTGTGGAAAAATCACCCAATAGCAAAGGCAAATGACGACGAAGATAGGGATACCTCCATCGTGGGGCACTGAAGATTTACACTCATCGTTGCAAACATAGTCATACAGGTCATGTAGTCGGATTACATGAGATAAGTTTGCCAAAATTCTATTGCATATAGCTTCTACAACTACTCGCCTTCGGATTTGGAAGCGAAGATTCCCGCTGTGATATCAAGACAGAAATGAAAACCGAGGAACTTCAACGGAGCCAATGACAGGTGATTCTTATTTAGCCAACTCGGTAATGTCCCAGCCATTTCGCGAATATATGAGTTTCACCAAATCTCGTCGCGCTAAGGCCGATCGCCTTTGAGGGGACATTTGAATCCGCAGTTGCGTGGCGCACCACGCGCCAGGACACTCAAACCGTCGAGCTCCAGCGCCTGCTCAACTCATCTGTTAAGAAAACGCGAAGACTTTTGTGCACCAGGAATGGTGCTCGACCCTCCTGATTCACACACCCCCTTCCCCCTCCACCCGCCCACTCCGACCCACCCTGGACTATTCTCCCCTCCCTCTCACACCTTCCACCGCCACCAACCCCCCACATATTCGTCCCTCGCCCACCCGCACCCCCCTCCCGTTCAACCCCCTCGGGCACTGTCCCTCCCCCACCTCCTCTCCTTCCTTGCCGCCTGCACTCTTACCGCCTTGCTCACTGCCAATGCAAATGCGAGCCTTAAAAATGTTGGCGATAAATCAGGGGAAGTGGAGGGCCCAGGGGGTAGAAAAAGAGCAAGGGGGGTTTGGGAAAAAGATGTGGGGGAGGGGCATGGCGGTGGGTCTTTTTATTTTCAGAATGGAGGGAATGGGGGAGAGATGGTTTGTGTTGGCACCCCATTACGGCCTGAGTGCAAGGCGCGCGGCCCCATTCAATAGGCATTATACCTCCTCCTCTCGGCTACGATGGGGTGGGGAGAGGGCGGCGTAGTGCCTTTCCTCCTGACAAGTTCCCGCCAGACTACCCGACGGCCACTAGGCCTCTCCTCTCGAGAGGCGAATTCCACGAGGAAAGCTTCAAGTTGTGTCGTGAGACAAGGGCGGCGGCAGGTTTATTTTTTTCTCTGTTTTCCACACCAAAGGCTCGTTTTTTCCAAGCCGACGTGCACGGGTGCAAGCGAACTCTCGAACGAGGAAACGTGAGTCTTCTCGGACAACTGGTATAATTAATTAAGGCTTTTCGGACTTGACTACGAGCCCTTTCTATGGATATAAATAATCTTTTCGAGGTGATTTTTTGTTAATCATATTTAAATCTCTCATTATGTCTTTATCTCTATTACATCATTTTGGAAGTGTTTATGGAAGATGTTGCGCATAGTTGTGTGGGTGTAAAAGGAATTATAATTGCGTTAGATTAAGAATCTTTCAAAAATAGGTAAATGTAAATGACACGCACCTTAAGGAAAGATAAAAAGAAAACAACAGTGAAATTTTTCGTATCAACCGTTGTTTTATATGGAAACTTGATCGTTTAGGTAAAATGATAAGCTTTGATTGAAGACCTTTGAAATGTGCGTGTGCGGAAAAGAATGGGAAAATAAAATTGACAGAAATGATAACAAGGTATATCTAGGTATTTGTAAAGGAAGAGAGACGGCTGCTGGAAGAAAATCAAAGGCAAGACAATTGGATGTAGGGAATACGGTAGCAGAGGGGAGAATTCTGGGAAAACGAGGTAGTAGAGAGAGGAAAATAATATGCATCTTGAATGAAACCAGAAGGGGTAGAAGGTAAGCGGATCTAAAGAATGAGTTATTTTAAAATGTGGTTAATGGATATTTTTCAATACTGGTTGGGACTCAGAAGTACAGCAGTGTGTAGTTCCAGGGTCCATCAAAAACTTTCCATAAACCGGAGGGTTACCGCTTAAATATAACACTTGTGTGTTCGTAGGTAAACTTATCTACTAATTAATGACATAGTCTACATTTCGCTACAAATAATTCACATACAGGGTTCGTCCGGAAAATAAGTGTACTGAGCTCAGGAAAAAAAATTTATTACACTTTTACATATCTTAAGCTAATATTCCTCAAAATAGGACCCTTGTGAGTCGATACACTTGTTCCAGCGGCGTTCCCATTCCTGGAACGCTCCCGCGAAGGCATCATCGGGAACCTCTCGAAGACTCGTCGTCGACCTCTTCTCTGCCCTCCACGAACATCTTGTGCCACCGAAAGATCATGTTTCTGGACATGGCTGACTCCCCGTAAGCCTGGTTAATCATACCGACAGTTTCGGTAGACGATTTCCCAAGCTTTACCGCAAATTTGATGGAATAACGCTGCTCCAAAAACTTCGGCATCGCGTTCCGTGACGTGGGTCGAGCGTGGAGGTTCGCGTTAACAGAGCTCCTCACTACACCACAGCTCAGAGCCGACTGCCTTTTTCAGCGTCGCTTGCCAACATACCCCCCTCCAATCGCAGCCCCTCAGAGCGGTGCTGGGCGCGCCGCTCCAGGCGCGCCCAGCCCAGGAGTCAGTACACTTATTTTCCGGACGAACCCTGTATAACGATCGAATTGGTGCTAATCTAATAAATAGCCGATTTTTTAGGACGCATTTGACTCATGATTGTTTGTTGGGCGTAAGATCATTTTTGTACAGATACAATATTTGATCCTCCACGTCAAATATGTCACGGGATTGTTGGTGTCACCTTATCGCTGTGGTAATCGGATCGGACACGGCCTTTATAATCTCTATGCTATTGTGAAACTTGACTAGCTATTACTAGGGAAGTCTTAAGTTATCAGAAATAAAATAATTTTCATTGTTTACCAACATCGATGACCAAATTAGAAGTCAGCAATGTATGCATTTCATAAAATATATACAGTTTACTTTACTCAATTTTATACACTCACACTTTTTCTATACCCAGTAATTAACAACAGATCCCATTAATAAAATGCATGGATTTCAAAGATCTAAATCTCCTTAATCGGGATTCGCTTCATCAGTAATCTTAGAATTGCACGAAAGAACTGACGAACGTATTTGAGTCCAGGCGCCATTTTTATGTCGCGACAATAAATTCGAAAATATTTTCCACATCTTTATAAATCTGAAATACTTGGGAATCTCTTTGTAGGTGGTTATTTGTCTTGCGTGATACCTGGGCAAGTTTTCTCATCAGTTATCAAAACTTCGTCCGTGACGCATTGGCATTATTCTTCTGGCAATAAGATTTCTTTAAAGAACAATGGTCAGTATTTACATCTACATCTACATCTACATAATACCCCGCAAGCCGCCGCAAGGGCGTGTGGCGGGGGGTGTTAGGTCACCATAGACCACCAGGACATTTACTGTATTCAGTAATTACCATGATATTTAATAATTATCCGAATATTTATTAGACAACGCCAATGTTTCTGCATGTAATGATCTCTACATAACGATGTTTACATTTCAGAATGCTCAAACAATCTGCAATGTCAGTGTCCTCTATGTGTTATGTGTTACCTATTTTATTTTGTGTTCTATTGTGCCCTTATATATATATATATATATATATATATATATATATATATATATATATATATATATATATATACACATACATACATATACACACATTCAAGCATAAAATCCCGCCAAACGGCGAACAAATACTCATTCACATAGAAATAGATATAAAGAAAAGGGATAGGAACACAAAAAAGGACGAACACAGTAGAATATATATATACATGTATGTATGTATATATATATATGTATATATATATACACACACACACTTATATATATCTATATATATAAAGGAGAGTGTTTGTTTGTATGTATGTAATTTGTTTACTTTTTGCTGTCATAGAAACAGCATTTTTCCAACTATGCCAGCAGGATACTTTTGCAAGAACACTATTGTATTCAGAATTGCCGAGATATTATACGTGGAATACATCAAGGAAAGTCTTTTGTAGAAGAAAAATGGGCAACTTTGATCCTGAGAATAATATTTATTCATGTGACGCATTGGGCCGAGTCTACACAGTCCATCCTAACAACGCCGAATGTTATTTTTTAAGAATGCTTCTACATACCATTAGAGGACCTCGCTCATTTGCCGAATTAAGAACGGTAAACGTAGAAATATGTGAGACATTCAGAGAAGCTTGCCAGAATTTAGGGTTGCTAGAAGGAGATCAACACTGGGATGACTCATTGCGAGAGGCCAGTTTGATTTCTCTTCCAGGACAAATCCGAATTTTGTTTGCCATCATAATAACCTCCTGTAATCCATCTAACCCAAAAACAATACGGGAAAAATATAAAGAATCAATGAGTGAGGATATACTGGCTAAAGTTCGAAGTGAAAATCCTACATTGGATATTACGTTTAACTCCGACATTTTTAATAAAACTGATTATTTTGGAGGAAAAGTGTATCACCATGGTTAACAAGACTTTAGTGGAACTCGATCTTTTTGCACCTGTACAAGATCAACAGGGTGTATTTTATCCAGATTATATACGTGAAACTAGCTACAATGTCTTAGACTTAGAAGCATACATCGCGGATAAAAAGCCACATCTTAATGAAGATCAGAAATTCGCGTACGAAACAATAATGGATCAAGTAGATAAACAAGAAGGAGGTATCATTTTTCTTGATGCTGCTGGTGGCACGGGAAAAACATTTTTAATTAATTTAGTTCTCGCTGAAATCAGGGTTCATGGAGAAATTGCTCTAGCCGTTGCATCTTCAGGTATTGCAGCGACATTAATGGAACGAGGAAGAACAGCCCACTCTGCCCTTAAGTTGCCACTTAATATTTCCCGACAAGAAAATCCCACATGTAATATAAATAAAACAAGCGGCCAGGCACAAGTTCTTATAGAATGTAAATTGATAGTATGGGATGAGTGTACGATGGCTCATAAAAAATCTCTTGAGGCCCTCAACGCAACACTTCAAGATCTTAGAGGAAACTGCAGTTTAATGGGAGGAGCTCTGGTACTCCTGTGTGGAGACTTCCGTCAAACTCTGCCTGTCATTCCAAAATCGACTCCAGCCGATTAAATTTATGCCTGTTTAAAACATTCTGTTCTATGGAATCATGTCCAAGAAATTAGCCTTAAACAAAACATGCAAATCCTCTTAAGAGATGGGAATGCTCAAAATTTTGCAAATAAACTTTTGGAGATTGGAGAAGATAGATTAGTTATTGAAGCATCTGGTATGATAAAATTGTCATCAGATTTTTGAGTATCGGTGAAAACTGTCCGGGATATGATACAAGCAGTCTATCCTAACGTTAATCAAAATTATAAAAATTTAGAATGGTTGCGAGAAAGAGCCATTCTTGCTCCTAAGAACGATGATGTTAATGTAATTAACAAGGAGATACTAGCCATGCTGCCAGGAGACGTGATTGAATATAAATCGGTTGATACCGTAGTGGATGCTGACGAAGCCGTCAATTATCCAACGGAATTCCTAAATTCACTTGATCCAGCTGGATTGCCACAACATCGCCTTATACTTAAAGTAGGATCTCCAATCATTTTATTGCGAAATTTAGATCCACCAAAACTCTGCAATGGGGCACGATTGTGTGCGACAAAATTAATGAAAAATATAATCCAGGCAGTCATTTTAACTGGAAAAGGAAAAGGTGAAATAATTTTTATTCCACGAATACCTCTAATCCCAACTGATCTTCCCTTCAACTTTAAAAGATTACAGTTTCCAGTCCGGCTAGCTTTTTCCATTACCATTAATAAATCACAAGGACAGTCTTTAAAGTTTTGTGGTGTTGATCTAAGATCGCCATGTTTTAGCCACGGGCAACTTTATGTTGCTTGCTCCAGAGTAGGTTCGCCTAAAAATTTATATATTCTTTCTCCCGGATATGAAACAAAAAATGTAGTTTATTAACAGGTGTTAAATAAAAAAGATTCTTAAATTTGTATGAAGTAGTGTGTTATTGTACTTTATAATTTGTTGTTTTTATTTATGTAGTATATTTATATTATTGTTTCTCCCTAACCCGTGCAAAGCCGGGTATTCAGCTAGTATATATATATATATATATATATATATATATATATATATATATATATATATATATATATATATATATATAAATATTTGCGTCCACAATAATTCAATATTCTAATCCAAAGAAAACTGGCATCTTAGTTTTGTACGGCTCAGAAACTTGGTCGTTGAGGATAGAGGATAGTCGATTGGATATCTCAAAGATGTGGATCTGGGGAATTATTATTATTAGGTAATCTACTGGTTATAAGATAATAACATGGACAGAAATAAATATAAAGGGAGACATACTAGGCAGGGGAACACATATAGCTGTTGGGAGAAAACAGTAACAGCGGGGAGCATCCTGGGAAATCAATGTTGAGGACGGAAAATAATAGGTTTTTTGATGTGATTGAAGTAGGTAGAAAGTATGAAGAGCTAAAGAATAAGTTTTTGAAATATGCAGCGCATGGCTAAAGGATATTTTGCGTCACATTAGTTAGTGCTTCACCATGGCTTCACTATGGCATAGCTACACCATGGTGTAGAGCCAAGGGTCGTCAAAAACCTACTCTTAAGGCAGTAGACTACTGCAAATAATGTTCATTTGATTACAGATATCCTGTGGTACAATCAATTTTCACGAGATCGGAAAAGAGAAAATGCTCCTCATAACATAATTAAATTTTTTCTTGGTAGATTTAACAATGAATAGCTTAATTTTGTAAAATTTCTTTATGTCCCAGACATTTAATAGTATCAAAAGCTTTTCATGAAATTTTAATCAATTTTTTAAAAGTTGATACATGTCCAAATAGTTAATCATTTGAGGTAAGGATTTTTAAGCCAGATGACTTAAAATTCAGTTTACCTCTTTATATTATCCCATTTTCCGTTTAATGAGTCTACGTAGCTTTAAGATGGCCTCAGGGGATGTTAGGTTTAAGATAGAAGCGATGTTGACACTTAAATATTTAAACGTGTACCGAGGGTCAATTAGATGTTCAGATCCTCATGCATTTACCTTAAAGTCCTTGTTTTCAGGATAAACCTCATTTTAAACTAATTATTTTATTACTTCTAGCTAAATTTTATACGAATGGCAATGGCAATTTATGATGTTTTAGAAAGGAATAACTCATTAGTATTCGATTACTTCGATTTTATCTTATGCACCTGTATGCGTTAATATTTTTAAAATACTGATATACTCTTTGGAACTTTTATTAGATACTTTTTTCGCCAACAAATGTCAACAACTGTTGAAGTTAACACAGCATTTAAGCAGTGAATGTCAAAGGTCATAGTCGGGAGACCATTTTCACAGAAAATATTTTCAATGAATTTCAATCAGTTGCTGGGAGTTTCGCAATTTCCATTTTGATCTTGATTTCCGTCGAGAAAAGTCTTACATTACTCAACACTTATCGGAGGGTTTGCTTTCTGGTGACCCCCCTCAACTTCACACCAGCGGTCATTTATCAGGGACCGAAACTTTAGGGGAAACCACATATGGAATAAGGAAAGGAGCTGGCCCTCAATAATACCCTGTCTATGCGTGAATTTCACTCGCCTTCGGGCCTAAAATCGAGTTACATCTACCAACCATCTAGGTGACAACCATGGTTTTAATGTTGGGATAGGCAAGGTCCCAGTGATAGTTGAGATCTTATTGTATCCGTTTATCCAAAGTGATTTTAGTCGAAAATATTGATACCCTGAGTGATATTTTGACCCTCAACCATCAGGGAATTGCCGTGCGAACAATCCACCAAAATTATCGAGTGGGCAGAAAACACCTTTACTTTATTTCATCATCGAGCGAATTTCTCCAAATACGATAAAAATGTAAAGGCTGGTGAAGAATAAAGGTAAGGTGGTCAAAAACTCTGATATAATGCAATTTTTAAAAGAAAAAAAACAGTAACAGCATCTCCTTCTCAAAATCTTCATTTAAGATGATTTGAATGAAATCCTCCATTTTACAATACTTTCTCATTATCTTCTACATGCTTTATTCTGATAGTAGCAGGCGTAATTTTTTTTCATTTCTTCTTTCAGACTTCTTTCATTATATCTTCGCCTCGAGAGAAATTACAATTGCCTAATGTTTGTTTACCGTGAAGTCTGCAGTGACAACTAAAAAAATTAAATATTCCCGTCCCCATTGTTTGAAGCAGCGTCGCTGGGTGACCTACAACTCATTTTTCCTTATGTCTAAAAACATATGAAAATGGGGGAAAATTTCAATGGTAATTTAAATGGCTTTACCAACATACCCTTTTTCTCCCAGCCTTCATGTACATATTATATATTGCCATGTGCCCTGCAAGAAATTTTTACCTGGAGATGCCACCTATGTGATGAAAATGATAGCAACGTATTAATAATTTTTTGGAGTATTTTACAAAGTTTATTTTATTCCTCATGGAGAAAAATTTATGTCATGCCTCTTTATTCATATAATTTACGATAATCTTTTTTTTAATCTTTATCCTTGAGATAAATCCGAGGAAATGTAGCTTTCAACAGAAATCCTATTTCACTACCATTGGATTCATTAATACCTGAAATAATTTACCTGTACCTGAAACACAAAACCTTAAGTCCTATTCACTGCGCACATGCCTACAACACATCATGCTTGCCATATAATTTAGAATCCACGATTATTTAGTATTCATGTCGTGTCCTTAAGCCCTTGAAATTGATATCACTACGCAGAGGGTAAAGCCAAGACTACTGAGTAGCCTCTTGCTCGTAAAAGTACTTGAGTATGTGTAACTCTTTGACCCTACGTATTTTCCTTGAAGATAGCTTTAAATTACGTTCCTGTGAATTAATCCGACACACGTTGGATTAATTCATTTTATACTATATTTACGACATAATTGCAAGTGATCCTTTTATGAATGAAAACAAATAAATTAAGTATACATTTCTTGTTTCTTAAATATACCATGATTTTTATCAGCAGTGAGTTAATATAAGACTCTTAAAAATAGATTTATCTCATAATTTTAAACATTTGGATGAATCTCTCGTTATAATGTAATATTTGTGAATCGAGATTAATATCTTTTAGGACCACCATAAAATGTGGATATGAATGTAAGCGATATAACAACTGCGGGTGATGAACGAATGAATAATTGAAGACATTCCATCGCAGTATCGAATGCTAAGATATGAGGAATTTTGTCTGCAAAGAAGGCTTCTTCAGAGAGCTGGTGATTATATAATCAACGGCTAGGAGGGAGTGAATGAGGTAACTGGGAGGAGGTCGGAACCAGCTATTAAGGCGGGAAGAGGTGGGAGCCAGCTGGTAGCAAAAATGTATGCGAACTCATCAGTGGCCTTTGCTACGGGAGCAATTATTGGAGAGAGTAAACAAAGGAATGAAAGACTGCGTTTTCCATCCGTTGCGAAAATGGGAATTTTACTCAAATTATTCTAGCAGGGATTGATTTCATTCCATTTTCACCGTACTGAGACACATTTAGCCAGTTATATTAGCATACTAATTACTCAACTCTTGCTTGGAAACGAGAAATGGACATTGGCAGACTTCATAAAATCGAATGAGATAATACTAATACAATAACGCGTGAACTTTCTAATATTCCTCTCTAGTATGTGAGAGCATATGAAAGTGACGACTTGAGAGTAGAGCACGTAGCAGGAGGATAGAAACAACGACACGCAAAAAATTCATATATTTTCGAGGTTTTACCTTCGGACCCCTCCTCAACTCGGCTGAGAAGTGAGCGCAGGTGGCCAGACTGTCGTGGGTAGGATAGGGGTAAGATTTGTTGTTTCTGTGATTCTCCGCGCTAGACCTGGGAATGGAAGGTAGTGGTCGGCAGAAAATAGAGGGAAATGGGTAGCCATAAACGAGGGAGGAGTCGAAGGGTTGTTCTCGTACCTCGGCCCCGTTAAAAGGAGGTGTAAGATCTAGAATTGAAGGTAGGGTAGGATGAAAGTAGGGATGAGTCAAGGGGGTAAGTAAAGGAAACGAATGAGTCGATGTGGAATGATTGAAGAGAATTAATCTGTTAACTGTGTAATGTTAATCCTGGAGTATATTAAAGTTTCAGGAGACCACATCGGTGATTTAGATGAGTGGCGCAATTTATGGTAGGAAGTATAAGAGTGACAAGTCGAAGTTTTTGTTAAAAAATCTTCAGTGTTTCCATGCGTGGAAAGGAGAGAGGAGAAGGACGACGTGTGGTTATTGGTGACATGAATGAGCGGTGTGGTGTATTCACCGACGTAAAATCAAGACAAAAGTTTCATTGTAATGGGTAAAACTTTCTGGAAGAGTTTCGTATGCCTGTGGCTCGAATCGCGCGACGGATCCCCGTGTTTGGCCTGCAGAACGAAGTAATGGGCTGCAAAATCTGGCATGTTTTACAGCGTGGTTTTTGGCAGCGTCTCTGTGTGCCGGATGGAGGTGTTGTGTTGGATTTCAGTGAGAGAGAGAAGGGTTGATGCTGGTTGGTTAAATGGGGTGGCATTTGTAACGTACTACTTGCTGGTACTAGTGTCAGTTTTCTGAATGATAGAACAACTTTTTGGGAAGGGCGTTTATTTCATCTACACCAGGAAAAAGGTGGTGTATTAATTAATTTTGTCAGTTGTTCATTCGTTAAGAGGGGGGAAAGCTAGGAGTCTGAAGAAATAATTAGTTTTTTTTAAGAAGAGACTGAGGACATTGTCTGTTTTCCAGGGTGGCGCAGAGTTTATGCTTTGTACAGGGTGAGGCAACATATCTTCCTTTTTTGAAAGCGTTTTGCGTTTAAAAAAAGGAAGTTATGTCGCAGCACCCTTTATTCATTCCGTTTCTCCCTAGCATTGCAAACAAAATGACCGTGGCTGTCGACGCACCCTATAACCTCCCCCCCTCTAGCATTGCAAATGCGATAGCCGTGGATTGCCGTGGTGCGGTATGGATAGCCGGAGAGTACGGGATGGATTTTCAGGCGTGGCGGGATGACAGTCGTGAAGAATTGCTTAAATCACGCAAGTCTTTTGGGAGTGGGGGAAGTGAGTAAGGTAGTGTTCGGTTTTATTATGTTTCCATATAGGAAGGTAGATGATAATCAGAAGGGATGTTACGTAAGGTTTATTATAGTATTATTCAATCTATGGTTTATACAGAGAGACTCAAATGTTTCTTGATAGCCAAAAAATACATTGCGCTCATTAATGGAAACTGTCATGTCATATTGTTCTCCCATTTATCAACTTCTAAAATGAATACCAAAAGGATAACACAAGTGTGACAGGTCTCTTAGGGGATTTAGGCTGGGAACCACTTGAAGTGCGGAGAGAACAAGCGAGGCTTAGACTTTTAGAAAGGTTCAGAACAAACGAGTTTAACTATGACACTGAAGGAATAATAATGGCCCCACACTACTTAGGTAGATCAGACCACAAAGATAAACTAAGGGAGATAGATTCCAGGACATATAGGTACAAATACTCATTCTTTCCCCGAACAATCAGAAATCATAATAGTAAGAAACCGAAGTCACTTTAGAAATATTAAAAACGTTGAATTTACAAGTCGGAACAAAATTAAACACTATAGAGATGTTAGGTATACTTTCAGGTGCAAGTGTATGTTAGTTGGTAGTTTGAGTGTTTGCATGTGTGTGGGGTGTAAGTGTTCATGCATGAATGTATACCATGTTTTTTTTATATATGATTTTGTGGTTATTGCATGCGGTTTTTTTTCTTTTTCTTTTCTAAATTACGGGTGGTGTCCTAACACCCCCCGCCACACGCCCTTGCGGCGGCTTGCGGGGTATTGAGTAGATGTAGATGTAGATGAACCATCTAAAACCTGTACTCCAAGATAACACTAGCGAACAAAAACACAGGAACAAAGGTAAAAGAAAGTAACGCCTATTCCAAATTTTTATATTTGGTAGAAGCAGCCGTTCAGTGATATAGCTGAGAACTTGAGGAGAGGATTCGTAGGAGGAATACAAAAAAGAGCAACAAGAAACACATGAGAACTTTGTCGAGCTACTAGCCCTTTTTCCAGTTGGTTGACGGTTGAGGAGTCGCACATTAAGAAGTCACTCCCTTTTCTCTTCGGTTTCCAGTCCGAATCAACTCCAAAATTAGGTTTATTAATTGGAACATTGCTTTTTTATCTTAAGAGTGAGAAGTGGAATTTACAGATAATAATAGCTAACATCTCCACCCAATAGCATCGCTTACATTAGGACAATGTTCTGAATCGCTTCCCACTTGCTATCACGATAATGTTAATGCGTGGATTGCCATGTGGCACGGAAGCCACCAGGTCCCAAGCAAGCCGTGACTCCTCGCCACGGACCATCATCATTTGCAAGAGTCCCCCCCATTACTGAATGTTTATTGAGACGGAGAGACAGGACTAGCTGATTCGATAAAAAAACCCATCTTTCACGACGTCCTATACTCTCGTATTTTCATTCCCACCACCTTTCCTTCGTCCACTTCCTCCCCTTGCTACCTTACTCACCCGTCTTCTTCCTTACACCATCCTTACCCCCACTCCTACCCCCCCATGACGATCCCTGTCTATTCGATACCCTTTCGCTCGACCTCTCTTTTATTCTCCTCTCCTTCCTTCCACCCCTCATTTCCTCCCTCCACCATCCACACGTCCCCTCCACCCGCACTCCCTCCTGTTACACCGTCTTCCCCCTCAACCCTTGCTTTATCTCCCGCGCGCCGCAACAATACGTGCTCACCCGCTTGTATCTGTCTCTCCTTTGTCTCGCCTTTCCGCCACGCGCGCAGCACAGCCCTCCCCCATCTAACGCCCTCTCCCTCCCCCTGAACAGTCACCCCCTTCCCTACCGGCGTTTGCTCCCTCACATCCACCCCTTTCAACCTCAATATGTGTATATATACATATATAATATACATATATATATAATTATGTATACATATATAATATAATATATATATATTCATTTATATATATATATATATATATATATATATATATATATATATATATATATATATATATATATGTGTGTGTGTGTGTGTGTATACATATATATTTATGTATATATATATATATATACACATAATTAAATGTGTGTATGTGATGCATACACTGTATCCCCACCCCTATCCCGGTGTTCCTGTCCCTCTCCCTCCTCATTCTCCACCAACGTTTCCTAGTCCACACCTTCAGTCCCACTGCGTCACTCGATTCCCCTTTCTTTCCCATTTAATATATTTCTCCCTCTCCTCCATCATTCGACTCTCTCCAAGCCGAAAAAACGGCCTGGACTCTCCTCGCACACGCGCGCCCCTCCGCTCTCACTTCTTCAAAATTCATCTTCCCCGTCCGTCCGCTTTTACTCCCTCTCTCTCTCTCTCTCTCTCTCTCTCTCTCTCTCTCACTCCCTCCCCCTCCTCCCTGGCCTCTCAGTTCTCAGGTTAAATGCTACGGAGGACGAAGGGTGTGTGTGTGCTGAGGGTAAGGGATCAGAGAAGGGAATGGATGGGGGAAGAGAAAGAAGTTTCTCTTCTTCCCTCCCCAATCCCCCCTCCACAATTATTTCCCTCTCGCTGGATCTCCCTTTGCGAAATATACTGAAAGGTTGAAGCGGATCCATTGATCGCGTTCGAATTTTATGTTACAACAGAATATAGGGAAGCATTTCTCAAAGCACTCCATGGTTCCAACTCCACGATTCCGAAGGCCAGGGTACCGTTTCTCAAATCTACCATTCTACATATGAAAGTCCTTATAATTTACACCTTAGCCTTACCTTAGCGAAAATAGTGGAATACCTTAGTGGAAAATTTCGGCATATATTTATACCCGGCATACATAGGCGGGAGCATTTTTTTGTTGATTAAACTCAGAAGAGGCAAAATACTCCAGTGTTACTCCGACATCAAAACTTTCATGCAACTCGGACATCAGAAGAATGTTCGGTTTGGCCTTGAAGAAGTTGAGTTTCATTAGACGGTTTGCAGGAATATTTACTTAATTTAAAAGTAAAAGAAAGTTGATCCTTCGTTTAAGCAACTCCACTTTTAATATAAGCGGTGATTATTAGGTATCCATGAGAGAAAATCTTAATAAAGCTTTGAAAAAGTTTGAGGAAAATGTATTGGAATTGTTAAAAACTACTACTAGAAGAGATTAAGTTCGACAGTTATGTTGGAAGGATTAGGTTGTGAGCCACGAGGAGAACAGGCAAGTCTAAGGCCTATTCCAATGTCTAAGACACCCGAGTTGAATTGGGCAACGGGGGGATCGCTATGGCTTTTCCTAATACCGGCAGCCTGGGCCACCGGATCAAATTAAGGGAGATACCGTCTGCGACAGTTTCAAGCACGCCCCCTTCCTTCGCATTATACACGAGCATAACAAAATAGAATTAAAATACCCGATTATTTTTATTTAAGAGCTGACATTCAACGATTTAGACAAACACACCAATTACTCCATGGTGTACAAATGCATGTATGTGTGAATGCGTATAAGTAGTTGTGCGTATGGGCAAAAATATAATTAAGCGTAAGTCCTTAAATTATGCACAATTGGCCGACAAGGACCTTAACACCAACCCCCCGCCGAGTTGATGTACGAGATCTCATAAATGAAATCAGTGGGAAAAAAATAAGAGGAGAAATTAAAATGTATAGTACTCATATTTATTGTACGAAAATATTTTTTTGCGATTCTTCCCGTTTTTTATTCCTAAGTTCATTTAATATGAGATTGTTCCTTCAAAAGTTTATTAATATTTGTACCATTTTTGTCTTATCACAAATAAAACAAATTACAGGCTTTAAAGTGAAGATTTTGGTTAAAAAACAATTGCGAAGGGTATGTCATATCGTAATCTAAAATTCAAATGAATTAACGAAATCAAAGAATAAAAATATAAATAATTTCGACCTCCCTGTGGATTAATGAATAAAAATGTATCCAGTTCGCAATTACTTCAGATCAAGTTGTTCGCATAGTTAAATCATCCACTTTGCAGTTTCGTAGCCTAAAGTGAGCAAAGAGTTCGTTTAATGAAGCCTTTTCTCGGAAATTATAATTATTAAAAATCCAGATGTACAGCTAGACAGTATTAGGTGGCACACAAGTCCCAAGTAATCACAAAAGATAATAGATAAAATCAGTCAGTAAAACAAAAGTACACTTAAAGGAAACTTCTAAACACAAATCTCTTTAACAAAACAAGAGAATCCCCATCTCATTTACATCAATCAATCAGCAAGAAAAAATAAGCTGTTACATATAATACACCACACATCAATCAAATTATTACATATATTTCTTACATCTTTTCTTAAAAGTCTTCTCTGTTAGGAAAAGGGTCGAATATTTTTGTGAGTAAGGTGTTCCTGCAAATCTCAGGGTTAAAATCCGAGTAATACCGCTGTAAACCCTATTAAAAAATTAGTAAATTAGTATGGTTCAATCTTAAAGCTTTGCAGACCCCCGCTGAATTTTTTTCGAGTAACGGTTATTCTTAGGAAACGATAGGTGACATAGATACTAACCAAAAGACATCAATAAGGAATGGTTCCTTTTAAAAATCCCATTATTCTCGGAAGCATGCTCTTGAGCCCTCTCCCAATCAACAACCTATAACTCCTTTCTCACTCATCCATTGCCTATTACACTTGCATTTGATGTAGTCCTCTAATGACAATAACCTCTAACTTTCTGCAATTATCCTCTAACAATGGCATATCCAGGGTACGTGGACGGAGCGAGGATAGATCAGCCATAAGTTTTCGGAGCGAGGGGTTTGGTTTGATGCAACGCAAGCATGTAAACATGATTTTCCCCCGCAAATTGCGTGTGGGTTGTGAAGGGTCAGAATCATGGGGCTATGAATGCTTGTACGCGTAGAGCTTACAAATCTTTATGTACATGAATGGCATGTACACAAAGTGTAAAATTTGTATGGCATGGAGGGAGCTAAAAAATAGTTAACTCAGGTTGTTAGTGTGTGCCATTTTAGACAGGGTAAAATATTCTAGCAGTTCCTACTTACTAGGTTCTTCAATAAACTTGATTGATTCAATAAATGTCATGATTTTCAGTTTTGGCAGAGAACCAAATATATACGTAGATGAGGCAAGATTTCTTTCAGCCTTGGATAGCCATTAAATTCCTTCTAAAACAGAACTTTAAAAGAAACTAGATTTCTTTTCACGAAAATCTGCACCGATTCCGTAAGTGATAGAATTATACAACTGGAATCAAAATGGTGGAAGATTTTTTTTCCTCCACACAAAAGCAACAAAATCGAGAGTTCTCAAGTCATCATTTGTCAACTTCAGACTATCAGTGAAACTGTAACGTGTTTCCTCACGGTGAAGGACACATTTGTGTTATTGACGCAACAACAGAAACTGCCATTAACTGAGAGCGCTTACTTTTATTTAGATAATTATGCCCCTAATAATGGAAACACATAATAAATTTTATAATTCAGTCTAAATAACCAAGCATGCAGTTTTTTTGAGAAAATATCTCAAACTTTTGCTATTGAGATTTTTTAAAGCACCCGTGCCGGAGAGTCTGTGGCCTTTCATTAAAATGTGTGATCTTTACAATGCAACAAAAGGCATTGCATAGTGAAAAAGATATGTACAAATCAGTCTAAATTTTCCCTGGTAAGAAATGCTTGGGTTATTTGCAGAATTAACCTTCTCAATAGCGGACAACTTGTATACATCGATGGATGCACGAGGCCTGTCCGGAAAGGATCTGTTCGCGCAATATTCGAGAAAAATAACCTGCCGAGAACAATGAGGCCTTTATCCCATTCGATGTACTCCCCTTGGAACCGAACACACATCCCAGAGTATATTTTAGAAAAAACCTGGGTCATCGTTTGCAGCAAGGAGCAAGTCCAATGCAACTGAAGCACGAAATTTTTGATGTTGACGAGATAAAAGAGAATGCGACGAGGCACCTGATGACCATTCCGGAAAAGGACTTTGCCGATTATTTTGAAAAGAGAAAGAGACGCTGGGATAAGTGTGTGAGGTCCCAAAGGGAGTACTTCGAAGGGGACTAAGGCCTCATTATTCTAAGTAAGCTATTTTTCTCAAAATGTTACACGGCTGGGTCATTTCTGGATAGACCTCACATAATTTTTATTGGGAGTTTTAACGCAAAGCAATAGAGGAACGTAATATTTAGACCTCGCATAATTATTATTGGGAGTTTTCACTCATAATAATAGATAAACGTAATATTTTATCATCACCCTTTTCTCTTAACTCACATTTTATAAACGAATATCTCGTTCTTCGTTTGGCGGTTGGGATGATGAAGGGTGGTCAAACACACCGAGGGACGTCCGCGACCCTATGGAGACGCGCTGTACCATGTACCGAAGACATGCAAGGTTACTGTCACAAATTAGCTCACACGGAGAAGAAAGGAACAAAATCGTAAGGGACGCATGAGGGCGAGGAGGCGTCGGAGGGGTTCGGTCGGGGGATGAACATGTTCGAAAACACTTTCGGGAGAGAAAGGCGAAAGGGGAGTAGGAGGAGGGATGCGCGCAGGGGTTGGGGTGAGAGGGATGGGAGCAAAAGGGTGAGCAAAGGGTATTGGAGGGGCGAGGCGCGGTCGGCCGGTGAAGGAGGGGTGGAGGAGGATAGGTGCCCACAGATAGCCGTGGAATAAAGGACATGAGGGCGGAGGGGAGGGGTCTTGGTGGGAGGGGAGGAGAAGGGGTTGGGGTGATGCCGCCTCCGCACCCCCGGCGAGCGAAGCGTGTGCAATCGTGGAGACAACAATGGGAGAATCATAACAGAATGGGAGGGCGCGGAAGGAGGGAAGTGGAGGGCGAAAGGGGGAAGAAAGGAAGACTTGGCGAGGGTGGAGTTGGAATGAGCGCCACGGCGACGACGGTTCCGTCCGCCGAGGGAGTTGGGAGGTAAAGTCGGGCGAAAGACTGTTCAGGGCGGGGGAGAGGGGGGGGGAGGAAGGAAGGAAGGAGGGTAAATGGGAGATTGACGCGTGTGTTGGAATCGTAGGCGCGCTTGCAAGGGGGTTGAAGGGGAAAGGACTCTTTACGGCCCTCGGGTGGGGAGAAGGGGGGAATGGAGGAGGTGGAGTTGAGTTGAAGCAGTTTAACTGGTGCCGGAAACGTCATAGCTCGTCATCTTACATACGCACAGCTCGCGTGGTAACCTTTTTGATCTGTTAAGGCTCCGAGACATGATGATGCCCTTATCATCTCCAATATATAATTTCAAACGAGCAATTCCCGCAGACTTCAATAAAGAAATATAGCCTCTAGTCCTTGATGGCGCTAGTTCCGACAGCGTTCGAGTCACGTCGGGGGTACCTCAGGGAAGTGTGATCGGGCCATTGCTTTTCTTGATTTTTGTTAACGATTTGAACCGCGAAGTGAAAAGTAAAATTAGGATGTTCGCGGATGACACGGTGATCTATCGGGAGATATCTGGGGATGAGGATCGTTTTATTCTAGCGCAGGATTTAGATTGCATTACTAAATGGTGTTCTAACTGGGGATTGACTCTAAATTATAATAAATGTTCAGTGGTAAATTTCTTTAAAAGATCAACGGGATTTGCTTACAAATTAGCTGGAGGTGACCTGGCAGTAGTTGATACGGTAAAATACCTAGGTGTCACATTCTCAAAAGACTTAACTTGGGGGACTCACATACGTAAAGTCTGCGGTCAAGCATATAAAAGATTGGGATTCATTAGACGCATTGTCGGCAAAAGTGACTCGAAGGTCAAGGAACGTTGTTACCACGCTCTTGTAAGGCCTCATTTAGAATACGCATGCAGCGTGTGGGATCCGAGTGAAAAAGGCCTCATTCGGGAAGTTGAGAAGGTTCAACGCCGGGCAGCCCGTTTTGTAAAAAATTCCTACGATAAAACGCAAAGCGTCACCGAAATGCTCATGGATTTGGGGTGGGAATCATTGGCTGAGAGACGATTCAATGCAAGGTTGAAATTATTAAATAAATTTAGATCCGCATGTTTCAGCACCGAGGTCTCGCAAATTATTCGTACTCCTACATACATTGGTCGCTTGGATCATGCATATAAAATTCGGGAAATAGATGCCAGAACTAGCCGACTCAAGGACTCCTTCTTCCCACGGACAATACGGGATAGCAACTGCAGGGTTATAGATAGCAAAAATTCCACTTGCCACCCTCAGCGTCTAAAAAATAATTAGTTGTATTTAAATGCATGCTCTTCCACTAACCTTATGTGTTTTGTTATATTAACACATTCTTCCCGAATGACCTCATTCATGTTCTGTTCATCTGTTTTTAAGTTTCCCTTTCAATCCCTCGTCCCTCTCCGCGGGGGGAAATTCCTGCTACCTGCTACGTTGGGTCGCATTCCCTGCCTTTTAAAGACTCTTTGGGGGCAGAGTGTTTCGTGGTGCATTTTCATGTGGTGTTTCAATTTCTTGCTTGTTGTGTCCTGGCTTTCGTGTTGTAGGATGGCTTTCGTGCCGCATCATGGGGTGCAGTTTTTAGTTGTTTTGCGGTATATGTGTTTGCATGAGTATTGGATGAAGGAATTTTTGCATGAGTGTGTGCGCTGCTGTGGGTGTAATTTTCCGTGTTGTTTTTTTGCATGTGGTATTTTTCTTTTTTACGGTTGGTGACCTAACACCCCCCGCCACACGCCCTTGCGGCGGCTTGCGGGGTATTATGTAGATGTAGATGTAGATGTAGCTGAAATAATATCTACGCAAAATTCCAGCGCAAAAAAATGATTCATTATCGGGACAAAAAAGGATACCTCGGTGAATAAGGTTACGAGAACGAATTTTGATTTTGAACAAATTTCATTAAGACACGACTGAGTTATATTAAATTTTAAGAAACATTTTATGGTCCTCCTCTCTATACCGTCATTGAGGTGACCTCATCCCATTTGTAAACCCGGAAATAAATAGAGTTCCGGCATTCATAGATCGATATTATTAACACCTCTCTCATTACATATACTTGAGCATATTATTGTAACACCATACACCGCCTAGATGATCATATTTATTTAATAACACACCAAATTGGTTTTAAAGAGAGATTATGTGGATTGAAATTTGGGTAATTCACGAAACTTTAAATCAGTAGAATCAAAAAACAACTAAGAGATTCTCGTGGATACTATATTTTAGGTTTTTGAAAAAATCTTTTGATAAAGTGCCACATCAGGATAAACCGATACTCAAACTATTCATATAAAATTAATGGTTATGAATTCTGTTCGCGATTATCTTTCTGAGTTAAAATAACAAGTGACACTTGATGGAATTAGTTTTTAATATGCTCATTCAGCAAGGAAGTACAGTCGTGCAATTCGTTTTTCTCATTGATGTTCCACAGAAAGTGATATTGGCAGAACAAGTGAAATGAATGGGAGTCACACCATTGTCAGACCGAACACTGTAAAAATGTGTGAGGAACATCTGCGGGTCAACATCGAGGAAACTAAGGTTCATCAAACGAAAAATGGAGACAAATTCAAATGAAAAAGGTAAGGATAGCTGTTTTTTCACGTTTATCAGAATAACCCCACAGTGAATACGCGTCGAGTATTTAGTTTTAATACTGAATTATATTGGAAAAAGAGAGAAAAGCAGCCCCTTTCGCGAGTAATCGTGATGAATGAACAGAAAGTGGCACGATATTGCTAGAAATCCTGGATTGGGAGGCAGGGGAAGAACAAATACTGCCTGCACGACTTAAAACTATGGAAAAGAACAAATTATTTGAGTCCAATGCTGAAGGACCAGCGCCACATTACGTCGATAGGCGAGACCACTGTCAAAAGCCAAAAGTAAATGAATGCCAAATATGTCGATTAGAGGGATAATATGATATCGCATATTTCGATATCGGCAGAGTAAAAAAACATAATTTTCCACTGACTCAACTTCCCTAATGCCCTATATTACCAATCCCCAATTACTGTAATGAATCTGACATCCCCTCACGACCACTCACAGGAAAACCCAGAGGTACAAGGTTTGTATAAAAGGTATTGGGAAAAGTTTCCTAAAAAATAAATCTATTTCGGATATTGCTACAATACCTCAAAAGTCTTCAATTTACATCCCTTCAGCGTCGACACACTGGCCAGCGCCTTTTCCACGACTCGAAGGCTCCCTGATAGGCGGATTCCGAAAGGTCCTTAAGGGTATGCGTGCAAGCTTCTTTGAGAGCCCTTTAACGTCCCATGTTGGTGCACTTTAAGGAAGGATTTCACTTTCGAGAATAGGAAATAGTCTATTGGTTCCATATCTGGACTGTCCAAAAAGTCGAGGTCTTCTTCAACGCTTTTCAGGTCTTCGCATGCAGACACACTACTCTGTTTTTGGTCGTCCGTCAAATCCTTCGGGACCGATTTAGCGCAGATCTTTCGCATCGCCAAATTTTTAGTGATAATGGTGTGTACCGTCATTTTATCAATGCCAATACGATCTTCGATCATGCGCAAACTTAAAGGTCTGAATTCAGCAATTCACGCACACTTTGCACGTTGTCTTCGGTTCTTGACGTCGACGGCCGTCCAGCGTGGGGATCGTCATCAACACTCTCTCGGCCATATTTGAAGACCTTGTGGTGCTTAAAAACTGCGTTTTGTGAGATTCTTACATGCTTGACCACTTGGCAAATCATGCCCAACATCTCCGCGCCCGATTTCCCCAGTCAAACACAAAATGTGATGGCATAGTGCTATTCAAACGTTCGTTGCATTTTGTTCTTGTGCTGAGTCGCTCTACAGGGGTCCAATAAAACACGATTTAGCCTGAACGAACGCTCGCAGACGATTGTCGCTCCATGCGTGTTAAAGGTCAGAACCCCAATCACCGAGCCTGCGTCATGGGAGCGCGCTGCAACTTACAGTCACGTCAGGAAAAACCTGTTCCTAATATTTTTCATCCACACCATGTATGAAACAAGCGTGTGCAAATTTATTGAAAACAACTTTTGTTTTGCGAGTGCGAAATTTTTTAGTCACCGAAGAAAAAATTTCTTTCTAATTTTTAGTAAATTCTGAAACGTAAGACTTGTTTAAAATTTTTCAAGCACATAGTTATAGTTTTGCTTCCCAACCTCTCTCAGTTTCCGTCCATCAAACATCCGTCACTTTGTAAACTCAACCCTCCACTTTCGATCAGGTGAGGTCAACAGCAGATGGCTATTGGCATTGGCTCTTTGATGGATTTCTTCCGAAAACCCCGTGAGAAAAACCCTTAAAAAGGTCTTCACGCTTTTTTAATTCTGCCGTAGGATCACCCGAAATTCCCCAACAAAGGCACAACAAAAAGGGTGGGCGACAATTGCTGACTCAGCGTTTACCGTTCCTCTAGGGAGAATTTTGCCGCCCAAACTGAAAAAAAAAATTCCTCACACGATATCAATTTCTCCGCATCACAGCCGTGAGGCATTTGTGAACTTAATTCTCAATTTTTTTTCGGTTCGAGGGAACAATTACTGCGAGGAGCTAAGATATGGCATTCAGTATTTACTTTATTATATTTTAGAGTAGTCAAAGCCTTTGGGGTTAGAAGGCGAACATAGATTTAAAATGGACCATGAAAGCAATTACATTATTCATTCATCTTCAAAAGAACTAGTTACTTCAAAAGAACTAGTTACTTCTAAAGAGTTATACTATTTAACTTTTGCATTCAATTTCATTATACTTGTTTTATCACTCAATCAATATTCTAATTGTTAAAATTGCTGTGTGTGAAAAATTTTTCTAAATGAGTAAACTAAAGAAATACTTTAGCTTCACGTACTTTTTACCCCCCTAAATACCTAATTAAATGCCAATTCTTTTCCTCCTCCCCCAACCTCACCTTTCAGTCTACCCTCAATCACAGTCTTCAAAGTGTCCTCCATCTACTTTTATTGCCTTCAAATTGCTCCAACAACCGTAATTCTTTCCCACCTTTTGTATTCCTTTCCGCCCACTTTATTTTCCCCATTCTTATCCAGAACCACATCTGAAAAGCCTCCAGCCTACACCCATCCTCTTGCCTCATTGACCTAGTTCCAGGAACATAGAGCAAAATGACTAATACTTTCCTTAAGCTCTTACCTTAAACCCCTGTCTTTGTCTACCTCCTTTTTGTTAATTATTGTTTGGATAACTTGATTCTTCACCTAGTGTCCTTATTGCTATGCCCATTTCTTCTAAAACGCTATAAAATTAGTGTATTGCTCTATCAATAATATGTTATCATAATTAATCGTTAATAATCGATAAATTGTTTAATGTGAATACCTACATGCTTAACTAATCCGTCCTATTACTTGGCAATCCAATTAATTTCGTTCTCTTATGTTTTATTTTGATACTATACTAGCACATTAATTCTAAAATGTGCTCGAAAATGAAGGCAATCCATTAGATGATTGGCTAATTAATGTTTGATACTCTCATTCTTATCTCACTCTCTCCGATTTCGCTCTCCATCTATTTTGCTTACATCTTAAAATACTTTCGTCTATCAGTGATCATTCTCCATCTAAAACTGTTCGAGTCATTAACAAGTTTCCAATGAAACGCACATCCCTCCAGTCTAATCGTATCCTCCGAAATTCTTTCATTAGCTTTGTGCTTCTCTCAAATGTATTCTCGAGAAGTAAACAAATATCTCGATCGTATTTTTAATTTCTTTCCGCAAGTAATCTACTCTTGGTCATCAGTACTACAGCATCATGTGTACTCTTCCCTTTCCTAAAATGAAACTTATCCTCCCCTAAGTAGTCGTTTCTCCGTAATCATTTTATTGATAATCTTTGGAATTTCTCCTTGGCTACAGAAGAATACATCTACATCTACATCTACATAATACCCCGCAAGCCGCCGCAAGGGCGTGTGGCGGGGGGTGTTAGGTCACCAACCGTAAAAAAGAAAAATACCACATGCAAAAAAAAAAAACACGGAAAATTACACCCACAGCAGCGCACACACTCATGCAAAAATCCCTTCATCCAATACTCATGCAAACACATATACCGCAAAACAACTAAAAAACTGCACCCCATGATGCAGCACGAAAGCCATCCTACAACACGGAAGCCAGGACACAACAAGCAAGAAATTGAAACATCACTACCACATGAAAATGCACCACGAAACACTACCCCCAAAGAGTCTCTAATTGGCAGGGAATGCGACCCAACGTTGCAGGTAGCAGGAATTTGCCCCCGCGGAGAGGGACGAAGGATTGAAAGGGAAACTTAAAAACAGATGAACGGAACACGAATGAGGTCATTCGGAAAGAATGGGTTATTATAGCAAAACACATAAGGTTAGTGGAAGAGCATGCATTTAAATACAACTAATTATTTTTTAGACGCTGAGGGTGGCAAGTGGAATTTTTGCTATCTATAACCCTGCAGTTGCTATCCCGTATTATCCGTGGGAAGAAGGAGTCCTTGAGTCGGCTAGTTCTGGCATCTATTTCCCGAATTTTATATGCATGATCCAAGCGACCAATGTATGTAGGGGTACGAATATTTTGCGAGACCTCGGTGCTGAAACATGCGGATCTAAATTTATTTAATAATTTCAATCTTGCATTGAATCGTCTCTCAGCCAATGATTCCCACCCCAAATCCATGAGCATTTCGGTGACGCTTTGCGTTTTATCGTAGGAATTTTTTACAAAACGGGCTGCCCGGCGTTGAACCTTCTCAATTTCCCGAATGAGACCTTTTTCACTCGGATCCCACACGCTGCATGCGTATTCTAAATGAGGCCTTACAAGAGCGTGGTAACAACGTTCCTTGACCTTCGAGTCACTTTTGCCGACAATGCGTCTAATGAATCCCAATTTTTTATATGCTTGACCGCAGACTTTACGTATGTGAGTCCCCCAAGTTAAGTCTTTTGTGAATGTGACACCTAGGTATTTCACCGTATCAACTACTGCTAGGTCACCTCCAGCTAATTTGTAAGCAAATCCCGTTGATCTTTTAAAGAAATTTACCACTGAACATTTATTATAATTTAGAGTCAATCCCCAGTTAGAACACCATTTAGTAATGCAATCTAAATCCTGCTCTAGAATAAAACGATCCTCATCCCCAGATATCTCCCGATAGATCACCGTGTCATCCGCGAACATCCTAATTTTACTTTTCACTTCGCGGTTCAAATCGTTAACAAAAATCAAGAAAAGCAACGGCCCGATCACACTTCCCTGAGGTACCCCCGACGTGACTCGAACGCTGTCGGAACTAGCGCCATCAAGGACTACCCTCTGTTCCCGCTCCGAAAGAAAATCTTTAACCCAACTTATGGCGCCCTTATTTATACCCGCGACCTTTAATTTATGAATGAGTTTACCATGTGGGACCTTATCAAATGCCTTTTGAAAATCTAAGAAGATGGCATCCACTTGCCTACCTCTCTCACCCGATAAAAGTAAATCATGTGTAAATAATCCTAATTGGGTTTCGCAGGAGCGAGTTTTCCTGAATCCGTGTTGATTGACACTTAAAAAGTTAATATTGTCAAGGTGTCTCATTATTGAACTGACAATTATGTGCTCTAAGATTTTGCAACAGATAGAAGTGAGAGATATAGGTCTGTAATTACTGGGATCCTCCCTGTCACCACCTTTAAAAATAGGCGTTATTTGCGCGGTTTTCCAAATCTTGGGTACTTTGCACTCTGTGAGGGATTTGCTAAATATAAATTCAAGGTACGGGGCAATGTTTGGAGCTAAATGTTTTATCACCCTAGCTGGTATATTTTCGGGACCCGGGGATTTGTTGGGTTTAATCTCGTTAAGCAATTTTAGAATTCCTTGTTGGTCCACTGTTATTTTTTCCATGGGTGGAGTATGCATTGTTTCTTGGAGATATGCGGTGGCAACATCATTCGAGAAAACGCTTTGGAAGAATGAATTTAGGATGTTAGCTTTACCCTCACTGTCTGTATGAATTATATTGCTACAATCCCTTAAGCAAGCCACGGTTTGTTTACTCCCATTTACTTCCCTAACATATGACCAGAAAGCTTTGGGGTCAGTGTCCAAGTGCTCGCAAAGTACTTTGCGTCTAAAGTCCAGTAAAGCGCTACGTAATTGTGTTTTGGTTTCAATTTTAGAGGATCTATATGTGTCCCATAATTGTTTATTCTCAGGGGATGATGTGTTCACGCCTGCCCTCTTTACCCTAGAGTGTAGCATTCTCTGCTTTCGAAGGGCTTTTCTAACGTCTTTATTGTACCACCTGGGGTCGCGATTTGCTTTAACGTATTTTATAGGTATGAAATCTACGATTCCTTTTTGCATGATATTGACAAATTCTGTCCAAGTTTCTTCCACGTTGACATGACTTAAGCGGGTCTTGAACTCGGGTAGTGAAGAGTTTAATTGATTGGCAAAAGATTCAAAGTCTGCTTTATGGTAATTATAAATTTTTCTTTTTGGTTTAACAATCATTTTTATTTCTATGTCCAAGTGGACATTAATTGCTTTAAGGTCACTCAAGCCCTCATCAGTTGATACACTAATAATACGTTCAGGCGTGTTTGTAAGAAATAGATCCAATATGTTCTTTCCACGGGTGGGCATGCGTACTGCTTGATGGAGGGAGTTTCTTTGAACCAATTTTATCATGGAATTGCAAGATTCACGATCGCGGGTCCCAGATTTAACGATATTGTTGTCCCAATCTATACCAGGGAGATTAAAGTCGCCACCAATTATGTTTATGCTGTTATTGTATTTACGTGTAAAATTGTAAATTTGATCGTTGAGGGTGTGAAGTGTTTTCAAATCTGAGTCTGGAGGTCTGTAGAAAGAGCATAAATTTATGTTGGGTTGATTGGTCCGTATTAAGGTGCACCAAACACTTTCTATGTTATTATTTTCAAATGAAACTTGTCTGCTTTCAAAATGACTTTTAACTGCCACGAAAACCCCTCCTCCGGGTCTTGTATCTCTATCGTGTAAATAATAAGCTCCATTACTTTAATTGCCGCTTCAAAGCCGCTGCTTTTGTCATATTTGGAATGAGAATTAATATTGGCCTAACAAAGTCCTCTGACCCAATTCGTCCCTCATTACAAACACAAATGAGGAAATGTAAACTCGTTCTTCCACGTTTTCGAAACCCATGAACAGTTCCCTCAGGAATGTTATCTATTCCCACTGACTCGTCCCATTCCCTCTCCTCGGCGCTTTCTCCATCTCATTATATGAAGGGTACGGCGCTTCAATTCGGGAAAGCACGCGTTCCCTCGAATGAGATTTCGTCGCCTAGTTAGCGAAACCTTCCCCAGGCTTCTCCGAAGCATTATACTTAGCCATAATATCGTAAACAGTTGATCTGGGGTACCAGAAGAATCAATATATTTCGAATAATAACGCCCAGTGCGAACACTTTCGATTGTAGCGGCTCTTTGATTGTACTCCATACTTGTACGTAACACCTCGGCCATATTGAGGTTATGACTGTTTACTAGATGTCTACAGCTTTCAAGAACGCCAATCGCGACCTCCGGTGGAACTACAGTATTGCGGGAAATTCAAATTGAAATTTTTCATGCAGTATTCAAGAACTTGGGTTATCCTCATCGATGTCAAATTCCGTTTCTCAGTACGATATGCATAAATTGCCATAATATCTTTTCTATTATGTTCCGCGCTAAACCCGTCTTGTCCTTATATGTCTTGATTCTATTAATATATTTTATGTCGTAAATATGCATACACAATAAGTACAAATTTGATATTTATTAATCCATGGCATTTATTTTATCTTCGCGCGGACAGCGTACACATTTTCCGCGGTCTCCTTCAACTCTGCATATTCTTGCGTCTCTATTTTCTTTTTAACGCTTCTTTCACATTTTTTCATCGCGTGCTAGTTTCTTTCCTCTTCTTCTTACAATTTTGTACACTCTCTTATCCCAATTTACAAATCCAAGATCTTCAGTTTCCTTCTTTATTACCATATAGTTCCCTATTTCTTCATCTTTTAAATTACTACTTCCAAATGATTTTCGTAAATAAGGTTCCTTTCGATGTCCTTTAAGAACTTCTGACGTATCTTTTAAGTATTCTTTATCTCATGCTTTTTTCGATTCCTCCTTTTTGTCTACGTTAGCGTTTTTCCTTTTTCCCTCCCCTCCTCCCATTTTCCTTTTAATCCTTTTCAATATATTCTCATAATAATATCCAATAAAAGATTCGTATTTTTATTCACTTTTGGAGCGAAATGTTAATATTTGTTTGCTTGGTCTGTTTAAAAAAATATCGCTCCGCAAGCTTCGCGTTGCTAACAACAATTTCATCATTGTTATCTCGGAGATTCGGGGCCTTTTATGAAATTGTGGACAACCATATCCTGTAAGTACCATTTTTACTCTAACATTAAAGAGCATTCACTAAATATTGCCGAATGAAACGTTTTCGTCGGAATTTTGTACTTTTTAAATGATTTGTCTATTGGCTACCACCACTCCTTTTCCAAAATAATGTTAAAATCCATTTAATGACTCCTTATGAATCGGTTGTGGTTATGAAAGGTGGCGGTCCCTAATGCACGTTTCAACTAAAACTATTTTATAATTACTCATTTTACTCCCCAAGTTATGTTCTAAAGTTGAACTAGGACCATTAAGCCTTAATATTTCTCCATTCTCCACAGGAGCTTAATATCCAAACTCGTCATACTTCTATTTAAATTTCCAGGATGTATCGACTGAGAAAAACATCCCATGCATCTCAGCTGAGTCTCCCCGGTGCACCATCCTCCATAGGCAGTCACACCGTCAGCACCATAAGCATCCTACGCGACCATCAGATTGACTCATTGATACGGCGAATGAAGCAAATTTTTACATCGAACGAGAAATGGCAAACGTGTATGGGAGTCGAAAAAGACGAGAGGGGTGATTTCTTCAGATCACTTCTAAGGGTGCCCACAGAAACAGTTGGTAAGCTTGCTTGCGTCGAAGGACTGATGGAGAAAGTGCGACTGCTTAGGAAAACCGATGCGAGGGCTTCGAGGGTAAATGCGTTATTCCAGAAGCTTTGGGACAGAGGCGAGCTTATTGCCTGCATCATGAGGGAATTGCTGGATTACGATGGCCTTGAAATATGGATTGATTGTGAGTCGAGCACAGTTGTTAACATGCTGGAGGAAGTCGTAGGAGGGAGCGGGGCGAAATTCCATGGTAATACGTGCAGAAGCTATGTGCACCGTTCAGATAAACGAATCTACCTGGGCATCAAGGAAACGACAAATAGCAGAGAGAATACGATTTTGGGTTATATTGCGGATTCAATGGCGCATATAACCCTTCATAGGATATTCAAGAACGGGGGAAGACCTTACTTGAGGTTTGATATAGATCATAAAAGAAAATTCCTATCCATCCTCCATGGCATAATAGGAAAATCGAATGAAGAGGATTTCAACCAATGGATCAAATGGGCAATTAGAAGGAAGGCCGCTTTCGAACAGGAGACTGACCTCATCACGGCGGTCACCGCGATCATTGCAGAGCACGGGATGGAAGAGGGAAAAAATATTCTGGAAGGCCAAGTCCCTGAACTTTGGAACTTTTTCATGCAACGCGTCGTGCCCAGACTTCCTGGGACGCAGGAGGACGCTATTTCACATCACAATTAAATCTCTTTACTTGATGAGAAATCAATGACACAATTTCTCTCTCATTGCTTTAGTTTTTTTCCTAAAGAATAAGAAAATAAGTCTCGATAAGACTCCTGGATTTATAACATAGAGCTTAACAACTAATGTAATTTTAAGCTATCCGTCAAAACGTAGAGTTCGCTTAGCTACAAATAGAAGGAATGCTGCAATCTTATACTATGGGCCTTATCCAGGTGCATTAACTCAAAACAGCGCTGAAATCAGTGTTTATTACTTGAATTGAGTTCGAAAATACTTAACCGTTTGTAAACTTACAATTCTCAGAATACGAGATATATCAACACTATATGAGCGAACATAAAGCTATCTCACTGCCACATTATTTCAAGGTATTACTAGCATAGCAAGCCGTTAAAATTAAAAACATAGAAAAATACAAAAAGATGGGTAATTAAAAACTCTAAATCTTGTATTTACCGCTCAAGATAAAGTAATATGTGCGTGACTCTTTCGCCCCAAAAGAAGTTTGACTTCTTTTGGGGCGAAATGAGCTACATTCAAGCATACGATTTTCAACTTAATATTTAAACTATTGGAAAGGATTAATCAATTCAATAAGTACTGAGATAGCTATCGTATGATATTACAATAAATGCAGCAACGCCATGATTACAAAGGAGCGGAAAGATGAGATGAAAAGATCATCGGATTGTAATCGTAATCAATTTACGATGGAAGAAATAAATAATAATATATATAGCAATTTTTCTACATTATATTGTCAAAGAATATGCCTCCTATATAATTTTATGCACACAATATCTTATGAGAAGATGTCATTTGAACCGTCCGCGGTGTTTATAATGAGTGTGATGACTGAGGTGTAATACTCACGAAAAATTGAAATATTTTTCTCATTCGCAGAAAATCGAACAAGTCATAAAAACTAACACTGGTTATTGACACCTTCTCCATATTCCCTTTATCCGCCATGTATTCGGACATTTTCAAGATAGTACACTTAATATATTAGTGCGTACACCCTCATATTTTTACGGTTTCTGATAAAATAGGAGTATTGGAGTGTTGGTAGTCCAGAGGGTAGAGAACAGAGTAAATGATCGGAGGGCCCGGATTCGATTCCAGATGACTGCCTCTGGGCACCCTTAGCTGTATTCGAGCTGTATAATATTTTTGGTACCATATCTTCCAGGAAAACCAACAGAGGGATAGGGATAGGAACTTCCCACCAAACCCTAATGTATGAATTTCACAAGTCGTATAGAGCTTAGTACTGGGTTATCTCCACCCCTTACCCATCAAAATGGCCTCCTGGTTGAAAACTGTCGTTTTATACTACCCATGCCCTGTCCTCACACTTGATTTTCTCTACAGCCTGCTGATACTCATTTCTTGCCGTTCCGGCTAATGCGTCTACCTTCCATTTCCGGTCAAAACACTTTTCGTGATTACTAAATTATAATCTGAATCCATATCCGCATCCCGGGAAACAGTGCGAATCAATCACACTATTCTTAAATCTGTGCCTAATCATAATAATTTAACTGATATCTTACTGATTCGCCAGCCATTTTCCATGTGTACCTACGCCTTTTATGGTGTCTTAAGCATGCATTCGTTATAATTAACCCCTGTTTCATGTATAACTCTATTTCTTTCTCTCCACGGTCATTCCTCGTTCCTAAACCGTAGTCCCCTACTTCACCAGCATCTCTCCCTTCGCCTACCGTCGCTTTCCAATCCCCCATCACAATCAAATGTTTATTTCTAGGAACACCCGCAATTATATCTCTTAATTGATCGTATGCCCTGTAGACTTCTTCATCTCTACACTTACTTGGTGGAGTGTAATAATAAATAAGTAAGTTCGTCGGTTCAGCTTTTACTTCTACCGATAATATTCTACCACTTGCCGGCTCTATGTTTACAACGCCTGTCTACCTTTTGATTCAAGACATGTATTATTGCCAATCATCGCTAGCGCTCTTGCCCTACATTGTACATTATGTTACTCTATGTATAACTAATGTAGTCATCAGCATTTCTCCTATAATATACTTATCACATATTAGGTTGTATGGCTGTATCAGAATCTTAATTTCTGGAACTTTTTATTAGTTCCGAGGTTAAATAGTAAATTCTAGGAGACTTGAATTCTTTTATTTCATCCTCAAATTCAGATTTAAGGATTTAATTCAGTCTCCTTTCTTATCAATGGCCACAGTACCCTCCTCTTCCAGTATTGTTGCACTAATTCCTTTTCCGTCATTAAGATTCTCCGAATATATATTTCCATTTCTTCACTTTGTCTTCGCCTTGAGTACGAATTTCGCCATTGCTATCTCGGAAGGCATCGACAATTTCCATACGTTCATTGAAACGGTGTCTCAAGACTTGGTAAATTGCTTCAACTTTTCCCTGGACATGAACAGGGTGCACTTCTTTGCACAGGGCTCTCTTTTTTGGGCCATCCTAGGACCGTTCTTCTCTGGCTCTTTACGTTTTTCGGCTGATTTCTTTTCTCAAACCTTTGTAGTCTCATCAGTCCTTCCACTGCCTTTGAGTTTTTGTACTTTCTTCTCTCCACTATTAGCTCCAGTATTTCGTCAGTGACCCATAATTTCCTTCTCGCAGGCTTCCAATGTCTTATGGTCTTCATCACGACCATTACACATTCAGTTTTTATTTATTTTTTCAAATTCTTCTGGAAATCCAATTGTGGCTTAGCTTCCTTCAATCTGTCTGACACCCATTGGATCTCCATTACCTTCTTCATTTTTTGGATTTGAGTTTAAACTTCATAAGTACTAAATTGTGGTTACTGCCGATAATATTTTCAGTCCTTTATTTGATGTCTTGCCAAGAACTCCTTCATATATTCACAAAACACTCCTTAGAACAAATAGTTAAATCACCAACACGGGGCCAAAGCATACTAGACATCTTTGCGACTTCTATGCCCGAAATCATTACTAACATTGAAATAATAGACGGAATCAGTGACCATAAGGCTATTCTTGTGGAGTTAAAAACTAAGTTCGTCAAAATAAACAAAGAAAAGCGTAAAATATACCTATACAACAAGGCAAATTTTAACGGACTAAGAGAATATTTAAAGATAAAATTACCGGAATACAAGACAAAAACACTGACAACAAATACAGAGAACACTTGGAATTATTTCTTAAATATTTTACGCGAAGGAATAAAGACGTACATCCCGTCCAAACTCAAATGCGACAGTAAGGAACCTAGATGGTACAACGGGGAAGTCAGATCGGCATTAAGAAGGCAAAGAAAGCTACAGTCAAATTTCAAAAAGAGTTTAAAAAGTGACGATATAAGTTTTGTGAATACAACCAAACAGCTACTAAAAGAATGTCGTAGTAAGACGAAAAGTATTATGCGCACAGCACTACACTCTTTTAAATCTAAAATGCTAAGCGAATATCTTGAGGAAAATCCAAAGTCATTCTGGTCCTATGTTAGGGAAATACAGGGTAAACGTCCCACTGTTCACTCTTTGAAGACGGAAAATGGAGAAATCATTACAGATAGCGTGAAAAAGGCAAATATTTTAAACCATTTTTTCCAGAGCGTCTACAACAAAAACACAAACGCACCAAACGATCCTCCACACCCACCCGGGGAACACATGAGCGATCTTACACTGACCAAGCAGGGAATAGTACATCTGCTCCGTAGTATCAAAGCACACAAGGCACCTGGTCCGGGAGAAATACCTGCTAGAATATTAAAGGAATTAGCTGACGACATTGCCCCATTTTTACATATTGTTTTTCTAAAATCGATAGAAGAAGGCTCAGTGCCTCGCGACTGGAAGCTAGCCCATATAACTCCCATCTATAAAGGCGGCGATAGGGATAAACCAACCAATTACCGACCCATTTCTTTAACATCGATCTCTTGTAAAATATTGGAACACGTTATTGTCACTAACATTATGAAATTTCTTGATAGTAGGAAAATACTAATCCACAACCAGCACGGATTTAGGAAAAGCAGATCTTGCGAAACAACTTGGTCTCTTCATTCACGATATACTTAGATCGGGAGAAAACAACACCCAAGTCGATGCAGTATTCCTGGATTTCAAAAAAGCCTTCGACAAAGTCCCACACAATAAATTGTTACACAAACTTAAATACTATGGGATCAATAAGAAAATAATTAATTGGATTAGGGACTTCTTGTCAAACCGCAAACAAATAGTAGTCATAGATGGGTTGTGCTCAACGGAGAGAGATGTTACTTCGGGCGTCCCCCAGGGAAGTGTAATAGGGCCTCTTCTGTTCTTAATATACATAAATGACTTAAGCACACACGTTAGTAGCAATCTAAGGTTATTTGCTGATGACACGGTGATATACAGGGAAATAAGGAGCCAACTAGATCGCGAGCTACTCTCTAGAGACTTAGACAATATCTCGGGATGGTGCAATAAATGGGGATTAACACTTAATAAAGATAAATGTGCAGTTTTGAAATTTTGGAATAAAGGAAGCGAGGAACAGGATATAAACTACAAAATAGAGGGTTCAGTATTGACTACGGCAAATCAAGTTAAATATTTGGGGGTTGTTCTAACACCACGCCTTTCATGGGGAGCACATATCAGGACAATATGCGGATCAGCTTTAAAGAAACTTGGCTTCATAAAACGGGTGGTGGGGAAATGTAATGAAAAAGTTAAAGAGAGGTGTTATTTTGCTCTAGTTAGACCTCATTTGGAATATGCCGCAAGTATTTGGGATCCGTGGGAGAAAATTTGGCAAAAAGAATTAGATAAAGTCCAGAGAAAATCCGCTAGATTCGTTAAAAATTGTTATGATAAAAACACAAGTGTGACAGGTCTCTTAGGGGATTTAGGCTGGGAACCACTTGAAGTGCGGAGAGAACAAGCGAGGCTTAGACTTTTAGAAAGGTTCAGAACAAACGAGTTTAAATATGACACTGAAGGAATTATAATGGCCCCACACTACTTAGGTAGATCAGACCACAAAGATAAACTAAGGGAGATAGATTCCAAGACAGATAGGTACAAATACTCATTCTTTCCCCGAACAATCAGTAATCATAATAGCAAGAAACCGAAGTCACTTTAGAAATATTAAAAACTTTGAATTTACCAGTCGGAACAAAATTAAACACTATAGAGATGTTAGGTATACTTTCAGGTGCATGTGTATGTTAGTTGGTAGTTTGAGTGTTTGCATGTGTGTGGGGTGTAAGTGCTCATGCATGAATGTATGCCATGTTTTTTTTTTTATATATGATTTTGTCGTTATTGCATGCGATTTTTTTTTTTTCTTTTCTAAATTATGGGTGGTGTCCTAGCACCCCCCGCCACACGCCCTTGCGGCGGCTTGCGGGGTATTGAGTAGATGTAGATGTAGATGTCTAAATCCCTGATTTTATTGGTACATAGTCAATTTGGTGTCTCCTCACATCTCCTGGTATCTTCCACGTGTATCAACTTCGTGGGTGTGTCTAAAGGAGTGAGTTACGATTTTCCTATTCCTTTCGGAAAGTCTTGACCTTTCCTGCTCACTTTATGGCTGGAAAGAAACACCCATCAAAGGCATTAAAACCCAGAAATCCTTATTTTCTTATCTTAATGATAAATTAAAGGTCGCGGGTATAAACAAGGGCGCCATAAGTTGGGTTAAAGATTTTCTTTCAGAGCGGGAACAGAGGGTAGTCCTTGATGGCGCTAGTTCCGACAGCGTTCGAGTCAAGTCGGGGGTACCTCAGGGAAGTGTGATCGGGCCGTTACTTTTCTTGATTTTTGTTAACGATTTGAACCGCGAAGTGAAAAGTAACATTAGGATGTTTGCGGATGACACGGTGATCTATCGGGAGATATCTGGGGATGAGGATCGTTTTATTCTAGCGCAGGATTTAGATTGCATTACTAAATGGTGTTCTAACTGGGGATTGACTCTAAATTATAATAAATGTTCAGTGGTAAATTTCTTTAAAAGATCAACGGGATTTGCTTACAAATTAGCTGGAGGTGACCTAGCAGTAGTTGATACGGTAAAATACCTAGGTGTCACATTCACCAAAGACTTAACTTGGGGGACTCACATACGTAAAGTCTGCGGTCAAGCATATAAAAAATTGGGATTCATTAGACGCATTGTCGGCAAAAGTGACTCAAAGGTCAAGGAACGTTGTTACCACGCTCTTGTAAGGCCTCATTTAGAATACGCATGCAGCGTGTGGGACCCGAGTGAAAAAGGTCTCATTCGGGAAATTGAGAAGGTTCAACGCCGGGCAGCCCGTTTTGTAAAAAATTCCTACGATAAAACGCAAAGCGTCACCGAAATGCTCATGGATTTGGGGTGGCAATCATTAGAAGAGAGACGATTCAATGCAAACCTGAAATTATTAAATAAATTCAGATCCGCATGTTTCAGCACCGAGGTCTCGCAGATTATTCGTACTCCTACATACATTGGTCGCTTGGATCATGTATATAAAATTCGGGAAATAGATGCCAGGACTAGCCGACTCAAGGACTCCTTCTTCCCACGGACAATACGGGATAGCAACTGCAGGGTTATAGATAGTAAAAATTCCAATTGCCACCCTCAGTGTCTAAAAAATAATTAGTTCTACTTAAATGCATGCTCCTCCACTAACCTTATGTGTTTTGTTATAATAACCCATTCTTTCCGCATGACATCATTCGTGTTCCGTTCATCTGTTTTTAAGTTTCCCTTTCAGTCCCTCTTCCCTCCCGGCGGGGGGAAATTCCTGCTACCTGCAACGTTGGGTCGCATTCCCTTCCTTTTACTGTCTCTTTGGGGGGTAGAGTGTTTTGTGGTGCATTTTCATGTGGTAGTGATGTTTCACATTCTTGCTTGTTGTGTCCTGGCTTGCGTGTTTTAGGATGGCTTTCGTGCTGTATCCTGGGGTGCAGTTTTTTGTTGTTTTGCAGTGTACTACCTTGATCAAAAAGTTCCCGGAATAACCACCGTGTGGCGCTCCCATCGTTCCGATTTGAGTTCTGTTTTTTTTGTTAAATTGGTACATCTGTTGTTGATATTCCCTTTAAATCTTAGTGTCATAACTTGACATTTGCAAAAGTTACGTAGCCAAGAGTACATCTATCTCTGTGTGTGTTGGCGATTTTTTACAATTTCAGAAATGGATTTAAATTTGCAACAACGAACTTGTATTAAATTTTGCGTAAAAAACGGATTTAGTGGCGCACGGACGTTGGAAATGTTGGAAAAGTGTTTCGGCAACGATTCTCTAAAAAAACGGTCGTTTACCAGTGGCACGAGCGGTTCAGAAGTGGTCGTGAGTCAATCGAAGATGATGAACGCAGTGGCAGACCATCGACATCGAAAGTCGGTGAAAAAATTGATAAAGTAAAAGAAATGTTGGTCAATAACCGCAAATTAACCATCAGAGAAATAGCGGAGGACTTGAACATTGCCTATGGATCCGCCCAAGACATTGTGGTTAATGATTTGGGTTTCCGTCGTGTAGCAGCAAAGTTGGTTCCAAAAGACCTCAATTTCATGCAAAAAAGAGACCGTGTTGACGTCGCAAAAGACATGATTTGCGAGGCTGAATCCGATCCCACATTCATCAAAAGGATCATTACTGGAGACGAGACGTGGGTTTATGAGTACGACACGCAATCCAGACATCAGGCAAGTGAATGGCGTTCACCAAATGAGCCGAGACCAAAAAAACCACGTCGTTTTCAGTCAAAAAAGAAGGCAATGCTGACGGTTTTCATGGATTACAACGGTGTAGTGCATCATGAATTTTTGCCAGAAGGCCAGACAGTAAACAAAGAGTATTATTTGGGCGTTATGAGACGTTTGCGTGAAGCAATTCGCCGAAAGAGACCAGAAATGTGGGCAGAAAACTCGTGGATTTTGCACCATGATAACGCACCGTCGCACAGTGCTATCATTATTCGTAATTTTTTGACGAAAAATGCAACAAATACCATCCAACAGCCACCGAATTCACCTGATTTGGCTCCCTGTGACTTCTTTCTGTTCAATCGAGTTAAAAAACCATTACGGGGAACGCGTTTTAGCAGCCGAGAGGAAGTAATGGAAAAATCGCAGGAAGCACTGATGGACATACCGAAAACCGAATATAAAAAATGTTTCGAGGATTGAATCAAGCGCTGGCATAAGTGTGTTGCAGTCGATGGGGATTACTTTGAAGGGGACAATATAGATTTAGATGAATAAACTTGTATTTTTAATTTTCTGAATAAATTCCGGGAAATTTTTGATCAAGGTAGTATGTGTTTGCATGAGTATTGGATGGAGGGAGTTTTGCATGAGTGTGTGCGCTGCTGGGGTGTAATTTTCCGAGTTGTTTTTTGCATGTGGTATTTTTCGTTTTTACGGTTGGTGACCTAACACCCCCCGCCACACGCCCTTGCGGCGGCTTGCGGGGTATTATGTAGATGTAGATGAGATGATTTTTTTACGTCAAATGAAGGTTCCCCTATTTTGTCCTTCAAATAATTTTCTCCAATATATCGAATATCCTAAATGCTGCTTAACTACTGCAAATTAATGTCTTTCATTCTCCAGTAAGTACCGCCCACCCAGTGAAGTCGTGTCCCATTTACACGCATTGTCTTTTGTGCTCTCCTCATGAAAGGTCTGAGGTAACGGCGACTCCTTTAAGTACGCGACGTGTTCCGACTCAATTAATTCAGTCCCATATATATTTTATGTAATTCTTTGTTTCACACACGCATTCCTTTGTGAATTTATTTGACCTGTGGCTGTATTTCGTAATAAAAAAGACGAATAGGAAAAATGAGTGAAGTGCGCCTGTGATCCCACGTTGTGCCACTAGTTCTGAAATCTGATAAAACACGTGCTTCCTTCTTCAAAATCCTTACGTCGCAAGTATCTTCTCCCCGTGGAGGTCAGACCTTTGACCGCAGGGTGAAGAGGCTCCATCGGGAGAATAGAGGGCGAGGATTCAACGCTGCTCGCGTCCCAGGAAGGCCCTCTCCGCATGGATCCTGAAATGACACGCGCATGGAAAAATAGTTTACGCCACCCGATTAGGATGGAAACGAGAATATGGATGCTTACTACGGTATAGGAGAGAGAACCTTACATAATAGATAATAAGTCGGGGATGCCTTCTCAGCTACAAGTGGTGTAGCCTTCGCAGAATTGTAACATTTTATTCTGAGAAAAATGTTTGCATGGTGATTTCAAACGGCGATAAAATTGAACAATTGGATTCTACTGCATATCTTGGTAGAGTTTTTGAGAAAGGTTATGGAACAAATGAGGAAAATTCAAAGGGGTGTCCATCCTGATATGAAGTTTAAATAAAGAGTGTGGAGCATGTAGTCAAAAATGAATTTTTGTCTAGAAAAACTGAAATTATATTTTTTATAATAGTGACCTCCTCCCCACATTACTTAATGGAGCAAAAATCGAGGCTGCCAAGATACACATAAAAGTATATACGGTGGGTATGGTGTACTTGCGATGTTTTCGTAAAAATAAGAAAGATATAGTGAGGAATGAATGTGAAATGAAGGAATGCGACTTGTATGCGCAGGTAAAACACGAGTAATAATTAAGAGCCCTAGTTACTTTAAAAGTATTTAAAAAATTTAATCCGATTATAATATTCAAAGTGTAATTACTATTAAAAACAATCCTCCAATCTCCACCCAAGCCTACGGATTTATCCTGATTACTTCAGAAAAAACTGAAATAGATTCTAAATTTACCATTCTTACTACTAGCTCTATTAACTTGCATTAAAATGCCGTTGTCGTGGGCCACGAATTTAAACAGCCATTAGCGTGGAATCCTGATATTAATTACTCTACAATATGATGCGTTCAAGTTCCAACATCTCTTTTTCTGACGGACTATTTTCCTCATTAAGTTCAAATTTCTGTTACTTCTCAACATGATTTCCCAGTAAACGTACACAATTTTTACATTGTCGACGCCATGATTATTTGTATATATATATATATATTTATTTATTTATTTATAAATATATATGTATATATATTTATAAATATATATATATTTATTTATTTATAAATATATATACATATATATTTATAAATATGTGTATATATATATATATATATATATATATATATATATATATATATATATATATATATATATGTACGTATATATATAATGTATACACACACATACATATATAATAGCTAAACTTTGCAGTTCACATTTTATTTCCCTTCAAGTGAATCAAGTTTATATTTCATGAAGTGTTGACTCGGTACCGTAGATTTGGTAACATAATGGTTACCCAAGGATCATCGACGTATGAAAACTAAGAATGGGTTCGATGACGGCCTTCTTTGAACTGTCATGTGCCCACGAACGCACATTTCATACACAAATCCAAGATACCATTCAATTGGCGATGAATTTCAATGGATGTGTCAAATCAGGAAAACGGATGATTGCACGCTGTTATTGTACGCTAAACGGCGCCATTTTAATTATTGGAATTGCTACTCAATCTGGCGGTAGCTGTACGAACCCTATGCACAGTGCAGCCATCTATGCCATGCATTCATGAAGAATGGACCACGTGTTTTAAGCTCAGCCACATCTATCCACTCCCAGTACCGAGAGTAAACTTTGTTGTCCTAAGAAATGAACGCATCTCGTAAAACATCGATGCAACGTCGCCACCCTCATATTCCCGCCACCCCTCCCATCACAAAAGACCCCCTCCTTTCCAGCTAACCTGTATCTGCAAATACCTCTCGGTCGAATGCCCCACCATCGACAAAAAATAGAACAAAGGTTGGCGGGAGGGGGGTTGCTCCTCTGAGGGGGAAGAAGAAGGAAGAATGAAGCTCGCTGGCTGGAGGAGCAGTCGTACATGGAACGATAAGGGAAGACAAAAGAGAAGAATTGATGTCTGCAGACGGTCCCTCCCATCCACCTCGCCCCCACCCTCTTCCTCCCCAATTCCTTTTCTCCAGGCAACCCCCCAACCCTCTACCCTTACCCCATGTCCCTCACTTCTCATTGAGTCCTCACTCTGCCCCATTGTGACAAACTCTCCGCACCCACCATCGCCAACCCCCCCCCCTGCTCACCCTCAACCCTCCTTGGCGCCTCTCACCCTCACACATCCACCCCCTATCCGTCACCCCTTCGATTGCCCTCCCCCATCGCCGTCGCCACCCACACCCACGCCCGATATCAACCCCGAATGCGAGGGGGCACGTCCTTCCCCCGCGAGGGCAACCTTCCTCTTCTTTCGAGTGCATTATTTTCGCAACGGGCATACGGGGAGTCCTCGACCACGTGGCTCTCACATCTACATCTACATGAAAGCTACCGACGAAGTGTGCGACAGAAAGTGCACCCAAACGAGGCATGAATATTACGCGAAGGGTTGTAGTCACGTACCTTACGTGAAAGAATGGCAAAAAAAAATATCTGTGAGATAAGGTATTCGTGGAGAAGAGACTATTGATAAAGAGAGCATGTAGACAATGAAACAAACTAGCTTTGACTTAAAATTTCCAATACTTAGTCAAGACTAAACTAAATGAGGAAAAAACAAATATGCCTTCACCATTTTAGGCCAATTAAGTTGCACTTCCTTGATCCCTTGCACTCATGCAAAACTCCCTTGAGGGAGTTTTGCATGAGTGTGTGCGCTGCTGGGGTGTAATTTTCCGTGTTGTTTTTTGCATGTGGTATTTTTCGTTTTTACGGTTGGTGACCTAACACCCCCCGCCACACGCCCTTGCGGCGGCTTGCGGGGTATTATGTAGATGTAGATAGATGTAGATCATGGAATCCACCGAAACGGATGAAGCGTAACTGAACAGAAACCACGCTGTGTGTTGGGTAGGAATTATGCGACATCTTCCGATGCTGTTTCGACATCGCAGTCGTAGAGGGGGAGGAATAATATACAGTCGTCATTTTAAAGCAGCTAATATGAGTCGGCAAAGGTTAAGAACCCGTGACTACGCAAACTAAAAAAAAAAAGATGAAAAATAAAATCTTAAAAGTCTAAAATACCTGATGATGACATTTATTCCCTGGTTTTTTTGTCTCCAAATTTCTTCGCCCGAACAGACGTACGCAAGGACTGAAAGAAGACTTCACTTCCCCAGACCGCCGCATAACGTCAACAGATATAATCGAACTCCGGATGTTGAGTTCATTTTTTGGAGTTTGATGTAAAATCAGAGGAATGCCCAAAAGACAGATCTCGTCTCTCGTGCACGATGGGGGTCCGGTTGTTGATGTCTTCCCACCCCGAGCACCCGGATCCAAATCCCTATGGTATCAGACTATTTCCGAAACTCCGTCGTTTAAATTGTTTTTTAATCATTGGATGTATGAAAATAATCAACCGTAACACAGATGTATTTTAATCAGCCGTTGTATGTTGAAACATACAACCCCTGCCATGGACACAACACTGGATAAAAGTGAATGAAAGTTGGAGAAAATCAAGGTAATAATATAACATAAAACTAGTATTGCATTGACATAATAAACTCTGTCAATGACAAATTTCACGACTTTTTTATAGAACGCCCCTCGTGCATTTGCTCATAAACACACGTCAGCACACACACACATGCGTGCCTATCTACCGCGTGCAATAGTGGCTGTGCCAGAAAAAAAAATTACATTTTTCTTTTTAAATGAAAAATAATTATGTACATTGGTTTGATATTGTTAATATTGTGTGTCACGCGAGAAAAGAACGAGTACTTGAATTTGTCCATTAATTTCTAAATCTACATCTACATAATACCCGCCGGAAGGGCGTGTGGCGGGGGGTGTTAGGTCACCAACCATAAAAAGGAACAATACCACATGCAAAACAACAACATGGAAAATTACACCCACAGCAGCGCACACACTCATGCAAAAATTCCTTCATCCAACACTCATGCAAACACATATACCGCAATCCAACAAAAAACTGCACCCCAGGATGCAGCACGAAAGCCATCCAACAACACGCAAGCCAGGACAAAACAAGCAAGAATGTGAAACACCACTACCACATGAACATGCAAAATAATTTGTGTCCATCTCTCTTATTTTATTCCGGTCGTCTAATCTACCATCACAATTTGAGGCCATAATAATTCCTTCGATGATACAAGATAACTCATATGTTCTCTCCATTTCCAATAGCCTTGGTCCTGTCTCCGCGAATCAAAGAGCCCCCAACTTAATGGAGCGCCATCATAATTAGTATAGGATTGGCCCATCATCAAAACACAGGCATAGCAATGCTACATGGACTATCGGAACTAGAATTGTGAGAGATGTACATTTAATGTTATGCATCTGCGGGTTGTACGGGTGATAAGCAGGGATACATTACGTCGAATTCATACAAGGTAAGTAAATGTTTACACAGGAGATCCTTACTTAACAGGTACCACAAAGAGGAAAGATATTTAATATTAATGGATGAAATATAAGCAGATATCTACGAAATTATTAGATATGGAGTGTACCATGTAACGGTAACTAACCCGAAGGTTGGGCCTTAATACGAGGGTCATCCGGAAAGTAGTACCCGTTCGTGCCGCATGAAGTGCTGACGACGCGAGTAGCCGCCGGACGAGGTCAGATAGCTTCAGTGGCTTGTCTGCCTTCTCTGAGCCAAGTTGCGTGACGCTAGCATTGCCTGTGTTGTTTCTGTGATTGTTTACAATGTTTAAAAAAATTGAGAACGCCGCCAGTTGTGAAGTGAGGGCAGTGATTAAATTCCTCAATGCAAGAAACGTTCGCCCATGTGATATTCATCGCCAATTAAAGGAGGTGTATGGAGACAATGTAATGGACGAGTCGTCTGTTCGGCGGTGGTGTCGCAACTTCAACATGGGGAGGGGGAACACACACGACGATGAGCGTTCGGAGAGACCGTCTGTCATTACAGACCAACTGGTGAGCTCAGTTGACGAATTCGTGAGGAACGATCGGCGCGTCACAATTGATGACATCTGTGAGCATTTTCCCAATGTTTCTCGAACAATTGTTCATGAAATTGTTAAACACCATCTGCATTATGCAAAAATTTGTGCAAGATGGGTCCCTCGCGTATCTCAATGAGCTGGCGGCGAAGGACTATGCAGCAGGAATACAGAAACTTGTCACACGTTATGACAAATGCCTTAATTTGCTTGGAGATTATGTTGAGAAGTAGTTTAAAGTATCCTCTTTCAAATAAAATTTTTTATGTTTGTTAATGTTTACTTTTGTGTCTTTATTTCACGAACGGGTACTACTTTCCGGATGACCCTCGTAGTTGAGGATAGAGGTCAGCCCGAACTAAGTGATTAGGCCTGAAAAATTCTCATGGCAGAATAGGGGGAAAAGTTTCTTTCCCTATGCCTTTTTTCTGGTTTGCACGAGTTTCTAGCAATCAGTATATCGCACCGATTGGATTTTAGATGGTGTTATCATCTAAATACATAAGCCAAGATTAGAATTGGGGAGCTCCATGTCATTAGCTGAACTCTCTCTTCCAAAATATATTGGTACATCTTATGTTAAGTGGATAAAATTCTGATTTAATAAAATATTTAATCGCAAAATATATAAAATAATTTTAATTAAACTTAAGTAACTTCAATTACGATGCTGATGTGTTTTTAGTTACCTAATCAATGATATATTATCCCATTTATTTGATCTACTTACACACATTAAGTGAATCGATCAGGTCATTATTTAATACATTCGCATTTAATTTAAAAAAATTGAGTTGGTGATCTACATGACTATTTTATCGAAATTTAAATATAAGTACTGATGGCACTTTATGAAAATAAAATTCTATCCAACCCAAAGTGAGTCGAAAACTACGAAAAAATATTCGATGATACAAAATGATTCAAGAATTATTTCAAAGAAAAATGAACAGCCACAAATGGTAAAAAATAATTATTTTTAAATAACCCTCGGAAAAGATTTAATTGTTGTAATATATATATATATATATATATATAGTATATATATAAGAACATGAACGCGAAGAAGACGGAAAAGAGGGCACAAAAGATGAAAACGGAGCATTTTGATTGAAAACGGGATGTTGAAGACTATGATGCAGAGGAGAACATCAGGGAAACGAGGAAGGGATAGGAATAGGATAGGCAGGTTGGACGGAATGAAGGGAGGAAGGAAGTATTCTGAAATGAAGATGGGCTAATTTAAGTGTCCGATGTCAAGCTATTTTTTATTAGGAGAGGGAAGAAAATGTATCGATGTACGGTTGCATAGGTTGCGTCCATTCAAATCCTGTCTTAACCGATATAACTAATATAAAAAATTACTTTGATCGCTTCTTTTGATTTGCTTACAAATTAAAATCTCCCTTAAAGTTATCAAATATCCATAACATTGTTGCATTTCTGCGTATACCTTTCATTCTATAAAATTAATGATAGCATCCAGGCTCACCTGGACCTTCTGGCTTTCAACAGATTCCTTACATCGGTCTTTTCAGTAATCAATTTTCCCCAAATATGGAGCTTAATTTATTCAATATACACATATATGTTTGAACGTACATATCGCTTCAGAAATTCGGCACGTAAACACCCATTACTCGATGGATGAAGGGAATCAAATCTCAAACTTCGAATCAGCTGGACTAGCGGACTAAATTTCACGGCTCGATTTCAAATTTCGCATCAAATCAACCCGCACTCTCCAGCTTTACGATATCTGACACGATTAAGAGCCTCCCTTGCTCCGCGTTACGAACGAAAAAACTGAGGCACCTAGTCCTCAGATTTAAGTCCTACAAGCCATTGATTATAAATATATCCTTTAGTGCGTAAGTATCGTTCGTAGTAATAGTTTAAGAGGAGTTGACCGATAGCTAAGGTTATTTGCGCCATTAGGGATGGACAAGGAAGGATGAAGGGTGGAGAGAAACCCGGCGTCGGCATTGGCCTACTCTTAACGAAAGGCGCCAAGGGATCCACAGCTTTATGTCCCATCCGACGGACGGCGTGCTCACTCAAAGTGCTCTCCACATAGCATCTCAAGTAGAGATCGGGATACCACTGAAAAATATCTGGGACCTCCGAGATTCGAACCCGGGCCCTCTGGGTAGGAAGCCAGCACATTAGCTAACGCAACGTAACCCCGTATCGTTCGTAATAGACCGTTGCCTGTCGAGAACCATCGCCCACCCCCGGGGGTCGCCGATGTAGCGGAAATTGGAATTCTCTCGTGTTCGTCGTATCTCGATATCTCATTATTTCATTCCTTAATCTCCTCCTCCATAATCCTTTTAAAGTCGGTGCAATCTGATTCTGAAACGCAGCAAGGTATTTCAAATTAAGATTCCCTCCTTGTAAAATTCCAACTTTGATTCAATTTCCCCCCTCGCCTCTTAGACGACGGATTCACAGACTATTGTCATGGTCCTGAATAAGAATTAAAAAATAAAAAGTTGACGAACTCTACAATAAGGATTCCTCTTATATATTTTATACAGACATATGCGCGTTCAACTTTCAATACCGATTTATTTGAAAGGGAATTTCATGAAATGAGAAATAGTGATCAAATCATCATTACAAAACCAAAATGACTGGGAATTTTGAAAAAAAATTTGCTTGCAACATTTCAGGCCTCAGATAAAAGAATATTAAAATCTAGGCAACGCCGTTCCCTAGAGGTAGACTTATACAGTGACAAAGATTGCGGGAAGAAGACGGAAATAGGTTAAGGATATTAGCATTGCCTTAACGATGGATTTGTAAATATTGAAATCCAAATCGTTAATGTAGCAGTGCATATTTCCTTGAAAACTTATTCTGACCGACAGATAAATTGAAAATTTCTGAACTGAATAATTCCTGTATTATATGTCTTCCTCTCTTTCCAAATATCCATCATATCATGAAAGTTGTAAGGAGGCCTAAAGTTGAGAGATAGTTGGACGCCAGTTTAAAAGTATGCAATTGCGAGTATAAGTGAAGTGAGCGGAATAATACATAATATACGTTATTCCAATTAGAATTTATTAGACCCCCCGCCACACGCCCTTGCGGCGGCTTGCGGGGTGTTGAGTAGATGTAGATGTAGTGTTTCTCTGATCCCGGAATTAGCGTGAAAAAAACGAGTACTCACTGTTCTTTATCGATACCGAAATTTGTTTTTCACTTATTTAAACCGGGTTACCACATCTGCCGACAGAAATTTCGGTGTCAGAATTCTTAAACAGGCCAATATTTTTACCTTTCTAAAATCCTAAACCATATATGTTCTCTTCCCGTATTGAGCAGGCAGATTGGGCAATATAGTACATCTACATCTACATCTACATAATACCCCGCAAGCCGCCGCAAGGGCGTGTGGCGTTGTGTTAGGTCACCAACCGTAAAAACGAAAAATACCACATGCAAAAAACAACACGGAAAATTACACCCCAGCAGCGCACACACTCATGCAAAACTCCCTCCATCCAATACTCATGCAAACACATAAACCGCCAAACAACAAAAAACTGCACCCCAGGATACAGCACGAAAGCCATCCTAAAACACGCAAGCCAGGACACAACAAGCAAGAATGTGAAACATCACTACCACTAGTATTGTGGATTGGGTGACTTGGGCTCGCAAAATTTGAAAAAACTTCTACGTTCTTCGTACGCCGCATATCGGGCAGACTCACGTCCTCCTAATGAGACTTTTGGTCGAGAATCTTCGTTCGAATATATTATAATTCGTCCAGTAAGAAAATTTTATGAATATTTTCCGAAACTCATGGAGGTATAATCACGAATCTCATGATTCTACTGCCAATTACTTTTAAGGATTTTATAATTCTCAGATTTCTTCAGTAAGTGCTTGGAATTGAAGCACTGAAACCTCAATTACATTGGTAGAATGTGATGTGGAGCTGGAAAATTAAAATATCATATTATTATAGCTACATCCATCCATCCATCCATCCACACAATACCCCGCAAGCCGCCGCAAGGGCGTGTGGCGGGGGGTGTTAGGTCACCAACCGTAAAAAAGAAAAATACCACATGCAAAAAAACAACACGGAAAATTACACCCACAGCAGCGCACACACTCATGCAAAAATCCCTTCATCCAATACTCATGCAAACACATATACCGCAAAATAACTAAAAAACTGCACCCCATGATGCAGCACGAAAGCCATCCTACAACACGGAAGCCAGGACACAACAAGCAAGAAATTGAAACACCACATGAAAATGCACCACGAAACACTCTGCCCCCAAAGAGTCTTTAAAAGGCAGGGAATGCGACCCAACGTTGCAGGTAGCAGGAATTTCCCCCCGCGGAGAGGGACGAGGGATTGAAAGGGAAACTTAAAAACAGATGAACAGAACATGAATGAGGTCATTCGGGAAGAATGTGTTATTATAACAAAGCACATAAGGTTAGTGGAAGAGCATGCATTTAAATATAACTAATTATTTTTTAGACGCTGAGGGTGGCAAGTGGAATTTTTGCTATCTATAACCCTGCAGTTGCTATCCCGTATTGTCCGTGGGAAGAAGGAGTCCTTGAGTCGGCTAGTTCTGGCATCTATTTCCCGAATTTTATATGCATGATCCAAGCGACCAATGTATGTAGGAGTACGAATAATTTAATTAATTAAATTACGAATAATTTAATTTAATTAAAAAGCTACAAATCTGAATGAAAAAAATCCATACCATCTCTTAATATCATAGCAACAATATAGAAATTGAAAATTTAAACTCAAAATTATTTATGAAGGCTAAACTGTTTGTCTTGCATTTTAAGGAGTAGGCTCGTGAATTGTCAATTGATATAAGAGTCGCCACGGCTTTATAATGTACCTATGTACAGAAAATTATTTGTAGCATCGTAATCAAAACATCAGAACAGTTCACCTCCAAAATTAATTTTATCCAAACATAAATTTTGTCAGGTGTTGCCGAAAACCTGCAACGCAGCTCGAAATTTTGAAAGCTGTCTTGATCAGTGATTTTTCAGTTGATCCGACCTCATAATATTCTACAGCGAACTTATTTAATTGCACCATTCACTCAGCGATATATGACATATCTAAGTAAGTGGTGCCCATCAAAATTATGGTCTTCCACCATATTTCCATTTATGTTCACGTAATGGAACATCATCGAAATGCGCAAACGCACTTGGCAGAGGTGTCGCAATGGATCGCATAGGAGTGGATGGGAGGCCCAGAGCCACACACGCCACGCGAAAGTTTCTTTCCTTTCTTGACATAGCAAATCAACGAAGCACAAAATGACAAAACTCACCAGCAAAATGTCACCAGCCATACATGCACGAATTTGTATTAATTTATGCACATTAATATATATTTGTTTGTGTGCAAAATCTTTTGTAATAACAATACCCATGACAAATAGGTTCATAAACCATAAGTCCTCCAAAATTCAGTTCCCCAAAATCCACATCACGCCTCGTCAGCCTTCACGGAACGTCAAATAGTAACTACTCGTATTGCTGACAAATCTACCACACATTCTATCGGCCGCATTTATCCTTTGTACCAGGGAAACTAATTCCTCATTTAATTCCCTCTCTGGAGGCTTTCTAACCCTGCTTATTACAAATGTTGATAAACCAATAAGAAATAAGATAACCTTTGCTTTTACGTCATAATTGTCTATAACCCTTCTACGAGTAGCAAAACCGAACCGACGGCTGGGTATAGATTTCTCTGTACATATTGAAGAAGAAATCGATAAATCCCAACATTTTGGTACTGTCCTAATTGTTTCAATCCACCCTATATAAGATTACATATATTACATGAAATGTACGCTTTCTTGCTTCATATTTTCCATTTTTGAGCAATTTTACATCTTTTAAGTAACCCCAATATTCGCAGTGTACCGGAATATTTGTCTGCATCACGGGAGATAACCTATCATCCGCTATTCCAGTTATTTATAGCAATCCCTGGACCCCAATAATCGGCAAATAATCCAAAATTACTACTTGTAAAATTATGTCGTTTGCTAATTCCATTTAGAACAAATTCCCATTACACTCCTTGGACCGCCCACCTTTGTCCCTAATAATTTGTTCAAATATTGAGTTTATTTATTTTAAATACTGTTATACATTTGCTGAACAATTGATCAGCTAGATGTGATGTTCACTTCATCAATTATAAATTTTGCATTTCTAAAAACTAACTGAGGCAGCAAAAGGATGCAACTCATTTGTAAACTACGGTCGGATTGAATTTTAAAAGGAGTAAACTGTCATCCTATTAAAATATTTCAGAGAGTGATTCGTAGATTACACCGTAAATTATTGATAGTTTCTGTGGAAATTATGTTTATATCATACCATCATCGTCTTAAAAAAATACCGGAAATACTACCGACTGTAGATTAAAATTCGCTATTGAAAAACATTCCTTTCGACATTGATTGAATCTGGCATAAAATCATCACCCAAGCATATAAAGGCCGTATCAATATGCAAGAATGTGCATGCTCATCACTTAATTGGCATGCAAAAACGTCTAAGGGTCTAAACGTCTAAACACCTGACCCTTTTTGCATTGATTTTCACATTTCTCTTCAATCGCCTCATATTTAAAGTCACAAACTAATGGATTTGCTCGCACATCCTTGACGGTCCACATTTACTCTTCTCGTAAACTACTTTGTAAAGATTTCGATCGAAAATTGTTTAATTCACCTTCTGAATCACGTGCCTATAATAACTGATTTTCGGCACGCTCATCATCCTAGTTCGGAGAGAAAATGGGTCGTTCCCGCACACCCGTATACATATACCTCTCCGAAAAAGATCGAAAAGGGGACGAGATCGGAGGCGACGGCGTAAAACCGACGAAAAATATTCACCCGCCTCCTTCCCACCCACCGCCTTCTTCCCTCCCAGTTAGTTTTCATAATGTCGCGATTTCCGGTTTATTCTGGGGAGACGCGATTAAAAGCGGATAAATGGGAGATTTACATCGGATGAGCGAGGGTGGAGAGAGGGGGGGAGGTTTGGGAGAAGGGGTAGGATGAGGGAGGGTAGAAGGAAGGGGGAGGAGGGGGATATAGGGTGGGTGGCGAGAGAGAGAGAGGGAGGGTGGAGAGAGAGAGAGAAAGAACAGTTTGACGTGCGGGCATCAAGAATTGGAACAAAGGAGACCAGGATAACATTCAGTGGGGGACTCCTTTCTTCTCTCGAACCCCCTCCCACTCCACCCCCAAAACCCCCCACCGCCTCCCTCCTCCACTTAGTCTTCCCCACACCCCTCTCCTGCACCCGCTGGGGTAAAAGGAGTGGGGTTTGGAGGAGCGGGAAAAGGGAGGGGGGGTGAGAGGAGGGGTTTACAATTGGCAACAAAGGCGCCCTCTCGCCAACGCCCACGCCGACCTACCCCCCTCTCCCACCCCAACCCCTCCTCACCAGCCCTCCCCCTTATCGTCCCTCCCTACCCCCTCGCGTGTGCATGCCCCCCCTCCTCCCAACACCCCCCCAAAAGCCCTTCCCCTTCCCGACTCCTTTGTTCCATCGCCAGAATTTCCCTCTTGACGCTCGTGAAGGGGTTGGAATTGTCACCGGTGCCCCGTACTCCTCCTCCGCCCGATCCCTCCCCTCCATTCTCTCGCTCTCTCTCCCCCTCCCCCACACCCTTTCACCCACATCCCCTCCCAAGCTCCCGGAGACCCTCCACCCACCCACCACCATCGCCGCCACCCCCTCGTTCCCACTCCTTGCCGCTATACCTTTTCTGTCAAAAAAGCATAAAAGGACTGTGTCTCCATTTGAGAAACATAAAGGCCGGGGAACAAACATGGCGGAAGGGGGAGGAGGAGGAGTGACGGGAGGGGAAGTGGGGGGAAGGGCGGTGAGGGGCGGAGAGGGGTGCGGAGGGGGCGTGTGCTATTGTCCGCCACGGTGGCAGAGTGATAGGAGTTGGTCGGGTGTGGGGGTATGAGGGTAAGAGTGGAAGATGATGTCTTTTCTTCCAAACAGACGCCACTCTACTTCCTCCTTCCACGCCTTCTCCTCCTTCCCCTTCCCATCACCCCTCCCCAACTCCTCCTTCGTGCATGTCCATATCTCCGCGCTTCCCCAACCTCCATCGTGTGCCCTCGACACCCCTCACCACCATTCTCCTTCTCGCCCTTAGGAAAAAAAAATGATGATGCGCTTCAACATGTAGAAAATCGCTACCAATAACAGACGCACACGTGGCCCACCTGCCTAAAAATTAAAAAATAAAAGAGAAAACGAGCACATCACCGATTGCGAATCACCGTAATGCACTTCCTTCCCGACGAGGGAAATGAAGAGGTGATTCCGTGCTTGTGTCCGGTGTAAGACTATTATTCATTTCTTTTAAATAAGCTTCTTCTTCTTATCCGTACATTCAAGGCTTCACGGTCTATTTGCGAATGGAAAACTTCGAGGAAAAAAATTTGCTGTTTTATAGCCCTGGCTCCCGTCATAATTTGGGAATAGTGTCATAAAAACTAAAACTTAAATAATTAAAGCTTTCTTCTTTTGGAGAAATCACTGCAGAGGTGTTCTGTAAGTTACTCCATCCAAGCGTCTCTAATTGTTGTGTTTGTGTTTCAAAACTTCGTTGATATGCGGAAAATATTGAATTAATGGTAGTAGAAATGTCGAATGAAAAAAAATTGTCTCTTCTGATGGCTCACGATAACGTCTTCATTTGCTGATAAAATCATACTTTTGTGGCGTTTTTAGAATTTAGTTATTCGTTTGTTTCGAGTCAACACATTTAACTCGTTTTATTTTACTCGGTTTTCCCAAAAATAAAAAAAATAACGTTTGCTCATGTCAGTTTTTTATCTTCCATATTGATGTAAAAACGTGTTAAAACTTTATATACATTCACAATCGCTGCTCCTAATCTTTACCAACATTTAAATATTGTCCGCAACAACTGCCATATCCTGCTAAAGGGTTCAGTATCAAATTCAGTCAGCATCTTTCAAGCTTCGTGAGGATAATTCCCATTAATCTTCAATGAGCCAAAATACTACGAGTATAAAAGGGAGACGAGAAAGCTACAAAATATGGTAAAATAACCCCATTACCATATATTCGAGTTCGACGTAACCCAACTGACTGCAGCACAGCTCAATCAAACATTACAAATATTTATTTTAGCTTCTCCTTACTTAATTCACTACAGGTTAGTTAAATCGTATGTTTGCATTAATTTAGGCGATTTGATCATATAGCTATAATAATAATAACTGCTCATCGGATGGCCTATATTTTTGGGTTAATTCTCGAACAGAATCAGGTGATGGATGCATATGCCGCAAGTATTTGGGATCCTTGGGAGAAAATTTGGTAAAAAGAATTAGATAAAAGTCCAGAGAAAATCCACTAGATTCGTTAAAACTTTTTTATGAGAACACAAGTGTGACAGGTCTCTTAAGGAATTTAGGCTGGGAACCACTTGAAGTGCGGAGAGAACAAGCGAGGCTTAGACTTTTAGAAAGGTTCAGAACACACGAGTTTGACGATAACACTGAAGAAACTATAATGGCCCCACACTACTTAGATAGATCAGACCACAAAGATTAAATCAGGGAGATAGATTCCAGTACAGATAGATACAAATACCCATTCTTTCCCCGAACGATCAGAAATCATAATAGCAAGAAACCGAAATCACTTTAAAAATATTTAAAACATTGAATTTGCAAGTCGGAACAAAATTAAACATTGCAAAGATGTTAGGTATACTTGCAGGTGCATGCGTATGTTAGTTGGTAGTTTGAGTGTTTACATGTGTGTGGGGTGTAAATGTTCTTGCATGAATGTATGCCATGTTTTTTTTGTGGCTGTATGAATTTGTGGCTTTTGCATGCGGTTTTTTTTCTGTTCTTTCCAAAATTACGGGTGGTGTCCTAACACCCCCCGCCACACGCCCTTACGGCGGCTTGCGAGGTATTAAGTAGATGTAGATGGATCGTGATTAACATGTTTTGGAATGAAAATATTGCTTAATGTGACTAATATAGTAATTAAATATAATACATTAGGTCAACAGAGCATCAGTACGAGTTTAAATGCATGGAAGAAACTTGTTAGTTGTATTAATATCAAAACGAGCTCAACTGATAAAATGGAGCCATCATAGTTGTAATTTTTGTAGTGAAATGTACGCTATACTACCTTGATCAAAAAGTTCCCGGAATAACCACCGTGTGGCGCTCCCATCGTTCCGATTTGAGTTCTGTTTTTTTGTTAAATTGGTACATCTGTTGTTGATATTCCCTTTAAATCTTAGTGTCATAACTTGACATTTGCAAAAGTTACGTAGCCAAGAGTACATCTATCTCTGTGTGTGTTGGCGATTTTTTACAATTTCAGAAATGGATTTAAATTTGCAACAACGAACTTGTATTAAATTTTGCGTAAAAAACGGATTTAGTGGCGCACGGACGTTGGAAATGTTGGAAAAGTGTTTCGGCAACGATTCTCTAAAAAAAAACGGTCGTTTACCAGTGGCACGAGCGGTTCAGAAGTGGTCGTGAGTCAATCGAAGATGATGAACGCAGTGGCAGACCATCGACATCGAAAGTCGGTGAAAAAATTGATAAAGTAAAAGAAATGTTGGTCAATAACCGCAAATTAACCATCAGAGAAATAGCGGAGGACTTGAACATTGCCTATGGATCCGCCGAAGACATTGTGGTTAATGATTTGGGTTTCCGTCGTGTAGCAGCAAAGTTGGTTCCAAAAGACCTCAATTTCATGCAAAAAAGAGACCGTGTTGACCTCGCAAAAGACATGATTTGCGAGGCTGAATCCGATCCCACATTCATCAAAAGGATCATTACTGGAGACGAGACGTGGGTTTATGAGTACGACACGCAATCCAGACATCAGGCAAGTGAATGGCGTTCACCAAATGAGCCGAGACCAAAAAAACCACGTCGTTTTCAGTCAAAAAAGAAGGCAATGCTGACGGTTTTCATGGATTACAACGGTGTAGTGCATCATGAATTTTTGCCAGAAGGCCAGACAGTAAACAAAGAGTATTATTTGGGCGTTATGAGACGTTTGCGTGAAGCAATTCGCCGAAAGAGACCAGAAATGTGGGCAGAAAACTCGTGGATTTTGCACCATGATAACGCACCGTCGCACAGTGCTATCATTATTCGTAATTTTTTGACGAAAAATGCAACAAATACCATCCAACAGCCACCGAATTCACCTGATTTGGCTCCCTGTGACTTCTTTCTGTTCAATCGAGTTAAAAAACCATTACGGGGAACGCGTTTTAGCAGCCGAGAGGAAGTAATGGAAAAATCGCAGGAAGCACTGATGGACATACCGAAAACCGAATATAAAAAATGTTTCGAGGATTGAATCAAGCGCTGGCATAAGTGTGTTGCAGTCGATGGGGATTACTTTGAAGGGGACAATATAGATTTAGATGAATAAACTTGTATTTTTAATTTTCTGAATAAATTCCGGGAAATTTTTGATCAAGGTAGTATATTGAAAAATTAGTCTCCTAACCCAAGTTTTCGATAATCATTATTTTCCTTCCTCTAACTTAGACTTTTCAGAACAATCCGAAATATGGAAAAGTAACTTTATCATAACCTCCCGTGCCGAGGCAGAAAACATTAAGAAATGGTACCCACTATGACAATTAAATATACGACCAAATTCTATACCCAATATGCCATCATGGAGTACTTCCGCATAAAAGTTCGTGTACATAGTCATCTCTATATAGGAGTTGATTGGCGAGGATTGAGCTCGTACTGAGGCAGGTAATAGGTAAAATTCACACTTTCATTGGGTTAATTACTTTCCCAGTTCCACCTTCGGTTTCAAACATAGTTTTGATGTCCATAAACTTATCACTGGAATTTTTACCTGGGTTTGTCAATAAGCATCACGCAAGTTTCAACCTAGGATCCTACTTGGCCGAACGGTGGATCCAGTAGACTACCGTAGCCCACCACGACATTCTGCATTCAGTCAAATAAACCGCTCGTACAACATGCTTTGCCACCCTCAGTGTCTAGGGAATAGTTAGTTCTACTCAATTGCATGCACTTTCACTAATCTCGTGTGTTTTTTTGCCAAAGCCCTTTCGCATGACCTAATTAGAATGCCTTTAAATAATGTCGTTCTCTCAACAGTAGTTTTTTCTTCCTTTTATCTTTTTAAGATTTCCCTTCCATACCTTGTTTCTCCCCGTGGGGGGACCCTCCTGCTACCTGCAGCGATAGGTCACATCCCCCACCTGTGTCCTTGGGGACGAGACCGTTTTATGTTGCATGTGCATGTGATAGTGGAATTTCGCCTTCCTACTTTTCTAATTGCACATTATTGGAGAAATTTCTTACTACATCCTAAGGTGCCATTATTTGTTAGATGATAGTATATGTATTTGCATGCTTGTAGAATGAAAGGATTTTTGCATGTATGCGTTGATTTTGAATGTGATTGTGTTCCTTTTTACGGGTGGTGACCTAACACGCTCCGCCACACGCCCTTGCGGAGGCCCGCGGGGTATTCTGTACATGCTTTCGGTCATGTTTTCTCTCAACGGGTTCCACTGCGTACAATGTGCGCCCACGAATAAACCTTCAGCAGCTGGACGAATGGTATCAGCTTACGAGTGAAATGCATATAGGAGTCAGGTCCTGCTCAGAGATTTGTCCAGGATGCTGCATTAAGCAATTAGAAAAAAATTTGTCTTTTCCATGGAAAATGTTGCGGAATCTGTGGATTGGCATGCAGCCTATAATGTCTCGCAAGGCTGTGATTCCCAAGAAAACTATATAAGATTAAGAGAACGAAACATTAACTTCATTTCTTTCTTTTCAAGACCAGATTTTCTAATTATTTCACGCGTTACAATGGTAAATATGAACCTGCGCCGTAATTTCCCAAACCCCCTCCTTGGAAGGAAAGGTTCCTCCAATCTCGTCCCCTTAATTCTTTCTCCATTCTCACCACCATTAACTTAGCACTGTTGCCAGCTTTTGCTATTTGTTCTCGATTAATGGCTTCTCGAGCTTGTGTGAACTTGACTTTAGCATATTATTTAGTCATTCTTTTGGCTTCCATTTGGCTTTTGTATTTTGGTTCGGCAAGTCACATTAAGTTAAGAGCAATACTAAAATTTAGGACAAGCTAGAACTCCTACTTATGGCTTTAGCAATTGGAGGTTTGAATGTTTCTCGTACGTAGAGACTTAGTCACACACAACTTGGCGGAATTAGTGCACACAGCTCCCCTTTCTTGCTGCCAAAAAGGTAATCAAGTAACTTTCCTTATTTCGTGAGTACGAATTTCCATACTTGAAGCTATTAAATGTATGAAATCGAAGATGTACACGCAAGGATGAAAGAGGGGAGAAAATATTGACTGTAAAATACTTAATTCTGATGGCAGTGCTCTTTTATTTTCAAGTTCAGGTTATCTCGTTATTCCTTCCTGTCAGTGGCATTCGAAGGTAGAATTGGCTCGTACGTAGAAGCAGTTTAGAATATAGTGAAAAAATTCAGTTTGATTTTCAGAATGAAAATTATATTAATGAAAAAGATCATGGAAAATATAAAGATAACGAAGCTGGATGAGAAAAGGACAACCATGGTACAATACGATTCTCTTACAATAGTTAACTGAAGACCATAATTTATGAAAAACAGAGAGGAAGTATTAAGAAGGAGGGCCAATGATGAATCACGAGAAGCAGGTGATCATGAAGCAAGTGCCAACGCAAGTAACTACGTAGGAAGAGATCGGTAGCTTTGAGTTTTCTACATCTACATCTACTCAATACCCCGCAAGCCGCCGCAAGGGCGTGTGGCGGGGGGTGCTAGGACACCACCCATAATTTAGAAAAGAAAAATAATAAAAAAAAAATCGCATGCAATAACGACAAAATCATATATAAAAAAAACATGGCATACATTCATGCATGAACACTTACACCCAACACACATGCAAACACTCAAACTACCAACTAACATACACATGCACCTGAAAGTATACCTAACATCTCTATAGTGTTTAATTTTGTTCCGACTTGTAAATTCAAAGTTTTTAATATTTCTAAAGTGACTTCGGTTTCTTGCTATTATGATTACTGATTGTTCGGGGAAAGAATGAGTATTTGTACCTATCTGTCTTGGAATCTATCTCCCTTAGTTTATCTTTGTGGTCTGATCTACCTAAGTAGTGTGGGGCCATTATAATTCCTTCAGTGTCATATTTAAACTCGTTTGTTCTGAACCTTTCTAAAAGTCTAAGCCTCGCTTGTTCTCTCCGCACTTCAAGTGGTTCCCAGCCTAAATCCCCTAAGAGACCTGTCACACTTGTGTTTTTATCATAACAATTTTTAACAAATCTAGCGGATTTTCTCTGGACTTTATCTAATTCTTTTTGCCAAATTTTCTCCCACGGATCCCAAATACTTGCGGCATATTCCAAATGAGGTCTAACTAGAGCAAAATAACACCTCTCTTTAACTTTTTCATTACATTTCCCCACCACCCGTTTTATGAAGCCAAGTTTCTTTAAAGCTGATCCGCATATTGTCCTGATATGTGCTCCCCATGAAAGGCGTGGTGTTAGAACAACCCCCAAATATTTAACTTGATTTGCCGTAGTCAATACTGAACCCTCTATTTTGTAGTTTATATCCTGTTCCTCGCTTCCTTTATTCCAAAATTTCAAAACTGCACATTTATCTATATTAAGTGTTAATCCCCATTTATTGCACCATCCCGAGATATTGTCTAAGTCTCTAGAGAGTAGCCCGCGATCTAGTTGGCTCCTTATTTCCCTGTATATCACCGTGTCGTCAGCAAATAACCTTAGATTGCTACTAACGTGTGTGCTTAAGTCATTTATGTATATTAAGAACAGAAGAGGCCCTATTACACTTCCCTGGGGGACGCCCGAAGTAACATCTCTCTCCGTTGAGCACAACCCATCTATGACTACTATTTGTTTGCGGTTTGACAAGAAGTCCCTAATCCAATTAATTATTTTCTCATTGATCCCATAGCATTTAAGTTTGTGTAACAATTTATTGTGTGGGACTTTGTCGAAGGCTTTTTTGAAATCCAGGAATACTGCATCGACTTGGGTGTTGTTTTCTCCCGATCTAAGTATATCGTGAATGAAGAGACCAAGTTGTGTTTCGCAAGATCTGCTTTTCCTAAATCCGTGCTGGTTGTGGATTAGTATTTTCCTACTATCAAGAAATTTCATAATGTTAGTGACAATAACGTGTTCCAATATTTTACAAGAGATCGATGTTAAAGAAATGGGTCGGTAATTGGTTGGTTTATCCCTATCGCCGCCTTTATAGATGGGAGTTATATGGGCTAGCTTCCAGTCGCGAGGCACTGAGCCTTCTTCTATCGATTTTAGAAAAACAATATGTAAAAATGGGGCAATGTCGTCAGCTAATTCCTTTAATATTCTAGCAGGTATTTCTTCCGGACCAGGTGCCTTGTGTGCTTTGATACTACGGAGCAGATGTACTATTCCCTGCTTGGTCAGTGTAAGATCGCTCATGTGTTCCCCGGGTGGGTGTGGAGGATCGTTTGGTGCGTTTGTGTTTTTGTTGTAGACGCTCTGGAAAAAATGGTTTAAAATATTTGCCTTTTTCACGCTATCTGTAATGATTTCTCCATTTTCCGTCTTCAAAGAGTGAACAGTGGGACGTTTACCCTGTATTTCCCTAACATAGGACCAGAATGACTTTGGATTTTCCTCAAGATATTCGCTTAGCATTTTAGATTTAAAAGAGTGTAGTGCTGTGCGCATAATACTTTTCGTCTTACTACGACATTCTTTTAGTAGCTGTTTGGTTGTATTCACAAAACTTATATCGTCACTTTTTAAACTCTTTTTGAAATTTGACTGTAGCTTTCTTTGCCTTCTTAATGCCGATCTGACTTCCCCGTTGTACCATCTAGGTTCCTTACTGTCGCATTTGAGTTTGGACGGGATGTACGTCTTTATTCCTTCGCGTAAAATATTTAAGAAATAATTCCAAGTGTTCTCTGTATTTGTTGTCAGTGTTTTTGTCTTGTATTCCGGTAATTTTATCTTTAAATATTCTCTTAGTCCGTTAAAATTTGCCTTGTTGTATAGGTATATTTTACGCTTTTCTTTGTTTATTTTGACGAACTTAGTTTTTAACTCCACAAGAATAGCCTTATGGTCACTGATTCCGTCTATTATTTCAATGTTAGTAAAGATTTCGGGCATAGAAGTCGCAAAGATGTCTAGTATGCTTTGGCCCCGTGTTGGTGATTTAACTATTTGTTCTAAGGAGTGTTTTGTGAATATATGAAGGAGTTCTTGGCATGAATCTCTGTTTTTGGCAGATTTTCCCACGCAGTAGTTTTCCCAGTCAATTGACGGTAGATTTGTGTCACCAGCGATTATAGTAATACTGTTGCTTTGTCTGCTGCTGATAGTGGATATTTGTTCGTCGAGCTTGTGTAGGACATCTGTGTTAGAATCTGGGGGTCTATAAAATGAACACACGTATAGGCTTCTGCCGTTGTAGTCCTTAATGTTGCACCAAACGCTTTCTATGTCATCTACGTCGCATTCATATCGTTGGCTACTAAGATGTGACTTTACTGCAATGAATACTCCCCCACCCAACCTATTTGGTCTGTCCCTTCTGTAAATTGTGAAGCCGTTTGGAAAAACCTCATTGTTTGCTATATCTCCCGTGAGCCAACTTTCTGTTCCAACTACTATGTCTGCGTTTGTACTGACAAAAATATGTTCAATATCCGATATTTTGTTTCTAATGCTACGGCAATTTAATGTTATAATTTTAATATGGCTAATAACTTCTTGTTTTTCGGTTTTATGTACGCTAACAAAACTGTTTTGAGACGATTCGTGGTGAACAGAGACAAAAGAATTACATTCACTTGCATTGCTATCTGTTATGTATGTGGAGGCACCAATTTTATTAAATTTACGTGGGTTATATGTTGTTTTAACGCAAGTGCTTGTTTGTTCAATATTTTTGGGGATTTGAGAGGCATTACCTGAACTGAATTGACAAAAAGCGCTGGATTCTACTTTATTTTTCCCAATATATGATCTACGCTCTTGCCTACCAGCTATGCTAAACCCTCGACACGTGTTCGTGTAACCTACGCGCTACCAACTGCGATGCCTCGGCAGTATAATGGACCATAAGTCAGTGAGTGCTACAAATCAATATTTGGATTGATAACTCATGATTGTGACTAGATGTCTGTTGAGTTATCTATTACCTGTATATCAACTCAAAATTGTAGCTGAAAATTGTATGAGTGATTTAACGATTGACTGATAGCATAAATAACTTTGATAAGTGAAAATATTGGCGCATACTACCGGATATTGGGATGGAGGTCATATTCCAGGAACAAAAGCAGTAGTTACACCGCGATTGATTTGCGCCAATACATAAAAATGTTGCGAATAAAATTTAAAAAAAAGATAAGAGACAAAGAGGTTTATTTTACAATTAAATCTGTTGATTTAAAACGAGATATATTATAAAACAGGGTTTGCCCCAAAAACAATTAGAATTATTTTTTTCTCCCACGTGTTCGGATGGAAAGAGGCGATTTTTTACGGGGAAGGTGATGAGAGGTCTTGGTGAAGGGTAGAGAGGAAGTTGACAGCGAGGAACGCCCTGGACGTCCGTCAACAACACAGTGCGACGAAAATGTGCATAAGGTGAGAAACAGGCTCAATTCCGATACACACCTGAGTGCCAGACTCTTAGCAGAAGAGTACAATATTCCGAAACGCGCAGTGCATTACGTTCTTTCACAAGATTAAATCTTGAGAAAGGTTCGTGCCAAGATGGTCCCCAAGATGTTGTCGGAAGGTCAGAAGGCTGCTCGTGTGACAATCTGGCGTGATATCTTGAAAAAATGTGAGAGTAACCTGCCGGACTTCTTTTTGTTCCCTAGAATAAAAAGGAGCCTGAAAGGCAACCATTTTGGGACGCTGGATAACGTCAAAGAGGCCATGATGAGGTGCCTGAATGAGGTGCCCGTCGACGCCTTCCGCCCTGCCACTGGTAGAGGTGCTGACGTCATTGTGTCGATTCACAAGGGTTCTATTTTGAAGAATTTTGACTTTGTACTTTGACCTGCAATACATTTTTTCCTCAGATTTATTCTACTAATTTTTGGGGCAGGCCCTGTACAATACCACCATAACCAACCCTGGGCTGGTATGATAGATGAGGTTAGAGCTCACCCTATGCTAAGCTCCGTACGGTATGAGTAACTCACCCATCAACAGGAAAGGCCCCACCCGTGGTTTCCAAGGAGGAATCGAACCCGAAAAACCAAACAGAAGTCGAGGATGCCCAGAGGCGTCTCCAGGAATCGAACACGAGCCCTCTGATCAAAAGCTCAGCGCTCTACCCAATGGAATACTTCACCTCTTGATGCCATAATAATGATTTTAGAAAAGGATTGAATGTGAAACTGAATCAAATGCCTTGGAGAAGTTAACGACTGTTAACGCAATGAAATATTCCTCTACTCAATCACATAGTATTTTATCTACTATAGGCCTTATTAATTACTTAATTAAAAAGTCTTTACTCCAAATAGCGTTTCAATAGAGTCCATAATGGTTCTTAGTTTTTTAGGTAGTAGTCTAATAGCTTAACGTAGGTTTTCCATGAAATCTGGGACTGCAAACAATTGTACTCATTAGCCCTAACTAACATGTTGTAAAATATCCCTAGAGCCCACCCTACATGATAGTGTCCCATAAATTTTCGATAACAACAATTTAAATGAAAGAGTTAAGAGTTACGACTGTTATCTAATGCTTAACATATTTTAGTAACTAACAATTAAGTAACTTTAATGACTACATGCAATTATTAACACACATTATTAACATATATTTCACATTTTTTCGGACTAACCCTAAATTCCGTGGCTCAGTGCGGGCATGGGTATTGCTTCCATCTCGCTTATGTTCCTTAAGATTAAGATTCAATTCATGTTGATCTACCTAATAGCGGTAGCTTTTGGATGGTTCCTAAAATCTACTATGTGCATATTATACGCGCACCCCATTAAGTCCTTCCTTCCTCAGCTCTAGGCACTTCTTCCTTACCTTCATGCCACCTAAAATCCCTATACTCTTCCTTCCTAAAGCCTACTTGCCGAATATTCTTCCCTTATCTCATGGCCTTCAATATTCGATAACTTCTCATTGTCGTCTACCGCCACTTTCTCTTCCTCCTGCGAATTTCTCCATTTTCACCCTGCGAGCCATCTTCAGAGCGTGTAAGGGGATCGGAATGTTACGGTGGCTGATTCTGTCTGTTGACTTCCCATCCAGAGAGCCATTGTTCGAATCCTGGAGGCGGCAGACTTTTTGCAGTAATATCCCGATCCATACTTGAGGTGCGCAGGGAGAACTTAAAGGGAGTACGCCATCCGTCGGATGAGACGTCGAACTGCGGACCTCTTGGTGCCTTTCATTAAGAGGAGGCCAATGCCAACGCCGGGTTTCCCTCCACCCTTCCTCCTTTTCCATCCATCCCTGATGGCGTAAATGACCTCAGCTCTCGGATGCCTTCCCTAATAACCACTACTACTATAACTACGTGAGCGTATGGCAGGGGGAATAATTAGGCAAGATGATTCGGTCAGAATTTTTCCCCCGGGTATAGCTCACATATGTCATCTTAATGTATACGAGCCGCCGCAAGGGCGTGTGCTGGGGGGTGGTAGGGAACCAATAACACATGAACAAGTATTATTTCTTACACGCAATAGAATATATACTAACCTCGGGTTCGATTTTGTAACAATTGTGTATGGTGCGAGGGAAGAACGGGTGCTTGAATCTGTCTGGCACGGTTTCTTTCTCTCTCATATTTTATTCCGATGGTCGAACATACCAGTATCATTTCATGCCATAATACTTGTCTAAGCTATTCATAAATTTGATAAAATATCTCATTATTTGCAACTAAGTGCATATGCATGTCTTTTACATCAGTCAACATTACGTCTCTTGTAGAGAAATAATAACTATCAATTGTGATTTACACTATACTGTCTTAATTTGCACGACCCAGGTTTAAACACTTCGTGTCATCTTCAGTTGAAAATTACATGCATGTTGGAAAATATGTACTCTTGCTGATGAGAGGAAGGAGGGCGGGTTGGGGGGTTTTGGTGGGCGGGAGGTGGAAACTGATCGGTTAGGTGAAGGAGCTAACGGTGTGGTACGCAGGGGACGAATGGGGGAAAGGGAACCACTGCATATGCTGGTTTCAGGTTCTACATTGCTCATTGCTCCCTCCCTCCATCCTCTCATCAACAAGAATATATTTTGCCAACATGCACGTAATTTTCACTTGAAGATAACACAAAGTGCCGAAACCCGGGTCGTGTGAATAAAATTACTATAGCAAAAATCACAATTGTTAATTATGATTTCCCTCCAATATGGAATGTTTCCACAAAGTTAGGTCTGAAACTAAACGGTTTGATTGCGTCTCTTAGTATTTATACCTATTCTTTTACGAATCACCTTCATCAATACCAAAATTCAGTGTTTTTATTTAGCTTCCCCATAAACTGTCTACATCATCTCCATGGCGTTTGCTATCATATCCTAGTAGAATGGCCAATAGCCTAACCCCCACAATCACGCGTCTTTACGACGGCTTGCGAGGTAGTGTACAGATATCCTTCAGCGAATGGAAAATTTCGATCAAAGGAAGGCAAATTTCTGGCAAGTGGTCGACTTGGATCTAGCGGGTACCCTTCTTTCCCTCCCTCGATCCTCATCTTCCACAGTAACACACCCGGAACCCTGTTCCCTCCTCTCGCATTCCCGAGAATGGTGTAAATCTTCAAGAGTAAATCGGCTCTCACAAAAGTAACCCCGAACATTGGAAAAATTGAGTGGGCTGGGCGTAGAGAGCAGTACAGAAGGCAAGAGATGAAAATGGATTCCCCACACACAAACAAATAAATATAAACATTAATATAGACAAAAACGCTCACACATACTAATTGCCATTCGTCTTTGGCTGACAAAAAATCCACAGCCCTACTAGCTCATTTAATCCCATAATTTCTCCGCAGTCTCCTTTAAATCTTTGCCATTTAAACTTGACAGGCTAGGCAGGAAAGAAGAGCAAAGGAAATTCCTAAGGAAACCTACAACTGAAGACCTGGGTCCACCAAAGGGTTCAAACAAGGAAACCCGAATAGTTATACATATGGATGATTTCATGATCATAAGAATGTTACGTCTTCATTTGACCACCAGCAGGGATGCTAAATATGTTCTCCTTAGGTTTTTATTCTCCGTTCTCTTCACTCAAGTGAAACTCAAATAAGACAAGCATCTCCATAGAACTACATCTTCTACATGCGCCTTAGAATGTAAATACTATATTTAGTAGTTACACACCAAATATCTATATCCATGTAAATGAAGGTGTGTGTGTGTGTATATATATATATATATATATATATATATATATATATATATATATATATATATATATATATATATATATATATATGTGTGTACATACGTCGTACACACATACATATATACATACACACATACATAAACATACACACATATAGGGAGAGTGGGGAAGGGGGTATGGTGTAGGGCAGAACCCTCCCACACATACCCCCTCTTTTCTACAGAACCACAGCCCCGGGGCAGAGGCTGCGTAATGGACGCTCCATAACAATGGAGCTTAACAAAGGGCTGGCCGGACCATTTTCATAAGCCATTGTGATGTTCGAGACGAGATGGAGACGTGGGGGTGGGCAACATAGATGAGGGTGTGAGGGGGGGAGAAGGTGGGAGTGCGATGGGGGGTGGAAGAGGGAATGGAGGGGGTGGTTGGGGAAGGGAGACTCGGGAGGAGGAGGGTTGCAGGGTGCTCATCTCCGGCCAGAATGCGGGAGGGGGGTGGAGGGGGAGTGGAGGGCGGGCGACAAAAGGAGGGCTTTGGGAAAATGCCATCGCAAGGAATGACGGGACAGGCGGGTAGGAGGGGCGGGAGAGGGGGGGGAGATAGTGCTCTCCTCCTGAAACGGACGGACGGTGTGGGAGGGAGGGGGACCCGCCCCGAGCGGAAGATGAGGGAACTAAGGCAATCTCAATCCGCTAATTGTTGGAAGATCGGCTGTTGCGGAATCGACGAATAGTCTACGCCCATCTCCCGAGGCTTCGTCTATGTTTTTCTCCTTCTGGAAACATTCCGTTAAACTAATTCATCTCCCAATGGCAATGTTGGTGTTATCCTGTTAGATCGAAGTAGGCAAAGCGGAAATCACGAATACATCTATTTGGGGACCCTGAAAGCCATCGCTAGGATGTGTGGCAGGGAATGCTTCCGCATCACGCACACCCCCATCATAATCAAATATTACTGAGGAGTCAGAGACTAAGGGATGAGTTTTAAAATCAAATGATGTAAAGATTTTACATAAAAACTGCACGAAAATTTACATGCATTGTAGTGTTACGTTTAAAGTAGCTCTTTAACCATGCGGGACGAACTGTTAGTATTGATTACAACACAATAAGAGTTTAATAGAATAATGGGTACATTTTAAACACCATACACACAGTAATCAACCCGAAGGTCGGTTTGGTAGTTGATGGTAGAGTTCACCCAGTACTAAACCCGACGGCGTGTGAAAATATAATGACGTGCGTGTCAGGGTAGGGGGCCAGTTCCTTTCCCTGTTCCAGTTATGGTTTCCCAGGAATATCTGGTACTCGAAAAATCACATATAGTAGCTTGGATGGAGCTGCAGGTGCCCAGAGTTTAGCAGTCCAACGCTCTACCCCCTGGACTACCGCGACCCACAGGTACATTTTATGATATCCAATACAAACATATTTTTCCTGAGCGACTTAGTTAACACATTCTTTTCTCTTCCCGTTAGTGAGGAAAACGTAATTTTAAAACCTGCCTGTTTTGCAATTGATCTCTTTAATTTTAATTTCACTCCCTCTCCTACAATAGACAATATATTCAAGTAGTATAAAGAGGTGATAGGTATATTTTTAACATCCTTACAAGAGAGACCTGCATCCATTTTATTTATGCGATTTCGACTCAATGAACTTCCGGTTTTCTTATGATTTCGAACCTAATAATGCCTATGCAATTTGGCAATCCCGATACAAAATTAATGAGATCATCATGTAACAAATCTAGCTCCTCTTCGCTGTCCACAATCTAATTTGAAAATCAGAACGACTTCTCGAGAGGATACCATAAACTAGCAGAACACTAAATGAGGCTTAAATAATGAAAAATGGCATCGCCCTTCTACTCCTTTTTACATCATACCATAATTCCTTAATATTTGTAATGAATGCTATTTTTTTACCCGATTGTCCCTGAATATATTCTCCCAAGTGAGGTAAGACTAACGCCCAAACATTTTATCAAGTCTATATTTGACATTATAGTCACAGTAGGCATTCGCCCGGTGAAAACCCTTTTCTCCTAAATATTCAAGTCCCACTGTCAAGTATCGAACCAATCCTGTGTACGTAATTTTTAACGAGCTGGTGCAGAGAAACAAGACCTTTTTGATGCATTTGATTTAGTGGCCCTCTGAATTCTAGCAATCAATAGGAACAACTCGGGCATTGAATAATTATTCGTTAATATCCCATAAAGGTAGCATGAGAGGTCAGTAGATAAAGAGGGCTCGGTCACTGATCAGAGGATTCAAGGTCGCATTCGAGTGCCTGACTTCATCCTGAATGAGTGCTGCGCTAAGTTGACCTCTGGCATGGGATTGACTATCACGCAAATCACATTTCGTGCTCCTGTTCTATTAGTGTCATCTGCATTATGTGGTCTCTAAAAAAACACCTGCTAAGTTCCTAATAATTTGCAGTATTTCAATCCAGAGGCCGTCCCTGACGAGGGAGTAATTTTGGTGAACAACTACAGGAGTCGTGCATCCAGTCTTCTTCCAGAAATACTGTATCTCAAAGTTATTTTTCATCCATGAACAATGGGGTGTCTTTAAATACTCCATGTATAAGCAGAGGTACCTAGTGTGCCATTCCTTTTTCTTTTCAAATTATTACTCATTCTCCTCTCCCTCATTATTATTCTCATGATTTTTCATTATTCTATCACCCTCCCCATATTTCAATTTTTAAATGGCCATAGATTATATTTGATTATCAGTCATTGATGGGTTAAATGGAAGAAGGGACTATTTGGTATCAATTTCGGCCAAATAGAGACCTATTTCTATCTATTACTGAGATCTGAAAATAACATCCACATCAAGAGAAAAATTAAGGTAGAGTCAATTAATTCAGTTACGGCCAACTCCACTGATCATTCTCAATTTTGGCCAATCTAACATTTTATCAATAAAAAAAGCCAGACGTAGTAGTAGTCTTAGACGAACTTAGGTACATATTTGATATTAATGAAATTTTAAGAATTGTATTTTGAAGAGTTGACTATGAATTTCAGAATCTGATATTATTAATCAATCAAAAGTAAACATTTAAAAAATTAATACATGCATACTGGATAACTATAAATATAAGTTCAGTATGTTCTGAAAATGTCAAATAACTGAAAGAACACCTACTACGAGTTCACTTGAGGATAAATATAATACAGAGAATGTTTCAATGGAAGTAGTCATGTGATAAAATTAGTATATGGAGTTTTTGGGGATGAAATTTACAAAAATATAAGGGTGAATTTACAATTCCTGAAGCCCTCACTGGCCTCTCACCAGGACGGTCTGGGTTTGAATCCTGGAGATGGCAAATATTTTTCAAAGGTATCCCAACCCCTACTTGAGGTGCTTTGCGTAGAGCACTTTGAATGAGTATGCCATCCGTCGGAAAGGACGTTAAACTGCACACCACTTCGCATCTTTTGACAAGAGTAGGCTAATGCCAATAACAGGTTTCTCTCCACCCTTACTCCTTCCCCATCCACCCCTAAAGGTGCAAATGACCTTAGCTGTCGGTGGCCTCTCCTAAAACTACTACTACTGAAGCTACTGCCTAAATATAATGTCTATCTCATTTTAAATGACAAGGGATAAGAGATTTGGAATTGAAAGTATTTAAACTCACATATTTCAAAATGCATTATGAATGCCCATGATCATGGATACACTTACCATGGTATCTACTTATCTAGGTAAAATGAGGTGGCTTTTCAATATAAATATATATAACATTGGCAATGGCTTTTGGATGCTCCTCCGTGTCAGGGTCTCTGGGCTACAATAGTTTCTTCAGCCATGCTGGTGGCATCTACAGGTCAATCCGCCAAAATTGGAGAGTCGCTACTAATGACCTGATGATACCCGCAGCATGGCCAGAGAAACTGTGGTCAACAAGAGACACCCTGATTGGGAGGAATGTCAACGAGCCATTACCATTCTTGACAAATGCTGTGGAAACCTCAGATTCCAAAAATTTATATTATTACTATTATTATAGATGAAAAAACATTGGCCCATATAAAAAAGCATCGAATTAATTTCAAACCCATTTGCAACAACCTTCGGGAGTATCGCTTTAGCAGAATGCCAGTGAGTATAACAATGGCACTGCATCAGAATAGCCTGGCATGAGGGAAACTAATATGAACTGAATCAACTTCATATCAAAAATATAGCCACCATTCATACAAATATTAATTATGAAAATACAAAATTTGATTACTCAGAAAGATGTATTTTTTGGTGCCTATTATCCATATCTCATATTAGATGAAGTGACAATTGATGCCAAAGCTGAGATAAATATCATAGGTTCAAAGTGGGCATCTTTGAACCTGTCATTGAAAATAAGAGTAACGAGAGTGGAGTGCATTTGAAAATGAAGCTCTATTAAGGTTTGATGTTGATAGAGAATAATTCCCTCTGCCTATTTCTTAGCCTATGGAATCACTGTTGATTAACAAGAGAGGGACACATGCCAATTATGATTATCTGAATCACAGAAAAAATATTTAAAACATTACATGCTAAACAAAATGTAAGAGCAACCTGATGCTAACCCACTTTAATTTCATCTTTCTTCATTTCTTAAAATTTTCACGAAATAATATTTATCTTTCAGACATGTATCAAACTAAATTCTTTTTTTCCTGATTACCCCATAATTTTTACAACCTTTACTTTCCAACAGTAGAAGTTATTTTACAAAATCAGATACCAACTATAATTTAGGGCGAGGTAAAAACTTAAAATAAACACCCGACCTTAAGTATATTCATCCATTTACAAAATATTTACATGAAAAAATTTAAAGATATCTGTAAGTTTAGGGCCTGCAAAAATAGTCACCGAGGCTTTATATGCAGTGACATCTTCAATGCAGTTCAGTCTTGGCCTTATTTCATAGGATTGACTGCAATATTGCATGTATTTTAATGAAGCATAATTTATGATGCAAAGCTCAAGTTACCAAGGCAACTGACCCTTCGAGAAGCCTATCAGAAAGCATCAAGCCACATGCAGACCGCCTTAACCTCTGAGTCTCATCATCATACATGAGGAATATGATGAGCAATAAATTGCCAATCTGAAAAATCCCAATACAATGCACTTTGCATTGCAAATGATCCAAGTTTCTATAAATCCAGCAGAATAATTTGAGACTCAAAATAGCCCTTTGGACATACCCTCTTCTAACTATTTAATAATCAGAAAAAATACAGCTTTGACACATTTATCTCTTTAATTATGTAAGCCACAGAAATACAGAACTTGGAATAAAAGATTATTTTTATGTGATTAAAATTAAATATCCATAGGAGTGCACAGGTTCAAGCAATCAGTGGAAACACAAGGTCTGATTTAATGGGTAAGACTGATTTGTGGTGAAAAATATGAAAAACAATGGCACAACAATATACCAACTCCGTGCTCCATGGCAAGTACACAGACACCACACACTCTCCTATCACATTCACCACGCAGTTGGTTTGACAAATGCTTTATTCCTTTCTTTCATCTCTTCCTTTTTTTGAGCCTTCACTTTATTGAGGAATTTATCCATTTCCTCAATGCTTGGCAAATCACCTCCACCACTGGCTCCTCCAGCCTTGCTGCTTCCTTCCTCACCAAAATTGCTTCCTCGGCCCCTGCTTCCCTTCTCCCCATCATCCCCATCAGCCCACTTCCCTTCAAACACCTTCCTATCCACATAATCTGTGTCACCTCCTCCTCTTCCAAATGATGATCCTGCTTCCTCCTCATCCACCTCCTCTCCTTCACTCAATGAGTCATTCCTATCCCTTTTACCACCAGTGTCAACATCGTCCCCTCCAGTCTCAGCGATGTACCTATTTATCTTCTCCTTAGCTTCATCCACCTTCTTCATTGGATCGTCGTCACCCCTACTATAGCTACTCCGCCTATCTTCACTGTCCCTATCCCGTGAGCGACCTCTCTGGTCATACCTCCTGTGGTATCCATCCTTATCATTTCGGTAGCCAGGTTTGTAGTGAAAGAATCTCCCCCTACCTCGACCTCTTCCTCTTGGTACAAATGGACGGCCACCACGGTTTGAAAATTTGGGATGAAACCCACGACCCCGAGGCACAAACCCACCACGAGGGTTTTTGTATCCTTGATACCGTGGACGGTAATACGTCCCACCACGATGGCGTGGAAATCGACCTGGAGGGTACTTGCCCCCATGCTGGGCCCTGTGGTCGTGGCTTCGCCTGTGTGGGCTACCTGACCTGCTGCGCCTGTGATGATGGTGGTGCCCATGATGGTGATGATGCCCATGGTAATAATCTTCTGACCTTGACCGTGATCGACTTCCATACTTATCATAAGACCGTGATCTAGAGCGATCATAAGAGCGTGACCTGGAATGAGAACGGGAGCCAGAACTCCTGTAACGATCGTCATATGACCGACTGCGACTGCGGCTCCCATATCTGCCACCTCCTCCACCACCCTCGCGCCCACCTCCAACATATGAGCCAGAGCGTGAGTGCCTCCCGTATGAAGAGCGACGAGAGGACTTGGAGCGACTACGTCGATGACGTCTTTTCCCATAAGAACGAGAGCTGTCAGAATCTGAGGAACCAGGTGAACGGGAATATCTCCCACCTCTGCCTCTTGATCTACTACGACTAAGAGGAAAAAAACAATATTAATCACTACATATTAAAGAAAATAAATATAAGAGAATTTTCTGCAACAATACTTTTTCTTAGTAGATACGGCTATTAGAACTGTTTTATCTTTGAAACACCAACTAACAATAATGTTAACAAAATAGCAATGAGGTATTCTAGACATCAATACTGCAGGGCATTTTTGGGTAAAAAACAACTGATAAAAGAGACCAAATTATTTTTTTAATAAAAGTATCTATGCATTTAGTGTTTTAACCAGGTAAAAAAATTCCAACTTACAATGGTCAGGAAATAAAACAGTCCACCAACACTTGTTCTAAGTCAAAACATACCTGTGCCTACTCCGTGGAGAGGAGTCACCAACTGATGACCCTGACCGTGAGCGTTTAGGACGTGGAACATTGTTATCTGGTCCTTGAGGTCTTGATGCTGAGGAGTCACTGTCCTCACTGTCCGTTTTGGGGCCCTTGGCTACAGAGGTCCCAGTTCCAGGGGTCGCATTTGTCCTTGAGCCCTTCCCTGGGGTTGATGGGCCTCCTGTGGGAGGACCTGCCCCCGGAGTGGTTTGGTGGGGGTCAGATCCTTCCCGTGTAGGTGGAGGCACACTAGCCAATGAACTTCCTGCATTATTAGAACTAGTTCCAACAGCTGTAGGAGTTGTAGATGATGGCTCCTCACTCGGTTTCTTGCCAATACGGAATCCTCCGCGGAATTTCTCATAATATTGCATTGTTTTCCCAATTCCATCACCGCTGCCCAAGTTCCCTATCATATCTTCCTCTCCTGGTGGAGGGGGCTGTGTACCAGGTGGAAGAGGAGGATCTTTTTCCAGCACTTCCATTGGCTCACGAGGTCCTGAACGATGTGGGATAAACTTTTCTTCCGGCTCAGGTGACTTTTTAATGATCTCCTCCTCTTCACTGCCAGCTTCATCTTTAATGAAGCCTCCATAGCGGTTTTCTTCAATGTCCTCCCATGGTTCTTTGTCCCTCTCAGACCTTTCCTTCTTCTTGAATCTAAAAATTAGAATAAAAAGAAGAAATTATTAGGTGCAATAAATCTTTGGGATAAACTTGGGAATAAAAGAAGTATTCCAATATAGACAACAGAACTGAATACCATTCATGGAGTAGGCATTGGAAATCAATACAAAATACTAATAATTTACAACAAGTCTCAAGCATTTGATTAAATGATTAAGTACAATCACATACTGATACAAGATCTCATGCTAAACAATAAATTGAAAGACATTCACAATAGCCAACATCTAAATATGCCTAAATATAATTATCTTTCAGTATTGCATACCTAATATCAGGGCTCTTAACTTCCATTTCCAACCAACCCTCCATTATGATGTTGTTTCATGATTAGATATCCATCAAAGGGAGATTGCCTCACTTTTTTAGCTAACACTCAGCTGATTTAGCAACAGAATATCACATATTAGGAACTGGTGAAACTTGGGGTAATTGCTTATTTTTTTACTTTCAAATATAAACTAAGACATTAAGCATTTAAGCAGAAAAGTCCCCACTGTTACTGCTGAATTCAGCTTTTGCTACTCTTATTCCTTTAAATGGGGATGTTGAAGAAGTTTATATGCATACTTGAATAAATAAAAGTTACAATCACGTCTGCATTTTTGAAGGTGGTCAAAGAATCATTTCAAGAAATAACAAAAGAATATGCAGGGAACAAATGCAAAAGGGGTGACAAAAAGATTATACATATAAAAGATTATATTCTCCCTTTTCCAGGACTATATGAGGCAGGGCAGTATGTTGAAATGACAACTCATTTATATCAAATGCCTAAATAAAAAGCCATCAACAGTGGAACCTCACTTAGCGAATAATCATATATTGAGTACACTAATTAGCTCCAGAGACAAAGGAATGGTCAAAACAGTGGGTTTCTAAAAGCTCTAAATAAGGCGAGGATTGTGAAATTGACTCAAATAGTGATGGCCATGCTTTTTTGGATACATGTGGAATGATCTACAGTGATTTCCTGCAATCCTGCAAAGGACAAACGAAAAATGGAGAATGCATTGTCCAACCACAGCCGATGAAAAACTGTCTCACGCTGCTTTTTGGTGCCAATTCAAGCAGTGATTTGAAAATTAAACCCCTGCTTGTTTATAATAAGGAAAAGATAGTAACAATTTTCCACGAGATAGGTTTAATAGTACAACCAGGATACAATGTATTACATCATCTTCAGACCTGAAGATGTAATACATCAAAACCCAGTCGTACTACCTGTACGTAACTTGTCTAGTGTGAAAATTGTTACTAGCTTTTCTTTACTATGTTCAAATTCAACCACATCATGCCTGAAACTACTCAATTTGTACCTGCTTGTTTTCCATTCAGAAACTTAAAGCAAGCTTTTAAGAAGTGAAGTCCAGAAGACAAGGCTAAGCGTGAGTAAAGATCATGGGAAACTGTTGCATCACACATGATAAGCATCACCCTAATAAAGGAGTGGCTATGCATGCTACAATTTATTTAATGATAATAGAATTGCATTTTGACAAAATTTAGAATTTAAGAGTTGGCAAAGCCAATGTCTCTAGACAGCTTTCTTGTAAAAAAGATTAGGAATGCATAATAAATAATAAACTATTTTGATTATTTTTGCATTTTACATATTGAATTAGCATTCCAGGTTGGTTCATTCCATGATAGAAGACAAGAACAAGATGATCACGATCCTAGACAATGTATATTTTCACACATCATTTTCTTTGAATAACCCTTGAATACCATTTATTTATTTTGCATGGAACATATGATACTTAACATTAAGGTCTATGGAAAAATTGTTCCTCTAAGAAGTTTTTTGTTTTACAAGAAAGTTTCCAGAATAAATTATGCTCCTTAAGCGAGATTCCACAGTATATATACAAAACATTTTATAATTAGTAATTAGTAGGATTCACTGCAAGCACATACAAGCACCAAGCATGCTTAAATGAACCTTCACTCTAGGGTCTTGCAACAAGATTTGCAGAGAGTTCCATCTCTTGACATGGACTTAAGGAGATAACACCTTTCTCGTGCACTATTAATAGGGTGATTAATGTAAGTTAACTCTCGCTAGGGATTGGCACGAACACCAAACACAAAATCGGTCACACACAATCTGCAACTTTTCACAAGAAAATATAATCCTTAACAGGTCCCTCGGCACTTACCTCTTCTTAACTACTAACCTGACAGGGTTACTGATGACACCATTGGGTAAGAAAATACAAGTAACATTCACACCTTTGGTAAAGATGGAAATTAATCCATTACAGGCATCTATGTACCCCTTGCATACAAACCATGAGATGCACTCATTACCTCAAAATGGTCTAGAGGGAATATTATTTCTACGGCCAAGGACATAATTATACTAAGGATACTAATAATAGTTGAAAACAAGCATTAATCCATTCAAAATCATCAAGGTACCATGTTTTAGTGATTGTGTGTGTCATATCAACCAAAAGAAATATTCAACAAACCTGTTAATTCCAGGTCCCATTTGCATCTTCCACTTTGTCGATATAACTGGAGTTCCTTCGGCCGCACTTGGCTTTGGTTTCAATTCCCTCTGAGGTGATGGTGATTCTGCAAACATATCGTACTTTTTCTTGTCTGGAAGGCATAAAAGAGATAAGGAGTCTAAATGACTCCAAGGTCCCTGTGCCTTTTTTAAACCTTCCATAGAAACCAGGAGGCTTACTGAATGAATTACTGAATGTGTACCATATTAGTGAAACAAGATTATTTTTTCAAATAAGCTTCAGCTTTTGCATGCAATGAGGAACATCTACCAGTAATAATGATGAAATTGTAATAATCAGCATCCTTATCATAGAGGGATTCATTTCTCAACAGTCAAATCAAAGTCATTTTAATTATGCTATGATATCGTCAAACTTCATATTCTGCCATGGGCATATTCTCAATGAGGACAGAAACTTATTCCTTTGGTGTAATTGAACTCCTTAAATGAAAAAGGAAAGAATTAGTTCATTTACATAAAACCAAAGACAATGTGAAGCTGGCTAACTGATTAAGTTCTTCATCCATTTCTCTGTGTGCATTGAATTAAATAATTTAAATTGCATAAGTTTTTTCTCAAATTTCAAATAACATGCTTCCAAAATCTTTCCATGTGTTGACATTTTCTTTCCTCAGCAAGTGATATATACATTATAAAACTCACTGAATTCAAAGTTGGATGACTTCATTTCATAAAGTATGATGTTGATTTGACAAAATGATCCAAATAAGGAATCTGATGATAATGTAGGGATATTCAACAAATTGAGACCGTGATTACAAGGGTTGTCTGATAAGTTTCCGACATCAAATGAAAATGACAGTTATCCTAAACATTAGTTGGGAATTGTGTTTGCATATATGTTGAAAGGTTCTCACCAAAATTAAAGCCATTTTGGACACTCAGTTGTTGTTTGACAATCGTTTGAGCGACCTTTGCGAGGATTTTTGTGAAAATGGAAAAAATTGAGCATCGAGCTGTCACTATACATTAGTTTTTCAAAGGCAATATTCCTATGCAAATCAAAGATTGAGAGTTGCTGCAGACTCTGTAGTGTCATTTACTACAGTGAAATTTTGGGTGGCTTATTTAGATGTGGCAGTACCTGCTTGGCTGATGAGCATTTGCGACGGCAAAAAACAACAAATAAACAACAACCACTGATAGCATCATTAAGTTCACCAAATGATACTAGATGACCATTGAATTAAGGTCATGGAGATAGCAGAGGTGATGGGCATATTCAAAGAATGCGTTTTTCATATATTGATTGAAAAATTGGACGTGAACCAACTATGTGTGTTGGGTGACGTGTTGGCTCAAATATGACCAAAAATTTATTCTAATGAACACTTCCAAGGTACTGTTGGAGCAGTTCAAGTGACGCAAGGCAGATTTTAAACATTTATTCATAACTGTAGATGTAACTTCAATCCATCACTAAACTCCTGTGACGAAAGAGCAGTCAAAACAGAGAACTGCAAAGGGTGAGCCTGCTGTGAAAAAGGCAAAGATAGTTCAAATGGCCAGAAAGGTGATGGAGACTGTTTCTTTTGGGATAGTCACTGAATTGTGTTCATCAATTAACTTCAAAAAGGTAACACAATAACGAGACAGTATCACCTACTATTACTTGACATTCTGAAGGCAAAAATTGGGAAAAATGAGCGCATTTGAATATGAAGATTCTTTTCCTTTGCTATCAGGAAAATACTCCTGTTTGCACTTCGTCGCCAAGGCTAAAATTCGCGAATTTGATTTGAATTGGTTGCCCACTCACCATATCACCAGATCTGCCCCTAGTGTCTTTTTCTTGTTTCCTAACCTTAAGGTTTCACTAAGAGGGCATGTTTTCATTGGACATGGTTGTCGCGTATGTAAATGCATATTTTGCAGACAATAAAGTCAACTACTATTTGGACGGGTTAAAATAGTTAAGATCATCACTGAAAAAAGTTTATCTACTTAAAATACTATTTTAAAAATATAAATAAATTTAAAGAAAAAATGTCTCATTTTTTGTTAGGTCGGAAACTTTTCAGACAACCCTTGAAAACTACCGAAAATAGTTCAATAAAGATCACAAATGCAAACATTAATTATTGCATGATAATTTAAGTACAGAAAGACCTGAAATGAATTCCAAAACAGATCTTTATGAAGAAGTTAAATAAGAATTTATGACTAGGCCAACTTGGGAGCTGTTAATCAGAATTTTCATCAGCTACAAAAATTCATTGTTTTATTAAAAGCAATGTATTTCATTTAATGTATGAGAGAGTTCCCTCAAGCACCTGAAAAGCTAAGGCGACTAAATGCTAAATATTTGCGAAACTGACCTCTGAGATGGAGTTCCTCATCCTCCATTTTAACTTCCTCATGATGCACAAACATAACTTTTGGTGAATCAGACACACGTCTACTTTTTGTTGCTGTTGGGCTCTGTGAGTACCGACGTTTCTTTTCCTCTGGCACACTTGGCTCCCTTTCTTCCATTTTACGGCGGGATCCTCCTAAACTACGTGGTTCTGGTGCTGCTATAGGATTGACATCATGCCATTGTTTTCTGAATAAAAATTGTTTAAATATTAGTGAAAAATTCACAAAACAAAATAAGCAACTGCATTATTTTTAAGAGCTTGAAAGGACTGTTAATAACCAATTTTAAAATTGGAAATGGGCAAGGTAAATTTGCTCCTTTCCATTATTATGCCTTATGAATTTTATGAAAGGGCTAATTTAGTTCTCAGCTGCCCAGTAACACTGGTTTGTATGAGTAGAATCGGAACTGAAATTGAAACAAAACATCAGTTCCAGAACTAATATTTATTTTGTTATAAGTTAGGTTATTATGATATACAAAAGCTAACAATACTGCTTCTACTGTAGTAGTAGAGGTGTACATAATGTATCACATAGTTTCAGCTTCTAGCATAAAAACACCTTGCAGATGGCACATTGTAATTTGGTATGGGAGAGGGTGGCCACCGAAAAACTCGTGTTACAGTCAGTTGTACTTAAATAAATCCATTTATTGTGTTTTCATCATAACTTATGAAGATGCATGTTAAACCTAATCTAGACTGTGTTAACAGGTATCAAGAGCCAACTTGGAAATTAAGAAGTTCCTTATTTCAAACTTATTAAGTTCATATGACAAATAGTAGACTGGGACAACCAAAGGCATCCCCTTACAGGGATTCCCTTCATAGATCAATCGAAAAGTGTTCACATCTGTTCCAAAATTGTGCCAAGTACCACATTCTGAGGCCAAGTAACACTAGTATTGGCATTGGCGAATAATTCCTTGCCAAGAATTATCACAAAAATAAAACATACTAAGGGAATATTCTAATATAAAACCATAAACACAGTAATCAATCCAAAGGTCGGTTTGGTAGGTGATGGTAGAGTTCACCCAGTACTAAGCCCGACGGCGTGTGAAATTCGCACATCAGGGTAGGGGGGCCAGTTCCTTTCCCTGTGCCGGTTATGGTTTCCCGGGAAGATCTGGTACCCAAAAAGCACATGGCTTGGGTGGAGCTGCAGGTGCTCAGAGTGCCTCACCCAGGAATCAAACCCAGGCCCCTATGGTTAGCAGTCCAATGCTCTACCCCCTGGACTACCCCTACCCACATATTCTAATATATGGGAGGATTTTCATGTACAATGGTATAGAACTGCAACTTTTTAATTACATCTCAAAATTCAAACATAAAATGTCGAGGAATCCTCCATCAGTAAAATACATCCATTTCAGTTTTTCTTAGTAAAGAAAAACTAACATGAAAGGCTTATTTCCCTCAATTTCTTAGCACATATAGTATTCAAAAATTTGTACATCTAAAAATGTGGGAGCAACTATTTTTCATCTATTAATTCGCATCTCATGGCAAAAGCATAATGACAATATGAGGCCCCTTTTTCAAAATATTTAGAAGAAACTTATTACAGAGAAAATATTGAAAATTTACCATGTCTACAAATTTTGAGCAACCAACTTTTAGTTTTAAAGCTTAAAAAATCATAAAGAATGAATGTAAAACCTTGCATTAGTCTGAAACTTTTCATAAACCATACATAAAACTTCTAATGAGCTGATAACTTCCTTGAAGGTCATCAAAGTTTTGAAAATTATATTGCAACTGTAGACAGTGATATCTACCCATACACCAGCACTATTGGAACTTACACCGGAAAAATATCAGTACTAGAACCAAATAAGTGGAAACAGCCTAAAATTAATTCTATAGATTACTCTTTGAAAATCAAATATTTACCTTTTGGAAATCCCTGTGTCTTTCTCAACTTTAGCATAATATGCACTCAGTTTTGACTGCAAGTCGTCCAGGTCTGGGATGTCCCCCAATCCTAACATTCTGAAAGATAAAACTTATTTTAAGTCTAGTCTATAATCATGCGCTTAAGACTCACATTATTGGCCGAGAAATTGAAGAGAGTAAATTGAAATGCCCTTGCACGCCCAACGTATTTCATTATTAAAATACTAACCTTAAATCAGCACCACCGCCCTCGTCCCTTCTTTCTGGCTGTGGTACACCATACAAGAATTCATCTTCGTCCTCAACACTGCTACGATGGCGCCCTTTGCGAACCATGCCATCATCCACTTGCTGGCTCAGCTCTCGCCTCAGGGCCTCCTTCAGCCTCTCTGCTTTATCCAACTCTCCAGCATACTTCTCACTGCGCCTCCTATGCTTCTTCTTCCTCTCATAATCCTTCTCTTCTCTGTCCTTCTTCTTCTTTTTGCCTACAATTCCCAGAGAGTAACATTTTAACTTCAGCAATTCCAAAACAACAAACACATCAGACCAAAACCAAGAGGAGTCACTTTATAGACAGAGTAAGTCAAATGTTCATAAGTTTGTCAAAAATACACATTAGGCTCTAAACTAGAGATACAAATCAAACAGCAGTTGCTTGGATTAAGGGATCCTCTGCTTATCCAATCAGAAAAGGAGCTTAATGATACTTAGTTTAATGATGATTATCCTCTGTACCCTGAATCTTCAAATAGAACACAATAATTTACTACATTATGTATTGTTACCCATTGGAATAATTTACAAAGTTCAAATATGATCTTTGTAAAAAAAAAACAGGTCATGCAGTGCTTTCCAACAGCATCATGCACATACATTTCTGACCTTTGTAAAATCATCGTTATTTGACCCCTTAAGCCAGTTTATTTTAATCTTGTTTCAGGGGGTGAACCTGCCAAGATCTAATGTCAATCCCTTTATAATTGTTTTAGAAACACTGGCACTAACAACAAAGAACAGCCAACACAAAAACAGAGTTAACAAATTTAACAAATAAAATTTTAAACTCAAACATTTATACAATACAATTGAATTAATGAATTTATTAAATCTTCCTGAAGCATGTACCATCAAGGCCAATTAAAGCTTCATCGACAGACCTCTTTTCAAATACATCAAATTGTACATTCGCGAGTCGTCATCATGAAAAAATTACAGCAACCACACACCTACTTTCATTGCACAAAAAAATTGAAATAATTAGGCAAACAATGAAAATGCTATTACACTTCAACTTATTAGCATTTCTTCCTGGCCCAAGGGGTAAATACTCAACTAAACAGTTTAACATTTGTAAGTAGAGCAATGGAAGATACATGTATCATACATAATGCAAGCATAATTACAAAAATTCATACCTGTAAAATAGTGGCTGAAGTTATATTGCTTTAGTGTTCATATTAAAAATGTTGGTACCACTTTATGAATACACAAACTTTTCTATATTTTTTAATGGAATTACCAAACAATACAAAAATAGTGACAACAGTAGAATCCTGAAGAATTTAAAAAATATCATTTTAAAACATTAGCCTCTGCATATTTTATTTGCCAAATAATATAACTAATAGATATTGTAGATAACTAATTTTAATTCTTAAAAAACTCAACTTAAAAACACAAGCAATGCTAGAACTCAGATATGCAATACTTACTCTTTTCTTTATCTCTTGATTTGGATTTGTCCTTCTTCTTTTTCTTTTTTGATTCCTTTTCTTGCCCTTTTCGCTCCTTTTTCCTGCAATAAAGCCAAAATTTTAATGATGTGAAATTTAACCCAGAGCACAAATTACTTTTCTCTCGTTTTTCACTCTTTGCTGCAACAAAAATAATGGCAAATTCCTAGTAAAATTACTGCCCCCTGCATGTTGTACACTCACTCTAATAGAGGGGAATTATTCTACTACCATAGACAATTATGTTTTTGTGCATCCAAGAGCAAAACCAAATTAGGTAATGATACAAAACTAGACCCATGCTTTCATTAAAATACTTACTGATTTGAGTTTTCACTATTTGCTCCCAGCCCATCAGATAATCCATAATGCATGTATTTCATCGTATGACTTGTAGCATTATGTAGCTTAATTCACCCAAATAATGCAACCCAAGGAATCATCAAAATGTTAATGCTTGTTGTAGATATTCAGTGAAAGAAGGATTGAGCAGTGGAAACTTATCATACAAACATGCAGCCCAAAATGCAAATATACTGGAATATTAAAAAATTGTACAGGGTGCAGCAGCCGGGCAAAATTCAATTTGAAATTCCAGCCATTTCATTCTTCATACAGAGGTCGCCATTGGCACCCATAAAAGTTACACGTATTTACAGACCAGTCGTAGCCTCCAAACAGTCGCAATGCTGAAAACGAGTGTGGAGTATAACCCAAGTGCCACAATTATTGAAAGTGTAAGTACAGATTGCTCAGCAACATAAATTAATCAATTTTTGGGGTAACCTAGATCAACGGTATATGATATGGTCACAGAGTAGGAGTCAGAAATGTCAGAATATGGTTTTGCAACACCGATGAGAACAATTCACTTGAAGGAGCACATTATCAGGATGCCCGATGATTGTCAGGGTGATGTCATTCTGCCACATTTCTTTAGCAAAAGGCAAAATATCAACAACCAAGTTTATTAGCATGTTCTGACTATGCAGTGAAGTCAAGGATTGAAACTGCGTCATCTGGATAGCCGTACCATTTACAGCAGGATAGTGTACTAGCCCATATGAGTCATTTGGTGCAAAATTGTTTGTCGGACATTGAGATGTTATGACCCAAAGAATTCAGGCCTCCCAACAGCCCAGATTTAAATCTGTTGAACTAATTTGTGGGGAGCATGGTCGAAAGGGTCACCAATAAGTCCAAACATCTAAAAGTTACATTACCGAAGATCATTATGGAAACAACATTCGCTGTTCCGATTCCATGTGGCCTGAGGTGCATTAAAATGGGCCCGCTAATGCTTCAGACCGAGAATGTAGGCCATCTTTCAAGCAAATGGGGGATACATTGAATAAATTTGTTGATTATGATCACACAAACAATTTAGTACAAACATTTTGTAAATATTTTCATTTTTGCAATAAAGCAAATGTTCAGAAAAATTATTTAATTTGCCCAGATTTTGGTAATGCACCCTGTATAATTATTCCATTTTCTGCCACTGGCCAAGTAAGTAATAAGCAGGAGGGAAAGCGTATCCAACTGAATGTATATGCTTGGCCATGAAACATTGATTGTTTAACAATTTTAATTATTAAGGAGATGCTGAATTACTTTTAATATACAGCATTCACTATGGGTGCAGTGATTCTGCCTCACTACAATGAATTTATGTCATAATACAATCATAGATGTAATAAATTTAGTTAATAATTTTCAAAGAAAATTGCACATCATAAATAAAATTATGTAGTGGAAAAGGCTATTTGGGTCTTCCACCATGACAGTTCCTCCATCAATGACTTTAACATTTCATAAAACGGGTTGTTTTCCATACCCAGGGCTAATAATGTCAAGACAGGGAAATGGCCGGTTTACTTACAGTACATTATTTACTCAAGTGTCTCTGCCTAATCCTTAGCACACAAATGAAAATAAAAATTTATTTGGTTTAAAAATAAACTTGCTACCCGCATTTCCTGTATGATTTTATTTGATTTATACAAATAATATGATGTGTGAGTATTGAAATGTTTCCTCCTTACACATAAGTTTCAATGCTGGACAACTATTTACTTTTGAGTAATAAAATATACAAATGCATTCACAGGATGATGAGAAATAGCTGTTATCAATGACAGCTATTTCTCATCATCTTATAAATGCAAGCACAAGCTAATTTCTCATCATCCTGTAAATCAAACACAAGCAAACACACACTAGTGACATCATATACAGGTAACCCCCAGACTTATCGCCATTAGTTACGAACACAAATTATTTATACAAATCAAATACAGGCTATCATAAATACTTCATTACCAACCAAAAACGTACTTGAGACTGATAAGGATACACTGTCATTATCATATACATGATTATTACATCTACCTTAGACTATCGCAAAAAATAATTAAACAGCTGGTGCAATTTAAGAGGACAAAAGAATTCTAAAATCAGAAAGTAAATTCATTTCATACTACTTAACCTGAAAATAGAACATTGTAAAAAGCAAACAAAGATATAATAATGAAACTAACACTATTTCAAAAATAAACATTTAAAAAATTCTAAGACACTGTGGGAGATGCTCTGACGTTAACTTTTTGACGGAGTCATCTGCTAATATGCATTACAATGCAACAATTTCAGAATGTAAAAATCATTCACCTTGACCAGGATCCCAGTCAAGGCGAATGATTTTTACACTCTGAAAAAGTTGCATTAACATTTAAAAAATCAAATCAAATACAAAACCATTGCTAATATGCTACTCAGGAGTTAATAGTACTTTTGAAATGATTTCCCCAAACCATACTTGTTTAATTAGTGACTAAACAAGTAATATGTAGAGAGAAGAAATAATACACTTTAAGAACTCATACTGAAATACTTAACACACAAGAAATAACAATGAAAACTAACTGCCCTTCAATTGCATATGTTTGATGAGAGAATCTATTTTTATGCATAACGAAACAGATTTTAATAGCTCACCATCGTGCTGTTTCCTCTAAGAACTTCCTCACTTTGTCTTCATACTCTGAGTCCCCTTTGGTTTGCTCCAGAAAACGACGGACTCTTTGCTCGTATTCACTGTCCTTATCATATCCTTTTGGAGGTACTTCCTGCGTAGGAAAACCAGCAGACCCTACAAAAATATAAGAATTTAGCGAGAGGTAACTACTACCTTGATCAAAAATTTCCCGGAATTTATTCAGAAAATTAAAAATACAAGTTTATTCATCTAAATCTATATTGTCCCCTTCAAAGTAATCCCCATCGACTGCAACACACTTATGCCAGCGCTTGATCCAATCCTCGAAACATTTTTTATATTCGGTTTTCGGTATGTCCATCAGTGCTTCCTGCGATTTTTCCATTACTTCCTCTCGGCTCGGTTCCCCGTAATGGTTTTTTAACTCGATTGAACAGAAAGAAGTCACAGGGAGCCAAATCAGGTGAATTCGGTGGCTGTTGGATGGTATTTGTTGCATTTTTCGTCAAAAAATTACGAATAATGATAGCACTGTGCGACGGTGCATTATCATGGTGCAAAATCCACGAGTTTTCTGCCCACATTTCTGGTCTCTTTCGGCGAATTGCTTCACGCAAACGTCTCATAACGCCCAAATAATACTCTTTGTTTACTGTCTGGCCTTCTGGCAAAAATTCATGATGCACTACACCGTTGTAATCCATGAAAACCGTCAGCATTGCCTTCTTTTTTGACTGAAAACGACGTGGTTTTTTTGGTCTCGGCTCATTTGGTGAACGCCATTCACTTGCCTGATGTCTGGATTGCGTGTCGTACTCATAAACCCACGTCTCGTCTCCAGTAATGATCCTTTTGATGAATGTGGGATCGGATTCAGCCTCGCAAATCATGTCTTTTGCGACGTCAACACGGTCTCTTTTTTGCATGAAATTGAGGTCTTTTGGCACCAACTTTGCTGCTACACGACGGAAACCCAAATCATTAACCACAATGTCTTGGGCGGATCCATAGGCAATGTTCAAGTCCTCCGCTATTTCTCTGATGGTTAATTTGCGGTTATTGACCAACATTTCTTTTACTTTATCAATTTTTTCACCGACTTTCAATGTCGATGGTCTGCCACTGCGTTCATCATCTTCGATTGACTCACGACCACTTCTGAACCGCTCGTGCCACTGGTAAACGACCGTTTTTTTTAGAGAATCATTGCCGAAACACTTTTCCAACATTTCCAACGTCCGTGCGCCACTAAATCCGTTTTTTACGCAAAATTTAATACAAGTTCGTTGTTGCAAATTTAAATCCATTTCTGAAATTGTAAAAAATCGCCAACACACACAGAGATAGATGTACTCTTGGCTACGTAACTTTTGCAAATGTCAAGTTATGACACTAAGATTTAAAGGGAATATCAACAACAGATGTACCAATTTAACAAAAAAAACAGAACTCAAATCGGAACGATGGGAGCGCCACACGGTGGTTATTCCGGGAACTTTTTGATCAAGGTAGTATGAGTTTCTCCAAAAACAAAGGATTCAAATTATACTTACTTGAGAATGAAAATGATAGAACAGGTGGATTGTACTGTGGTATTCGCTGGGCCAGAAATCCTCCTGATTAAATAAAATAAGACAAGTAAATTAAATGATAAAATGTTTAACCAAAACAAAAGCATCCTATTTACAGAGACAAGTCATTCTCGCAACGCTTGGATCTCTCAAGATTGTTTCATTATTTACTAATACATATGTTTGAAGTCTATTGAATCAAAAAACTTACAAGTAGGATTGATCTTTTTTATTTTGAGGAGTAAAATTATAAAATTACATAAATAATTATTCAAGATATTTCTTAACTGTTTAAAAACTGAGACATTTTTGGCACCCTTACCAGGATAGTTTGTAGGCCAAGGAGAGGTTGGCATAGCTGGATTCTCATCTGTGCCTTCAATTACACTATGCGTAGGTTCCATCATTGCCATCCTTTTGCTAAGGGGTGATAGAGACTTTTCCTTGTTATCATCTTTATTTTTGTTCTTACTTCTTGACCTAAAGGAAATTATTTTCACATATTAGAAAATTAAGCCTTAACTCACTGCCCCACACATCCCTAAAGAAATATATGAACTAGCAGTTCATTTCAAACAAAACCATTTTGTAAAAAAAAAATGGGTTGGTAAAGGAATGGGTGTGAAATGTAGTTAGCCATCATTCGGTGTGATTGGAAAAACCAAAGGATGATCCCAAGGTTTGCCACTTTGGATATCATCCCACCTATTATACTCACATTTTCTGATGCCTAGTATTGGTCATTTCTATTAAATAATGTAGCTCTCAAGTACTAAGGTGCAACGTATTATACTGCATGATGTGTAAATGATAATTTTGGTGATATTTTGCACCATAAATGTTTCAATATATTACTTGGCAAGATACTGATAGCAAGGATGCCATAACCCATCATCTTTTTTGCATGTAGATATTTTAATTCTGAATTCACTCCATTAACTTCAAATATGAGTTTGACATTTCCAGTGCATCAATCCACTTGGCTCTACAGAAGGAAAAAAACCAGACTTCTTTTACTTTTAACAAACCTCACATTTTCATTTTAGTATATACTCCATGAATATAAAAAAATAGCAACGACATTACATTTACAAGTCAATGCAAATGCATGGTTACAAAAACTAGGGGACCCTCAATTTAAGATGGCCCTGCAACAAATAAATGGCATGAATTTTTTTTGGCTGAGGGGTAATAGAATCTTTGAACCACAAATATTATGTAAAATTTTATCACTCTTGGTTTCAACAAGTCATTGAGAAAGAAAATGATATATTCATATTTAACTAAAATACGATTCCTCTCAAAAACTTACCATTATTACTATGATATTTAAAAACTAGTAGTAATTAAAAAGAATCCAAATTGGAAGTGGCACAAAAACAGAAACATATTAAGAAATAAATTTTTAAATCTACATAAATTTATCCTCAGCATAGCTATGAAACACTGGGTTTATGGAGCAACGACACATTCGGCATATTAGTCAGGTTTTGGACCACATTATTGTAATACAGTGAAGCCCAAATTTGTAATAACACAACTAATGCTACAACTTTGAAACAGTTGTTATTACCTACCATATCTACCCGCATAGAAGCCAACCTGACACTTAAGCTGACCCCCCCAATAATCACCATCATTTTCAAAAAGTTATTTTTGAAGATGTTGCACAACAGAATTTCACTGATATACAACATTTACATAAAAGAGTATCGATAAAAATGTACTCCTGACATGTGCATGAAGTGCTAAAATTCAGACCATCAGTTGAGTGTGTGTATGATCGCAGATTGTATTGCTATTGATAGGATGACAGTGCACACCATTATCCCTGTCAATTAGGTGATGCAAAAGATCTACGCTAATCTCATGTCCCGAAGAACTTGATGGACGACCAAGAGCAGAGACAAATGTCTACTTGAGAAGAACTTCTGCAATGGTAAAATGACAATTCCCTAACCCTAATTAAGTCCCGACCTGGAACCAGCAAGACTATTTCCTATTTCCCAGGGAAATCCTCCATTTAAGGACACAGCCATGGACCTCAAGTCCCATTAAAGAAGCTTGTACCATGAAGAACCTACAGGAATGCACCTACCAGGGAGCCTACGATTCGTGTAAAAGGTACTGGAAAAAGTGTATCAACACTCAAGGGATGTACTTGGAAGAATTTTGAGGCATTGTAGCAATATCTGAAATAAATTATTTCTCCAAAAATTTTCCAAATACCTCTTACACAAACTATGTACGGAAAACATGTTATACAGGTAAATTCCATTTTTTCTGGAGCAATGTGAGAAATAGCAGTAGTAATGAGAACATAGTATATTTTAAATATATTCAACTTTCTATCTTTTCACTGTGCTAGCCAAAACTGTGTAAATCACCAAATGATTTTTACCTATTCATCTTCAGTTATAATCTGATAGATAGCCCTCATTTGCATAACACTTAAACCACCTCCAAAGACAGTTATTTCCATATAGATTCATTTTTTGGAGGCAATTCATAAGCAGAGGAGCTCATGCCAAAGAAGTATGGTGGAAGCTTAACAGTACTCCAGTGAAACTATGCCTTATCCTGCATGATTAAAATTCTTGTGCCTACTCTTGCATGAATTGAACAATGAATGCCATTGTTTTGGGTCATGTATCTCTCCATTTCACTGTAACCCCAATTCTACCCTATGGATTCATTCTCTAATGCACACATTTGCACCATTAGTGCACTACTCTTTCAAGAGCAATATTATATTTTAGAGATATATATTTATATTATAATAATTTATATTATAGAGATATATATTTAATTGAAAAGCATGATGATTTATTTTCAATGATTCATATGAACAACTACAAACATTGTAAGAAGTGTCTTTAAGTTGTTTTTCAGTTGCATTACAGTTCATGGTGTTGATCAAATCCTTGGAGATGAAATTCTAGTTTTATATTATTGGAATTAAAAAAACTGAACATTAGAACTATTCATCACATTATTAGTAACCGTGTTAAAATCAAATTAATGGAAACATTTTAAATTTAATAAAACATTATGTCCACCTTTATTTTCTACGATACAATTCACTGGCCTGAAATATTATAACAATTTTTTCTGAAGCGCACACTTAAGTTGATGGGTGATTTTTTTCCATTTTAAAATGAGCCGAAGAACATCATATTCGTGAAAATATAGTATGTAAATCTTAAACTAAAGGGACATTTAGCGAACCCAGAAATAGTTCACCTTCAACCTTTGTTTTAAGAATTTTTCATTTTTGATGAATTGCAACAATGAGAGGGAACTTTCATTTCACCACATTGCATCAGAAAACTTACCCCTTTGAACGCTTCTTCGATGACTTTCTTGTTCTAGATGTAGAACGAGATCGAGACCTCGAGGGTGAACGTGAGTGGGAGGAAGCCGAGCTTGACTCTGCAGTTGATGATGAAGAGGACGATGAAGAGCTCCTGGAGCTGGAATTAGATGAAGATGAACTAGACGATGGTGTAGAACGCCTGCGGCGGCGCTTCCGGGACCTAATAAAAACATACAAAAAACAAAAATGATGTACCAAAACATTTCACTTATACTAAGGACAATGTTGAGATTGAATACCTTTGACCTAGATTCAAGGCCACTAGTCTCATTAAAAGAGAGAGAATTTTATTGTAGTCTGTAACCAGAACTTGGAAGCATCAAGCAATTATTAGCATTGAAATTTATCACTCCATCAATCAGTTTGTTTGACTGCATTAGATTTAAAAAAGGGGTTTTCATGACTTATTTTAACTAACAAATAAGGACAGCCAAGCACCATTAAGCCATTGCAAATGAGGGAAGGCACCATCACATAACTGAGAAATCCAGAAGTCTTTGGGTCCATGGCTTCATTATAGTGCCACATTATACAAAAGCTTCAGTTGTATTTCTCACCAAATTACTCGTTCATACTTCATTATTTTCTTGATCAAATAAATAGTTCATTCTATTCAATCTTCTGCACAATTCCACAAATTGAAAATTATTTTGTTTGGTATTTCCAGTCGTCAAGCCTCAGATTTATGATAAAATTAGTAGCGGTGGTTAAGAGACATGCAAAATAACACCACTGGTAAAATTTACGAAATTATTGTGCTCATTGCTTAAATTAAAATATTTTGAAAATCAGCCCTAATAGTTTTTACTTTTATTCCAGACTAAGCACTTATAAGGTAGACACTCTCAATAATGCTACTCCCAGTGTTTGCTTGCTCTCTCCCAGACTCAAATTATCACAGAGATGACAGTTCAAATCTTAATCTAAAAAGCATGCATTTTGCTACAAGGCTCAGAATGGTTCAACAATTCCAGCAAATTTCACTTACTTTCTATCCTTCTTCTTTTTACTCTTTGACCTCTCTTTTTCTTTCTTTTTCTGCTGTAGAGAAGTATGAACTTCTCTGTCCTCCTCTTCTTCCTCCTCCCCACCACCTTCCTTCAGTAGCTGCTTCAACGTCTCTTTCACCTCAAGTGTTTTAGAAGGTGTAAGGCCAGGAATTAAAACATCTGTAGAAGGTTGGCCATTGGTACCTTCGCTGACTCCAGGAACAGTTGTATCTTTACTAGTTGAAGCCATCTTTGTTCGCAAGTACTCAATTGAGTTCTGAGCTTCTTCATGAAATGGTACAACAGCAAGGCAGTTCTCATAAGCCTTTAAAGCTTCCTCAAATCTTCCTTCATCTTCATGGCTAATAAATTAGAAATAAAAACATGTAGTTAGTAAAAATATAATCCAAATACTCAAAGCAGTATTTATTCCCTTACAGTTAAATGACCAAGAATGTTTTAATGACATTACAAACCAAGGAATTGCCACATTTAACTTATTTTTTATGATAATTTTATACCTTCCACATAACTGCCACGTTATATGCTACAATTAATTAACAACAAATAAAAAGTTCCCATCACTATGCTTGACAACATCCTCTTCTGTTAGATTTGACCTGAATGAAACCACTTGTCTATCATATTCATTATTTAATAACGTAACTCAAATTTTAGCCAATTGTTGCAATGGTATATCTATTCTAAACTAAACAACTCTGGTCTTTTACCAAACTTAAAAAACCTTGAATAAAAATTGAGGCAACATAGATTTTATGTGATTTATTACAAAAATTAACTACTGGAAATGGCAAAAAAGGGCAATAATGCAGCTTTCACCATAGGCTTCTTTGGTTGTAGAGCCTCAAATCAAAGAAAACATAAAAGCATTCTTAAAGCCTATTATACTACTACTGTACAATTCAGCACCTCCCTTGTATTTCCTAGTCACTTTTTAATCCTTGGGCAAGCTATAGAACACTTACATAAGTACTTAACATGCATTTCAACACTAGAAGACTAAGTGAGGGGAAATAAACAATGGAGGATAATTGTTTAAGAAATGTAGGGGGGATGAGTAGACCTTGGGAAATGGAAGACTCATAAGTCAAATAGAGATTAGACATTAAAGGACTTCAAATGATCCACCCAACTTCCAAAAAGTGGAAAAAAGATTTCTGGATACCCTCCAAACTTAATAAAATAATTAAGGGACCACAATGCAGCCAAATTACAGGTTACAACAGGAGTTCAATTAATTTTTCATTATCCATACTGAGCCCAATTGCTGTGTAGCCAAAACTAGCTGCCATTAAATGTCTTCAGTTCACTTGGGAAGTGCTAAACTGCATTTTGCAATTGCTGCATTATAGGCTGTTCTTTATGTGCATTTGTCTTCACTTCCCAAGAAGCACTTTGGCATTTCTTAATCATTTGCTCTGTCCAGCAATAAAAACACAGAAAGCATGAGGCATTTAGTTATTAGGAACAGCTTAAAATATTTCTGCAGATAATCAAAATTTCATTTCCTCAAAGAGTATCTCTGCATATATTATGCTAACAGAATATGTAACGGCCAGCCATTGGAAGGAAGGGATAGATAGAAATGGAGGTTTCTTATGCAAGGCAATGAGTTCATACTCATCAAAATTCAACAGCCTTAAAAGCAACTGACGAGGGCAACAAAGGTCAAAGAGACAAAGAAGTGAATAATAGCAAGACATTACAAAGTTAAAGATGACGCAGAGTTCTTAGGAGTTGAGGTGAGAAGAGGGGGAAAAGTGACTACAAGCTTTACACTGACAGAGATGAAAGATGGCATTCATAGAATGAGCTTGGTTTATTACGGGTCTTAGATTTTGGGAAGGGTTATAATAATTAGCAACGATTCCATTATTAAGCTAAAAGAGAAGAATGCAAACAAGGCATAATTAAAATTATATACAATAGAGCAAAAAAAATGGCATTCAGTTATTTTCTATCAAGTTTCATTAATCAGCATAGATTAAAAAAGCAATGTTTACAAAATAAATGACATTTTTTTAACACTGACCTCATTCCGAGGGCAACCAAGGTTTCTCCCATATACTTTCTAGCATTCTGATGATTTGGATTCATCTTATGGGCAGTTTCGAAGTCTTCAATAGCCTTTTGGAAGCTTCCACTATTTGCGTACCTGCAAGAAATTACTGCATATTAGATTGGTGGTTAAATACATGTACTATAATAATTGTTAAATTAAGAAAAATGAAGTCAATTAATTAATACCACAAATTAAAATTTTGCATGTAGTATTACACTGGTAGAGTAAAATATAGAAAATATGCAACTTTCAAAATTAGCCTTACAGTTTCTTATTTAGATACATTTTCTTAACCCAAGTGAATTATGGTACAATGATATTTGACTTGCTTTAACTATAATAAATATTTACTCACAGGGCACCTCTGGCCACAAGTCCTTCTACATTCCTTGGATCAATGTTTAAGGCTTTATTCAGGCACTGAAATGCCTCTGAATGACGACCAGACTTAAAATGCTCAATTCCCTCCGCAACACTTCGGAAGGCCCACTTGCTGGCTTGCACCTGCCTCAACTCTTGTGCATATTCTTGATCAGGAAAACGGCCCCTAATGAATGAAAGGACTCCATGAAAAACTATTTTTTATACGTCCATAGTTAATTAGGAATGTTACAATATACTCTTCTATAATTTGAAAAATTAGTCAATGTAAACAATGGCATATTATACAATTTCCCTTTATCATAAAAATACAGAATGACATATTATAATGAAGGCTGGTGGATTACAGGGTTCGTCCGGAAAATAAGTGTACTGATTTTTTCCCGCCGCTCCAGGCGCGCCCAGCACCGCTCTGACGGGCTGCGATTGGAGGGGGGTATGTTGGCAAGCGACGCTGAAAAAGGCAGTCAGCTCTGAGCTGTGGTGTAGTGAGGAGCTCTGTTAACGCAAACCTCCACGCTTGACCCACGTCACGGAACGCGATGCCGAAGTTTTTGGAGCAGCATTATTCCATCAAATTTGCGGTAAAGCTTGGAAAATCGTCTACCGAAACTGTCGGTATGATTAACCAGGCTTACGGGGAGTCAGCCATGTCCAGAAACATGATCTTTCGGTGGCACAAGATGTTCGTGGAGGGCACAGAAGAGGTCGACGATGAACCACGGCCTGGACGCCAATCAACGACACTCACCGACGAAAATGTGCGAAAAGTTCACAATGTATTGAACTCTGATCGTCGTCTTAGTGTTCGGATGATAGCAGAGCAGTGTAATGTGCCAAAAACAATAGTGCACGAGATTATTAGGGAGCAATTACAGATGCAAAAAATTTGTGCAAAGTTGGTGCCGAAAGTGCTCAGTGATGATTAAAGACTCAATCGTTTGGAAATCGCGACGCAACTTGCGGATCACTGCAAAAATGATCCACATTTTTTAGAGAACTGTTCTGTTCCCGAAGATAAAGAGGAGTTTGAAAGGAACGCGATATGGGACTTTGGACGCCGTCAAAGAGGCCGTGACGACGTGTCTTCGAGAGGTTCCCGATGATGCCTTCGCGGGAGCGTTCCAGGAATGGGAACGCCGCTGGAACAAGTGTATCGACTCACAAGGGTCCTATTTTGAGGAATATTAGCCTAAGATATATAAAAGTGTAATAAATTTTTTTTCCTGAGCTCAGTACACTTATTTTCCGGACGAACCCTGTATGATATATTACATGGAAATAGCAACTTGAAATTGCCCTGATGCTCAACCAAAGTAATTTGCAGGGATACCTCTCCATTCTTGAAGAAGCCGGAGAAAATGCCACGACAAACTTTATCAGAAATCTGTCCATGTTCACACAAATGATAAAAATTTAGATGCAAAAATCATTTGCCTTAAATGATACTGGAAACCAGATTCTATGATTCCTAACAGAGTGCTTTATCTAGTTAAGCTATCAAGGCAAAGTGGATGCCTTCATAAATGGAAACTGCATGGAAGGAATGTGTTCCTCTTCATTAATTCCAGTTCAACACATTCAAAACGGGTAGTCCGTGTAAATTTTGATCAGCTAAACAAAGGGAAACCAGATATCTAAAAGACTCAAAAACCCAAAAATCAACGCTTCCTCATTTAAAATTGAAATACTTCTTTAAACAACATAAAAGGATAAATTTACTAATCGAAGTGGAATTCAAAAAACAAGAACATTTACTTGCTTAATTGCATGCATTCTAAAATTTGAAGCATATGACATTAGCAAAATATATGTTGAAAAAGTAACAAATGGCATTTTTTCCTTTTCAAGGTCATTTATTGTTATACTTCAACTAGCTGACCTGGCGAACTTCGTACCAGGATTTGTGTGTGGATGTGATATTAAATTAAAACTTTCAATTAATATAATACAATTTCACAATGATAATGTTATTTTAAAACCATCTGCTTTCACAGTAGCCAAGATAAATTAAATGAACCTACCTGAGGCCCTTCATGAAAGAATAGATCTTTGAGTCCAGGCCCATAATCCCAGCCAAGTGGTTCGTGTTGTTTGGGTTGTTGAAGCCTAGACTGTTCTCCAAAACCTTTTCATAAGACTCTCCTTTAAACTCTTGTGCCTTCCTGTACTCACAAACAAAGAAAATTGTTAGAAATGTTGTCACTACAGATGCCATGCTCACACCCATGCGGAAACGACACAAACACCACTTCCAAACCAAATATACTTATTACTCATTAATGTGGCAGAGCTCAAGTTTTTTTTACATATTTATTAAATAGAAGAGTTTACCACATTGTTTGAAAAATAATTTATGAGAGGGCTGAGTACAATTTACCTAAAAAACCAGGTACACCTTTAACCTACCTTGAAGAGCCCATTTACATGAATTTGGGCTAAACACACTCCAAATGTTATCAATACCTGAAAAGTGTGTAGTCTGATAATGTTCCTAACTGGGGAACAAATTGATATTTTTATCCATGCATTAAATACGACAACTAAAACATGGACATCCGTGATAATCTTTGATAATTCAAAATGCCTCATTTTGGAAAGAAAATGTATAGAGTGCATAAAAAATAATTAATATGCTGATAAATGGAAGAAGATTCAAATCTACATGATATCTCAGCAAGTTACTCAAAAGAACTTCATTAGACATTAATCCAAATCCAATGCTGTAAAATATTTTTCAAGATTAAAAAATTAAGATCACTATTAAAAACATATCATTGGATATAACCTTTTCTTTAAATAAAACCTTTTAAACCTAATTGCCTGCCATTGTTAACAAAAAATGTATCGACCACTTGATGAGGAAGTTTCAACTGCAAAGTAATGAGGGAAATCATATTTCCTTAAATCACATCAGCAATTTTTATGACAAAGAATGTTTACCCCTCACTGAGTCAAGTTAAGTGTTCACGTCCATTCATATCTAAAATCTATATAAGTATCTATACTAATAGTAAATACATAGTGGTTAATACCCAAAGAATTATTTAATTCAGTATACCTTATTTGCCACACCTCAAAAAAACAAAATACTTTGATCTCACCTGCTTGTTTAAGGCTGTGTTTTAAGCACATTAAGTCAAATTTTTCTTATTTGAATCCTTAAAAACTTCTCCCCTATTTCAGAGCTGGGTCATATGGAAACAATATTGCAACCAGCATATTTGTGAATAATCATTGGTCTTTGTAGTACATTTACTGAATTTGCTGGAAAAGAAAAATCACGTCCAATAATGTGGTTTTGGTCCTCGTGCCTGTTTTTATCAATGGCCACCACCACTTCCCCATAGGGAGTAGGCAGAGGAATGGCACAGTGCAATGGAAAGAGCAAAGCTTCCCCTTCAGTTTCTTTTGCCTCAAATCCCATTGTATTGTCTTTGTTATTGCATATGCTGTAACAAGGTCAAATAGAGAAAGCATTAATGGGAAATCTTTGACCAATAAAAATCCTACAAACACAACCTTCTTGTGAAAGTTACTCAATAAAGTATCAATTTCAGGGCCAGAAACAACAGAGACAAAAAAATCACAACTTAAGTCACCACTAATTCAATCAAAATAGGATCACAATTGTCCTGGAAAGTTCTATAAACAAATAAATACATGACACATTCAACTTTGGCCACTTTGGCACACAATTCGTAAGGCACTACGTCCATGGAATTCCAAAAATCAACAAACAAAAATTACACTGTAAGACATCTGCTAACTCTGTATGCATTTTATCAGAACAACACATGTAACTGCCATAAAGGAAACATTTGCTACACGAAAAAAGATGGAAGGATACCAAAGGAATTGGGAAGATTGCTCAAATGTCATGAATATAAACTTATCAAGAGTTGTCACATTATTAGCAAAACCTAAACTGATTAACTAAAAATCTGAAAGAATGATTTATATGTAAATTTTTAAAATGTAAAGTGGCATTATACAGTTTAAAAATGGAGTGTATTAAGCTTTGAAATTGCAAGAATACAAAGCAATTTGTAATTTTGTGTACAATCAACATAGAAGCATGCAGTTTTTCCACACTTAACAACCAAATTAGAGAATTTCCCACACAAATGACTAAACAGGATTAATATCATGCCCCCAATAAATAGCGTAGAGAAGAACATTAAATATGATTCAATTAAAAATTGCAACAGCTAGTAAAGCCTCAATTTACTTCTTTCCAATGAATGAATACCTATGCAATCAGCACCATACGACAAGCAGACACACTGTTTTGGCAACACCCAACACAAAATACCAAATAATGTAAAAATTTCAATAACTCAGATCAAGAGCCAGTTAACGTAAAACACCATTAATTTTCCAATGACAGCTCCTAGCTTCTCAGGTTAACTAATTGGGGAGTACTTTGAACCAACTAAGCTTCATACATTAAGCAGCATGTAATTAATTTCCTCGTAATTAAAATACTGACAAGGAAAAATATAACCCAGCCAGAACAACTTCAAGCTCAACATAAAAGTACGGAATTATTATTTGTCGTTCCCATAATAGTTTGAACTCCAGAAAAGAAGGAAAAAGGAAGTGAAAAAAGATATTTAACTCTCAACGCCAAAAAAATGTCAATGAAAAAATAGCAAAAGAATGAAGTGCAGTGGATTCAACTACAAGAACTGAACTATTGGTGAATGGAAAGGAGTGGGATGAAATTATTTCACATTCACTAAAAATGAACTTTTCAATACAAAGAAACAAGTTGTGCCTAAGGTGCCAACAAAAAAACAATGCAGTGCAAACGAACCCAAACAAAAGAAGCTCCATTTTCTGCAAACATATTAATGACTTGGAAGGCATACTCACAATTTTCATTGTGCTCTTTCAGTAATAATAATACTAACAATGAATTTGATTGACTTTAGAAGACGAAAACAATTCAATTACTATGAGAACAATTCCAAGCATAAACTTTTGTACATCCTTGACTGACACAAGAGAGCATTCCTTAGTAATAATGTACTTTATTCTGACAAACACAAATCACTATAGGTAATGCCTTTCAATACTCGGACAAACGATGAAACAGAAGCAGTAATAGTATTTTCTGTAAGCATTCTCCAGTCAAATAAAAAGCATGCGGTTATTAATTGCAAAATGTGCAAAAAAAGCTGCAAATTATTATTTGCTGACATTCCAACATGGAATAAAGATTGCATACATCATTACAGACTTAAATAGTCCATCTGTGATCAACCTTAACTGAATCCAGAGACATCTAACACATGGCTTACTCTATAATGGCCATAACAATGACTGTTATGCTCCTTCTAATACTTCCAACAAAAAAGTCTTTAATTCAGTCCTGGTATTTATGAAATTAACACAAAATCCTTGCTCATAAGCCGCTCCTACAATCCAATCTCTAACCATTGCTAACAAATTACTATACAGTTCTTGGGTAAAATATAGGGTAACATTCTGATAAATATGACAGAAGGACTAGTTCAGGAATCATGATTCAAAAGATGAAGGTTCAGATGTGTAAGAAGTGGGTGGAAGTATTGACCAAGGAACTGGGTGGAGATTTTTAATAAATAAGCATAATACAGAACTTGTTATTGCACTAATAGAAGCATTTAAAAAAATAGGTAACTCAATATTGATATACTTCAGCATAGGGATTTAACAACTTGATTTCCAACAAGCACTGGAGTATCAAAGATTAAAGAATATATCATTCAGTTATTTTTAAATCTGATGATGTGATGTACAAAAATCACCAAAAAACTTAATCACTTAAGTATAAGAAAACTCTGAATGGTGTTAACTCTTTCAGCTCCATAAAAATGCAAATCCCATTTTATTTCCCCTCTGCCCTTGGTAAGAGTAGTGCAGAAAGATGAAAACAAAAAAGGAACAGGAGTTTAACAGGCATCACTAGCTATGCCTGTAGCTTTGAACTTATACAATTTCATTTGTGATTTTTATCTACAACGGTAAATATGGACCCAAAGCATATACAGTAAGTCTACAATTATCAATTCCAAGGCTGATTTGATTCAGTTCTCAACTCAATTCTCCTACTTCATCACATTTGTCACTTAACCATGTCATTGTTTAATGTACCCAGCTACTGAATACCCTTCAGTATTTTATTATTAAAATGAAAGTGCCTCTGTTAGAAGTTGAACATGTTTGAGAATACAGTGGAACCTCGTAAAATGAGCATAATTCTTCCCGTGATCTTTATCATAAATTAAAAGACACATTTAGTGAAACTATGTTTTGCACATAAATTAATGTAAAATACAATGTGTCCCATGCTTAAAAAAATAAATTATGTAATAGGCTTATTCAAAGAAAATTATTAGCAAATTGTTTAGAATTGTGGATCATGTTTATCTTTTCCTCTATTGCAGAATGAAAAAACCAGCAATGCAGACTCGATTTGTGAAAATAAAAAATTATCTAAATAAATAGTTATTATTCATGATACATGCCTAATTCCTTTTTATTAGAAAGCTGCCTCGAGATATTTGTTTCTGCCACTGCTTCAACATAGAGTAAAAATGCAACTGAATATTATCATTAAATAAATATCTAGTGCACAGAGCCACTGCCTTATCTTGACAATGCAACAGTTTCCCATGACCTTCATATCACATTTAGCCTGCCGTTTAGGAATTTACACTTTACGCTAGCGGAGTTTCTGAATAGTAAACAAATTGGAGTTTAATTTTCAAATTGCAGTGATGGTCTTTTTCGGATTGTAACAGGAAATGCATTCTCTTCTGCCGTTATGTATACAAATATAGGTTTGCTTCAGCATCTTCTCCCACAAGAGATGTCTCATCACAATGAAAAACCTGTTGGGGCAAATAACGCTCAGAATCTACGAGCTTCTTTAGGCCAACAATTAGGTTTTTGCTGCTTTTGAATTGGAACTTGCTGCACCACCATCCCTCAAGGCTGGTTACACAAGACTCCCTTAAATACTTCAATGACCTTTCATGATCCTGGCATCTTTAAAAGGTCATCAAAAATCACTTTCACCTTCTCACAAATGATATTCTCTTTAATAGTGTTGCATAGCAATTGCTTTTCGTTTGTCCATATGAGAAGCAATCTTTCCACATCATCAAGAATATGTCACTGTCGCAAAGATATTCTTGTCACTCCCTTTTTCATCGTCCTTGCTGTAGCAGAATAAACACCTACCAATTGTAAGTGCATCAGACACGTTCATACCTTGTTCTTGCTTGTCAACAATTTTACTTTTCATTTCTACTGTTATTTTTATTTTCTCATGGCTAACTTCTTGTAAATTATGCCTTCAAAAACATTTTTATTACAATGCATGAAACACCATTAAACTAGACACACAAGAAATCACAAGATGTTTGAACATAAGTTTGGGAAAACGTGTAGAAAAAAAATGTTAGTGGATCAAGTGCTAAACACATTAGGAAGTAAAGGCACACAATCATTCTGGGAATTCTCCTCTCCTAATTACTCATTATGCGAAAAGTCATTTTTGGGGGACCAACATTTTTGCTTATTACGTGAATTACTTGCTATGCGAGTTGCTTGTTAAGTGAGGTTCCACTGTATACATTATATGAACAATTCTTAGGCATTTTAAAATTTATTCTTACTCGTGAGGATTTATGGTCTTCATTCATTTCGTTTTTACTTTACAGAAGATATGAATAGCACAAATAAAACACAAATTTCTTTTCATCAACTTTCTAGTCATGTAAACTGAACTTAAAGAATTAGTAGTTCCAGTGATTAGTTTCACATTGTAAAAAAGAAAAGGTGATTTGCTGTCACTGGAAACTTATTCGGATAACACTATTTGACTTAAGCTATTTTCTGCATTTACTAATCATTAATTTGATTAATGCAGCAATACAGGGAGCATTACTTTAAACTATTATGATTAATATATTCCATTAATGATTTATCCAATTTATCCTTTTCATCTAAAGGAAAAAGCTCATAGAAAAACAGTGACATTCATATAAGACAAAATTACATTAAATGCTATAATTTATGGCCACTAAGTGTGCATGATGTTAGAAATAGAAATTTAGGTATTATGCAACAACAAAAGCATTTCAAAGTAACTACTAGAGAATATTCTGATATGCATACGTATACACCTCAACAGCAAAATTTATATAATTTAGACACCTAGTACTTGATAGGATATTCAGCAGTAAAATATCTATCTACACACAAAGTACTGGCCAAAAATCACACTCCTCTTGTGTTTTAGCCTACTCTACTACCTGAATGAAGGTTTAAATGAAAATACTTTGTAACTTCCACACAATTTTTATTCGTGCTACCGGTTTCAACGCTTCGGCATCATCATCAGGTAGTACCTGATGTCGACGCCGAAGCGTTGAAACCGGTAGTACGAATAAAAATTGTGTGGAAGATACAAAGTATTTTCATTTAAACGAACATGAACCTCCACAAAGTTGAGCCCGAGACCATAGAATTCACCTGAATGAAGCTTCTTTATTGAATGAAACAACATACAATGACATTTTAAAAGCACATTTGGCCCCTAATGGCAATTATAAAAATTATCCAACTTCAGATCATCTGTTTCTAATGTCTCCTGCAAGCAAGTTACCAAGATCACCGTACCTGAAATATTTTTTATGAACATTTTAAGGAGTCAGTGCTAGTAATACAAGAATAAACGCAAACTTTTACCCGGTTAATATTGCCGAGGAAGCTGGAAGTGCTCTATATATCAGCTCTCAATGGGAGATAAACTAATTAAAAATATTCAAGGTGCACATTAGATCATGTACTTCACTGGAAATAAATTAACAACTTTCCTTAATCTCAAAATAAACCCACATTATGGAAAATCAAGCAGAGCCTTCTCATAAATAGTACATGAAAACATAACTAAGCATTTAAATCAGCAGCCAATATATTAAAGAATATAATCTAAATATTTAGACAGCTTTCTACAAGAAATGAGACACATACTGAGTAACAACCATTACAGAAACTGAATTACATTACTAGAATGTACTACTTCACTGGAAAGCACTACAATGACAGCACTCTTTTAGTTATATCTGATAAGGAAATATTTCCAAGAAAGAAGCCAAGAAAATACAAACTATGTCAAGATTTTATAACTTTACCAGTGACCAATTTGTTTCAATGATCAAGATGAATCATTAAAACAAAATTAAGATCACTGAAAATATGAGTGTGTGTAAACTTTTTCTCACTATGAACACAATGCAGGAGGTCAAAATTCTAAAATTATGTTAAATAGGTTTTCTAAATACAATTATAACCAAATTAAAAAGCAGCTTGCCCCAACATGTGAAAACAAAAATAATATATACCCACTAAAAGCTTGTTACTTGGGTCTTCCAGCTGCTTTGGGTGAATGAGATATCAAGTACATAAGAAAAACACAGGGCAACTCAGAAGTAGAAATGGGACAAGGAATAGTTGCAGGATATACCCAGTCTATATTACTACAATGCATTCTCTCAAATGATCCATTTGACAAACTAATTGAGATCACATACTATCAAATGCTGTTCTACAATGCAGGCAACCTGCAGAATTGTGATACACCAACCATTCACACTGCATTGCACATTTCTTTTACAATTCTACAAGGATAAATACATTTGTATCCCCACATTATGGCTATTAGGAAACTTACTTCAAAAATCTTGAAATTAAAGGCATAGTAGACACTTGATTAGTAGGGAATAAGAAAAATATCCTGGATAATGAAAAAAGTTAGCCCGCACAACAAACAAAAATGTGGACATTTATCTATCTCATTATGCACCTTGATGCCATTTCAGTATGTTAAAGATAGCATTTTCAATAGACCTCAGGCTAAGAGATGTCAGCCTAAACTTGCATGGCGAAAATTCTACTGAGTGAACTTTCAAAGAATTCATCAAACATAAAAAAACAATGAAGACTTCACATTGTCTAAACTGTAATAAAATTGATTTTCTGATAACAATTTAGCATAGATCATCAATGAGTTTGAACAAGGAAACCTTTAACCTTATAAACATTTCCATCCCAATTAAGTGCATACAAAAAGTAACACCTGTTCCTACATTTATTGTGATGAATATATCTACAAACAAAAATACAGAGTAGATTAAATCAGAGATTGTATACTGGAATGTTTTAGGTAACCGCATGATACCAGGATAACCAATAGCTTTATAATACAGTTCTGAGGAATACCTCTAATTATATCCGTATTGTACCTTCTCTACTGGCATTACTTTAAAAATTATACAATTATTGGACATCAAAGAGGTATCAATACAGAAAACATATTGATATTTTATAAATGATGGAATTTGAACGCACAGTCAACATTTCAGAATGGTCCATCTTTAACTATTAGGGGTATAGGGAGTTAACTTATTGACCACTTTGTGGAGAACAGAACGAATCAAAACTTTATGTTTTACCAGAAACGACCAATTCATTCAGATTCAGGATATTTTTTCGGATTGATAGATCTACAAATTTGGCGCAATTAGCAGGATGGTTTACCATAAATGATTTAAGATAAATTCCTTCCTTTCCAATAGTTCTTTCCCGTGGAAACGCAAAGTCTTTTATTCTTTCCCTGTGTATTAACCTCCTTTTAAATTATTTACAGCCCAAGTTACAATATGAAGTAAGTAAATGGAACTGCCACAACTTTTGTGGCATAATATTGTTCATTTTTCTGCTTAGTGGTAGGGGGTAAAAACTGTGCTTCAAAGCAACAATTCTTATGCAACAATATTTTTTCAGAATGGCATATGAACAATTGGATCAAAGATTTGAGGAAAAAACAAATTACACATTTTCCAGACTGAATGGCCTGGACCCTGCCAGTTAATCATGAGTCTACTGCAATTCAGTAAATTTACCAAATGAATTTTCTTTTTTCAAGTTTCCCAGATATGACACATACCAACCCAGAATATAGGCATGCACTACTAAGCAAGATTCAAATACATCACATGTAAAGATATATAAGGCCTATCATTACAAGCACAGCAAGAGAGAGCCTGTCTAGGGTGCACTACAATACTGGGTTCCATAGAGGTAAATTGTCATTAAATTCTTCATTCACTGTACTAAAGAGATGATTTAAGTTTTATCAAAATATTAAAGCTTTTCAAAAAAATTAAGGAAAAAAGGACAAATATCATAGTTGGTGATATAGATGTTACTTTTTCTATGCTCTTTTAGTAAAACAAAAAGAGTATAAAAAAAACCATATTGGCAGCCCAGTCCAATATTACCTAAGAGTATGCCCCAAATTATCTACTAAAATATGTGACTTTATTGTCATTATAGAGTGATAAAATCACCATCAGGTTAAATTTAAGCCTGAGAAAAAACTTGAGACCTAGTCTCTGATACAAGGAGTACCATTTGAAACCAATGTCAAGTAGATACTCTAGATAAGTAACATGGGGATATATACATCAGCACATACAGAGTAAAAATGTATTTTAATTGCACAAAATATTCAGTGAAATTCTTGAGGTCACTCCCATGTACAAGTTGCTTCTACACACTTACTGCAAGTTTGAACATTTCCTCATCTGGTAGGAGCTTTAAATAGGTTCCTCAGCTGACATATTATATCATGGAACATCAATCCTAAATAATTCTGTCATCAATCCTTTAGCTCATAAACTACATAAAACTTTTTAATATACTTTTAACTGTTATGCCAATAAAAACATTATGCAAATAGTCTTTAGACCACTTTTTTGTTATATAATTAACAGGAGTTATAAATACATAAACTACTTGGGTTCAGGTCACTTTATAATGCCTTAGGTGGATTATCTCTCGGAAACAAATGTTGTTCCTTCCGCAATAATTTCTCATAAAATATCAAAATAGTTCGCACCAACTGTTAGTGCATCTTCGAAGGTCATACCTTAGAAATAAAATTTTAAACAAATAAAGCTAACAAAAATTTTATGCAACCTAAATTACAACAAGAAATTTGCAACAAGTTTTCATTGCAAATTATTAGCTTAAGTTTCCCAAAATGAGAAACAGTTTAGGTGGTTTCAGAAATGAAAGGTCATCTTTTTAAATGACAAGCAATACAAAAAATGATTCTAAAGAGAAATTGTGCACACAAAGCAATAACAAAGTTAATTGTATAAGTGGTCAGAATCATCAAAATATTGAATACTAAAAATGTAAAATGACAAGGCTAACAAGAAAATCTGACATAGGTTATCAAATCTTAATTTCAGATAATTGAGTTCATCACTTTTCAGCTCCTAAGCCGTTTGCCTCATCTACTCAACTTCATACCCTAAACAATCAGGAAAGTTCATGGCCAATCTTCCTACATTTACCAACCAAAGAGCATACATAATACAAAAAACCAGCACATCCACCACCCATTCAGAGGGTAAATTCCTTTATGAATGCAAATGAAACCATTAGGTCAGGTGATTCCATTTAAAATATATGATGCATTCCTACTCATAAAAATGTGACTATTTGTTTCAATCATTTGAATTATCACAAATGAAATGTCGAAAATGGTTGGTAATGATATACTCTAAGGTGGAGTACACACCAATACCAACAGGTAGTAATGTACCATAATACATATTTGGCCAAAAAAAATTTCAATACATCACTCATCATTTTTTTCTCGTTGTATTTATTACAAATTCTTTTAGTTGCCAAAAATTCTAACATGAACGAGAGTATTTAAGAAATTTTAGACTTCTTTGGCCATAGTTTCCAAGACTGATTACATTATTGTTCTACTAAAATGTAAGTATGAGTTTTATGTTTATTCATTTGTACATACTACTTTCAATTTTCAACTATAATAATTATAAAGGAATACAAAATATAACAATTGCACTGTTACAATTGGCAAGATATAATGTAAAGCTTTCCATACAAATCATGATGCAAAAAGTTTTTTCAGAACTATTCTGCCTAAAACATTACAATTTTATTCCCAACTGCTGTATATAGCTTCAAAAACCTACATGTACTTAGTTACCAAAGGGCGTTAATTTTTATGAGCTGGGTTTCGTTGCTACCTTATCACTTGATAAAACTGCAATACAATGAAGCCAGTGCTTAACATATATTTAATATTTATATATTTAACTTTTTATGGAAAAACATGAGCGTTTAACTTTCATCACTATGAAGCAATTCCATAATGCTATAATTGAAAATATTAAGCTACACATTACAAAAAATGAAAAATCTTAGTACAGAGGTAAAAAACCTGGCATTGAGAACTTCATAAAACCACCAAAAATATTATGTTTGAATGCCCACAAAAATTATGAGGACTCCATCCAATATTCAGTAATGAAATGAAAGAAGAGACAGGAGTAGACTATAGGTTACATGCATAACTCAAGTATATTTTGCCATGTCAGGCCAAATCAAACTTCAAGAGATAAAATAGGTACAAGTCCCATTTAACGAAAATATTAATTAAAACATAAAGCTCTCTTAAAACAATTTATTGGTCATGGACATGGTTTTACTGTAAACTATCATAGGGACAGATTCTATTGTCTACAGTTTAATAAAGTAAGCTACACGAAAGTCTAGTATGTGTAAGGCATGAATTAGAATAAGTACCAAATGATAATTTCTTCTGTAATACTGCAATAATTTAAACCTAAATGTAGACCTTTTTAATTCCACTGAAAATTTAATAACCCTTTGACTTAAAGAAAATACACGGATAACCTTAAACCTTCACCAAGACAAAAACAGAATTATAATTTTATCATTCTGACATATGAAGAGCTCAAATCTAAGCTATCAGCTTTCATCGTTAATAGTTACAATCAATTTTTAGCATTCTTCAACAGAATTTCTAAGTAGCTAAAACTTTTAATTCAGATTATTTAAAATTATTTTAGGGCATAAAACTTTACGCAAAATTTAGATAAACTATAGCCACTATATTAAACTTCATATATTTTCCATTAAATTGTGAGGGAATGATCAATCAAAAATTTATAATGAACAAACTCAAATCGAAATCATGGTCATGAAATATTAAAATCTTTTTGGTGGAAATGGTAAGTTTCTTTTTACCCTCATAATGAAGGAATTCCACAAAGTTAAACCTGAAACTGCTATATTTATCAAATGTGACGTTAAATTAACAATAGCCCAACTTAAATATACCTGTATGCATACTGCTACACAACAAATAAAATATTAGCACTATTTCATGAAACCATTACATTTAGGAACTAAAATTTTCCTCTAGCAATTTGTAACACCAATACTTCAATGAACACGACATCCATTTTTTTTAAATTCCTTTTACTGATGCTTGCACGCCTTACTACAAACATTTGGTCTAGTACAGCAAGTATGTAGATGTAACTTAGCACACACAGCACTGTCTACTTCCTTAAAATAATTTTGGTCAAACTTTTAACTAGTTGAATTGAGCAAAAATATTAGCTAGCTAACACAAATAAGTATTGTCTTCCAATTCATCATATGAACTGATTCCATCAACTTGCAAAACAATGAATTATCACTAACTAGTTTTTATTTCTCCAAACCATTCTTATTACTGCTCGACTCTTTAACTTCCCTTTGCTAAGCAAGACATAAGCACTTTCTTTCCAACTGTCTAAATATGCATAACCTATAATATACTTAGGTTGATAATAGGCTGAAAAATGAGTACTAAATAAAGATGACATTAACCAAGATTAAAAGAAAAACAAGACAATTAATCACACTAGCACAGAAAATACTTCTTCCTATTCTTTCACCCTAATGACACCCCCATGCAATTGATATGAATATAAAACATGTTATATTTTCCACACTTCACAGCTACACTTTTCCTTCACCTAGACCCTTATTTGCTTTATAATCGAATTTCACAACTACTGTATGGTACAATTTCCCTAAATATATTTGGAAATAAATTCTTGAGAAGGTTTAATAAACCTAATGCATTTCAAATAATTACATCCAACATTCTAGCTCCTACGAAAACACTCAATTCCTATTGGCATACAGTTTAGTTAGTGGAACATGGTGGAAAAGAAGCAAGGATCTTTATATATACTTAAGAAGAAGAAAATCATTAACATTCTGTTATCATTATTGGTGACAACACTCATGTTTTTCTTTTGCTACCGGCAGATATAAAAATATAATTAAATTACCACCATAAAAGGAGCAGTTCTTACTTAAGAGGCTCGGGAAAATCCTCAGCTCGGATGAGGCCAAGTCGAGGTTGGCCTTCAGTTGTATTGGGGCTGCCATCTCCACCTCCTTCCCTTGAAGCTCCCTTCAATCCACATATTATCTTCTCAGCATCTGGGTGGGCCTCCATCACTTCTGCCCTGATAGTATCCCCACTCAACAAACCACGACCTCCGTTTTTCTTGTCCAGCGATGGAGGTATATTGGCAGCTGGGCATAAAGCCTTTGGAAATGACAATAATGAATTTAGTCATAAGAGTAGTTAGGTGATATTAACCATGCATATTACACAAAAGAGTATAAAAACAGCACAAGACTTAACTCTCTTTATCAAAATACACTTAGCAGAAGAATTGCACAATCTAAAGGAATCAAGAGGAAGTTGATGACTGCATTTTTATTGGAACCACTAAAATGGAATGGCATTACAATAATTGCATTTAAACAGAAAACTTCAGCAAAAATAATAAAGAATACTCATTAGAATAATTAATATGAAGTACAGTAATAAGGCAATCAATATACTTATTACAGTAATATTTGTGCCCATAACCCCATTATTTTGAAATACCATATTTTCTCATCAACACCACAAATCTCATATTTTTAAATATCTGTGAAAATGCATAGATAATAACACTCCCTTTAATATTCAATAATTATTAAAATGTAAAAATAGTGAATAGTCCATTTCTCATCTTATGAAAGGGAGTTTTGATAAATGAATAGTGAAAACAAGGATTGTACTATGTGAAAAACTCAAGGGTACCAATGACTTTTTCGTTTTAAAGAAGGGGAAAAGTCACTTGATGACAAAACTAGTTCAGGACACCAATCTATGTGACGAGAATTAACGAAAATGATGAAAAAGTTCAATAAATCGTGCTTTAAGACCGGCGACAGACTAATGAAGAGATTTGTAAGTTATCTTGAATAATATGGAGCACGGTTCAAAAAATTTGTCGGGAGATTTGAATGAGAGAAGGGTCACTGCAAAAATCGTGCCTTGGATCCTAACTGAACAGCAAAAAGATAATCGAATAAAAACTTGCCATTCATTGAAAGACCATCTCCAAACCAGCCCATATTTTTTTCCAAGGTCATTACTGGTGACACCTCATTATTCTATGATTACGACACTGAATCCAAACAATATTCAAGCCGGTGGAAAACTTCATTGTTGGTTCACCCAAAAAAAGCTCATCAACTGAAATCAAACCTCAAGACGAAGCTCATTTGTCTTTTGACGTGAGAGAGATTGTGTAATCTGAATTCGTCCCAACAGTTCACACTGTTAATCTGGCTTTTTATATGGCGGTTTTAAAAAGATTGCGCAACAGTGTGCGTGACGAAAAAGGTCCAATTTGTGTGAGTCAAAGGACTGTTTTTTCTACCACAACAATCCACTGGCTCATGCAGGCATTTCAGTGACCCAGTTTTTACCCAAAAACAACACGACTCCTTCGACCCAAACCCCCACACCTGAACTCACTCTGTGCAATTTCTTCTTATTTTCTTGAATGAAGGACAGGAAAGGATAATGCTTTGATGATGTGGAAGTAATGAAGAATAAACGAGGCAGGAGCTGTCGCGCATCAAACGGTTGAGTTTGAAAAATTTTCCCAGGAATGGAATCTAAGATTGGACAAATGTATTATGTGTAATGGAGAGTACTTAGAAGAAGATTTGTATGTTAGATAAAAAAATCAAATACATAACCCAAAAAAAATAATTTGGTTATTTTTGGGTATCTCCTCGTATACCCTAATATTATATGCAACTGGATTATTATAAAAAATGTGTAATAAATAAGTTGAAATCTTTACAAGGCAGTTAGGGGCAAGTGAGAGTGGCATTGTGAGATATTATTTTTAAAAAAAAATTAAGTTTTAATATTTGCAGATACTACACTTTTACTTTTTCACATAAAATTTAGAGGCAAAAATTTTAGCTTTACTACCAAGTAATGATGCGGACCTCACCTTATTGTTTTATTTTGCAAGCTCTGTGTAAGATTTCCATTTAATGTGTTAAGTCTATACATGTTGTAACAAATCAGCAGCTAATGAAACAATGAAATAAGCACACAATTTGTTCATTAACTTACTGATAGACTGTATCCTTGTATATTTTAGGAATTAGGCAAATCATCATGTACTTGAACTCATTTGTGTTGGTCTATGAATTTGCCATGTCTGATGGAAGATAATATGATTAAAACTAAAATCCCATTATTTCATCATTAACCGAGAAGTAAGGACATTTTGATTAGTATGTGGTACATGAAGGGGCAGCAGAGAGCTCTCGGCCGACAAGAGTTACTGGCATGTGTAAGTCAATGCAGAAGGGTGCCATTTTGAAGAATTATACTAAATTGTACTTCCATCTGCAATAAAATATTTTGCCCCAATTTATTCTACTTATGTTTGTGACGGAGCCTGCATCAAACAAGGCAGTACCTAAGATGTAGGTTCACTGTGAAGCAATGCCCTCTCCTAGCTGGTATCCCAGGGAAACGAGTTGCGCACCAATACCCTGGCATCAGCGTGTCGGTGCACAAGGGTGCAATTTTAAAGAATTTTACTCTACTTCAAACTGCAATAAATTTTTCCTGAGCTTATTCTACTTGTATTTGAGAAAGACCATGTATATTAGAGTGGTTTGCATTATATTTGCATGTATGTAAGTTAAAATGAATTTTGAATGAATATAGTATTAGTCTGTGTAAGTATGCATTAGCATGTCTTTTGTTGTTTTGAATGTAGTTACATTCTACTTTGTGCACAGTATCCCAGCCCTCGCCACAGGCCCTTAAGACTGCTAATGGCGTACCGTGTAGTTGACCCTTTAAAGGTCATTACTTGAATCTGCTACCCATGGAAGTAAGAGACTTTTAACTATACACTTAGGATTCTAGGCATGCTTTTCATCACTCTAACAAGAAATAATAAGTTATCTACCTATAATTAGTTGTTTAAATTTGGTTTCTGAAAATAAAATCAAAAACGAATATTATTGAAGCAAATAAATGTCAAGTAAAAGATCTCTTCAGGAAAATTTCAATTACATGCACTCAAGATGGATGTCGGTATTTGACAGAACTCATAACCCAACATAAAAGTCTTTCAACTAATTGCAATTATGAACTATTATGAACAACATAAAGAAATGTATACATGACTGTTGACTTAACATAATAAAAAAAATGCACCTTAAGCATGAATGGATATGTAGCACAAAATGTGATGTTACCCCAAATATGTAAAATTTAATGCGCACGGAAAAGATTAATTATATAAGTAATTGCAGTTATTATGCTAAAAAGAATGTCTGCAAATATGTATTTACATGTGTGTCAGTTAAAATAGGTTTTGCATGAATATATACATCCGTATAGGTATCCAATAGCATGTTTTTTGTTGGTTTTTAATTTAGTTGCATTCTATTATATGGTATACTCGCATAGCCCTAGTAACCTCCACCAGACACCCTTTCCATGGCTTGCGGGGAATCATATAGATGACCCTTGAAAGGTCTTCTCTTAGATGGAACAATCCACTAAAACTAATTCTTTGTTCTGTTCTCTGATGGTTATCTGCTTTTTAAGGGGAATAGTTAGAAAACGGGTGCAGGCAGACAAGACCCAATAATCAAGCTGGGCATAAGGATGTACTTCTTCTCAGACTCTAGTCAAAATTTATAGTTTTCCCCAATCAATGCATATATAAATGTCATTAAATGATCATAATACTTGAGTTTTCAGCACCATAAAATACTGTGACATATGTAGAATAAAAGGTATAATAACAAAACTATTAAAGCCCGTAATTGACAAAATTACACTCATTTAACTATTCACTCTTTGGTTTTTATGTATTTTAAAAAGATAAGAGAAACAGCAATTATGCACTAGCAGTAATTTTGCAAAGATAAAATTTCTGGAATTAATAGAATAACTATTTCAATGAAATGGGGTAATATTAATTGATGAAAAGGAAACAAGGAACAACTTCTGCAGAACTGCATAGAACTTTAATGTCTAACAATATGTGTATTTTACGAAGTTAAGCCTGAAGGAAATACTTTACAACCAGCCATATTACCTGTATTATTCACACAGTTCATTGATGCCAATATTAATATTCCAATTAAGAATAATGGTAACATTAATCACCTTGATTGATAAATCAGCAGAGTAACGAGGGTTATCTCCTTCCACATAAAGCACCTTCAGAAGGAATCCTGACACCTGTTTATTCGTTATAGTAGCAATAATGGTATCTCCTCTCTGCAAAAACTAAAAATATAAGGAATGGGAATTAAAAAAATATAGAATACATAATTATACAGTGTAATGGGTTTAAAAGTAATACACTGATAGCAAGATGCCTTGTTGGCAAGTCTATAAATGAACCTTTATTGCATTTGACTAATCAAGTAAAGCTTGAGGTTCAAACAGAAAAATGCAGTAAAAAATTATTTTCAGCCCTATTCCTTTTAAAAAATCTTGCCAACTATAGTAACACAGAAATATTAATCCCAGTGTACCAAGATATATTTGAATCCATAGCTTGATATGGTATCCTCTGCTGGGGGAGCTCAGCACATGGAAACATCCAATATAATACTCACATTTCAAAAACGGGCATTAAGGGTTATATTTAAACTAAATGCAAGAAAATCCTGCAGGGAGTACTTCAAATGTCACAAAATCATTACCATTCCCTGTATCTATATGCATAATGTGATTTTATATGCCTGCACCAAAACCCCTTCACTGGTCAGAAATAGGGATGTTCACAAGTTCAACACCAGGGGTAAGGATAATCTTCATAATGGCCCTTGCAGGGTAGCAGTACTACAAAAAACCCCAGAGGTTTTGGGAAGACTGCTGTTTAATCGACTTCCTGAAGAGTTAAAACGAATTCTCTCCCAAGAAAATAAAGTCAAAAAAATGTTGAAAACTTTCTTTGCAAATAATGTTTTTCATAGCATCTAGGAGTACATAGAAAGAACCAATGTAGGGAATTCTGTTTTTTAAATCTTTAATACTCATATATTTCATGTACATTATTATTCCTACGAATTTGTATAAATGTTAATGCACCTATAAATGTAATTTAATTTTAACGAAGCCCATACAATTATGTATCGTTCTAAGGTGAATAAATCCATCTATCTATCAGAGAAGAAGACTAAGTATTTGAAACTAATCATGAACAGGAAATATCACAAAAATGTCTCTTCTCTTAAACAACAATATCCTTCATCTAACCTTAGATTATTCTTCTAAAGATATACAGTATTCTATTTTACATAAATAACGGAACTAACTACAATTATTAATTAGGAACAATATTTGTTTTAGGTTACAGCTATACCAAATTACAAATACCACCAATACCATTCAAACAAGTTAACTGACCTTCAAATGTAAGAGAAATCACTCCCCAGTCTGATTTATTAAGTACAACGTTGAACACTTTTAATCCCAAGATTACTAATTTCATTTGGGCAACAATTCTTTTGCATTAAAACTTAGTCCCTCAATAAAAACCAGAATTCAAATCACATAAAATCAAGATTATTGATCCTGGCTCAATAGCATCTAACAAAGTCATCCTTGTTGTCAAGGCAACCCAATACTAACAACTCACCATAGTGACAAGTAACCATAGCAACAACAAAATTTTTAAGAAAATAGAGGTGGTTCAACATGGGAAAAAGCAACTCTCGATTGGTTCACCTACCATCAAAGGGAATTAATTGTACTTTGATTACAATCACACATCTTAATCTTAAACCAAGCAAAAATATATCAGCTAGGAGAGCTGGTAGGGCCTATGATTAACCAACTACTCCTAGTAGGGCCCCCCATGTCTGAAGACACTTGACCTCAATAAGATGACCACAAACTGATGGTATCATGTTTAAAGCACTATTAAGAAAAGCATCAGGAAACCACCTCGGTTAGTTATATCACAAAGTTATGATACAAATGAACAAATTAATCCCTGTATCTATTTGCCTCATCCAACTGTACCAGATAAAGTTTCCACCAAGAGTAGAGGCAAGGCTGTATAAGTAATCACATGAAATCCTTGCAGCTGAATTGAATCAAAGATGACATTTATAAGAACCAAAACTGTTTCAACAAGAGCTTGAAATGTTAAAATGATCAACTAGGTAAGGTATAAAAAAAATTAAGCAGGAGATGAAGAGGGAGAATTGTGCTAAGGCTGTGAGATGAGATAGAACTGCAGGGGTATTTACTAAGTAGAGAGATGATACAGCATATATACAGCATTAGGTAGCAGCAGTATTAAGCAAAAGGAAAGGAAGAAGGATAGTGAGCACAGAACAGTCAAGTGATAAGATTATTATCAATAGATATGCAAACATGAACATACTTAAATTCTCATTCATGTTTATATGCTCACAAGTAATCATATTGACAAACAATTAGACCATGCATACGGTCAACTAGAGGAAACTAATGCAGACATTTCAGGTAGAAAACATGCGATTGTTTGGCGGTAGCCATGACTAAGTAACAACAAAAATTATCAGAGAAAAATTAAGTTTTGCAACTGGCTAAAATAGCCTGGTTTAAACGCCATGATAGAGGCAGACTCAAAAGATGCTTGTGGACAAGGGAAGATTTCACTCCAGTCATATGGTTAGGCACACATTCAGTGTCATCAATAGGTAATTGTATTGGCAGTGCATTTAATTATACTTTAATGCTAATTAAATTTAATGTCAAATGCATGAGAGCAAAGTGGGTAAAGGAATACAAGGCATCAGTTGATGAACCTAGAATGATGATTGGAGGATGGGTGTGGGAGAGATCGGGTGGGAATTTCTTTTAATAGGCAAATAAAAGCTGCAAATGATTTTTACTAAACATCAATGAATGAGATTGTAAACAAGTTACTGACAGCCATTATCATATTGTTTGTATAAAATGATCATTGATATCGATTCTCATTTTATGTTAACAATATATTGCAGAGATTAAAATACAAATATTTCTACCATATGTTTTATATCATTTCCATTTTCAAGTTTAATAATGTGGAGTAAGCATTAAAATGGAAGGAAAAGATTACGCTGGATTTACAAGAAGGGTAGTGTTTATTCCCTGAGTCCATCAAAAACCTTTCTTAAACAGTAGGCATCCAATTATCATAACAGTACTAATGAAAAAACTAAATAAATGCACAACCAGAAGATATGCATTTTATCAAAATACCAGTTGCCCATTAGAAGCATTACATGTGAATACAATATTTCTTTAATGTAAGGCATGAAATTACACTGGAGCACATGAAAAAATGATCCATTTCAACCACTGAAACAGTTCACCCTTTAGACACATTAAACCCAAGATAGAAGACTTCTTTCTGAAACACTACATTCAATCCTCACTTTTACTAAGTACTATGCACAAAAAATTCCTGTTTTTGCAAGATGATTAAATATAACCTGCGCTTCAAGAGACCAACGACAATCATAAATTTCAAGGAATAGCAACTAACTCAACACATCATCACACCATGAGATTAACTACCCTACTAACCTGGTAGAAATGCCTTGTTCTTGTAGCCTTATCAACACGCAAAAATGTTTCATATGGAGGCATGATGGCATAGTAATCTGAAATGAAAGAGGACCTTCATTGAAGCCATTGAAATGCATTTCAAACTGTAAAAATTATTACTCAAAGATTGCCAAACTATACCTTCTTCTCCAGTCCCTGCACTTGGAGCTTGACCACCCCATTGGTGGGCATCCACACAAGAAGAATCAAACAAAACATTGGCTTTCTTCACCAAAAACTGCTGTAGCTTCAAACGCTTGGTTCTGTCTTGGAAACTAAAGATAATCAAAGATTAGCAGAGACAAAAATGAAACTGAATTTTAAATATGTATTATAATGACATTGCTTAGCTGCAACATCACTTCATATCTTAACCTTTGCACAATCAAATGAGCAATTAAAATTGTTTATTAAAAACAGACCTTACATCACTGCTTAGTAAGATTCCAAAAAAAGCTGAAATAATATACAATCTCAACAGTCCACTTTCTCTCAAACAAGCCTTGAAGTCAATAACAATCACATAAAACAAAACTTTCCAGGTTATTTTCAACTGTATTATGGCTGGAGTCTGTGAATTCTTTGCAAATGTTTAATAAAGTGTCAATGTAATGAAAAGATCTAATACATTGAAACTGCCATCCAGTTAATTTCATTAAAATTATTCTACCTTGTATTTAAATTACTTTTGATCAATGACAAGCATGTATAGCCCAGGTGTTAGCAAAAGTCAAGCATTTGGAATTTATTGAAGAAGGAAAGTGATTATGTACAAATTAAGCATCAAAATGATGCACACTAGGCAATATGCAATAGGTTTTTGATGTTGCACAGATGAACAGAGTAAAATATTCCAAAGAATCCAAGTTCGAAAAATTGCCACCAATTTTCATGAAATATCATATCTATGAGGGCCATTTTATCACTCACCTTCATTTTAGATGTTTTAAGGTTATGTATAGTGAAGAGCATCAAACTATGCAGTCTCACAAATTAACTTCTTAACCACAAAATTTGCCTGAACAATCCTGAAATTAGCACTTTCCAAGCTACACAGCATCCCTCAAGCAATTTTCTACTGAATGCAAGGCGTGGGGAAAAATTTACATTGATGATTCTGATTCTACAAAGGAGTAACATTTTCAGACAGCATTGCTGACATGTTAAAATTTGCAACACATGATCAATGAGAACAAGTTATACTCCTAATATAACATATATTTCAATCTTTTATGCCCCCATCTAGAAGCTAGACATTTATTTTTAAATCCAACAAGAATTTAGAGCACATTAGCCATGAACATCCCAAAATATATATATCTGCCAATTGATAATAAGATTTTCTGTCCAATTCATTATTGACATTACAGAAAAAATAAAGCCCAGTATTCCTTTCAAATATATATAATTAATATACTATCCACAGTCATCGCCCAACTAATGATATATTTTAATTTTGGGATGAAAAAAATCAACAAGGAAGCAAAAACCCACTCGGGCAACTCCACAAAAACCCAATCTCCGGAATTCATGACTTTGACAGTAAAAAAAAACTAGCAAACCACAGTAAAAATTGGTTTATTTTCATAGACGAGAGCATGCAACCCATTATGTCTGCCAACTCTTCAAAGAGAAAAATTTAGTTATCCTACCCAATCAAGAAACTGGCCGAGAACCGCCTTCTATACATTAGCAAGCAAGAAAATTGGGAAACTTCTTGGAACTATATAAAATCAGCAGCATGCTACTTGTCCAGGAAGTTGAATCTATCCAACAGTCACGTTATAACCTAAATTCCGACATGTTCACATTTTTAAATGGGAACAATCCAAAATGTGGCTGTTCACTGAAATGATTTAATCACATACATACTACCTTAGAAATTACTCACCAAGATTTTTCCAAATGATTTCTGTTAAATCAAACCATCTCGTCGAACTGAATTTTAAATACATACACAGCTCGCATTTACTTTTGGTCACAATAGTATGCACAAATTATCAAGTTGGTAAAAGTAATTGCAAGACCAAAAATACGGATAATATCCCTCCTATTCTAGGAGAATATTTTTCACTTGGAATTACATCCCAAAGGCTACAAACAAGTAACTGATATGTAATTCTGCATATCACGATTAGTGTCATATTTAATAACCTGCAAAAATGCGTTGAATAATTAAAATAATCATTGTGACAATAATTATTTAAATTGCTTACCTTAATTATCAGTAGATACCATGATTGATATCCAATCATATTTTGGCTGTGCATTAACAGATAATGAATCATGCACAACCAAACACCTTACACAGTTCTGATTTATGTGTTAAGCTCACAACACAATTGCATAAATTGAATTCCACAGGCCAAATCTCTAAAATAATTTGAATAACCTTCTAAAGAATCATAATATACTCAAAAAAATAATTACAGCACTATAAAAAAAACCTTAGAAGTGTGCATGCTTACATTATGCCAATAATGACAGAGAAATCAGTGAAATGCAACTGCAAATGTTATCACTTTCAGCGTCGAAAATATTTTAAATAATTGGCTAACCTTAGCTGTTTCTGCCGCTCTTGATAGACAGCAAAGTCAAGATCGGTAATATCAAGCTTCACCAGCTCTCCCTCCCTCTCGCCATCCCAAATTTTTTGTAGCTGCTGTCCGTGGAAGTTGAGACTTTGAGCTATTAACTTAGGATCCATGGTTGGCTCCATGGTATCCTTTTTATCGCTCCGACCAGAAATCAGAAGTTATCTACCTATAATTAGATGTTTAAATTTAGTCTTTGAAAATTTCATCGCTTAAATTTCATTCGAAAGCAAAAAAAATATCACCCAGTTAAAAAAACCTCTTCGGGAAAATTTCAATTACATGCACTCAAGATGGATGCCGGTATTTCATAGAACTTAAAACACAACATAAGAGTCTTTCAACAATTAAAATTTGACTTATTACGAACAACATATTCAAATGTATTTATCAAGGAACTGTAAATTTTACATAATGAAAAAATTACACCGAAGGTATCAATGGATATCCAGCACTTAAAACAAAATGGCGTTACTCCAGAAATGTAAAATTCAACGTGTATGGAAAAGATAAATTATCAAGGCATTTGCAATTATTACGCTTAACAGGATACCGGAGAAAATCACATTTATTTGTGTTTCCATGTAGCATGACAGAAACTACAGATAGATACAGATATTTGAACTCAATGAATTCCGTACGTACCTTTCTGAATCCACCTTATCTGACACTCGAAACATCTATAAACGATATAAAGTCGAAGCAATTGTTGCCAAAGAATCGATTAAGATTGGAGACATTTGAACCAATTGGTATGGATCAGAAATGAAAAAAGTAATCCTCTTACTTTGAATTGTATTTAAACAACGGATTTGGACATAAGTGCATTTTATGATCGCTGAAATCAAACCAAAGTCATTTTATGGAAATCAGTCGAAATTGTAGTTAATATCATTGACACACTTCAGATTTTGGCGCTGTATGTTCGGCAACGAAGGCATCATCTCGATTTGTTAAAGAATCCAAGTAAAAATAAACTTGGATCTGAGTAATTGTATTCGCCTAAAATAATGGGGAGGTCAAGAAGTAGAAGTAGAACTCCTCGCCGGCATCATAAAAGCAAGCATTCTAGAAAAAGGTCGAAATCTCGTGAGAGGAGCGCCCACAATAAACATAGGGAGAAATCCAGAGAAAGAAGTGCTAAATCTAGGTTAGTTTACCTCTGTAGCCAAAGTAATGCCAAAATATATGTTTAATTATTGGGATGTCTTAACGTTTGGTGTCACCAGTTTACCGTAAATCTCTGCCGTCATGTCGTCGACCTCTTGTTTGTAATTTATCCACTTCAATGGCATGACACGTTTCTCCGAAATACTTTGCAGGAAACGATCACTTTCAGAATCCTCCAGTAGTAGTTCAGTATCGGATGACGTTCGCAGTGGCAGAAGCAGAAGATCTCGGGATAGGAAAATGGATGAGGTGGAAAGGCTGGCTGAAATGGAGAGACAAAGGTATTGGTGAAGGGACGGAGTCGGCACCCATCTCACACTGCCGAAATTTATCCTGTTAAAAAGTTTAATGTGAATTTCTTTTTTGCAACGTCTGATAAGATAATAAGGTTCTCAGAAAAGGTAATTATCTCTTCAAAATCCTTTCACCAAAAGCATTAGTTGAATGCATTCTTCTATTTCTGGACCTTCGGCAAAAATCCTTATCGCTTTCTCGACAATTGGCTGTGATTGAGATTTATTTCATTGATGAGTTAAGATGTTGACACATATTGTTTTTATGTTTCAAAGTTTTTTTAAATGAAGTAAGTAGGAAGCTATCAAATTGCATTTAAGAGAGGCTTAGGCATCTGAACTTCCAACGCCTTTTTGTCTCTTGTTTTAGGTATACTCCATCAAACTTGAACGTGAACAACATACTCATCTCTCAGTCCTTGGATCCACTAATTGACCCACTCATTTCGAATGATGCTTGTCATGCCACTAATTAATGCAGTTTATTGCACTTCAATTTTTAAGTGATGACTTACAAGGTGGTGAAGAAATGCATCGACTTGGCACTTATCAAAAATTGTTTTCTCATTCCTTTAAATCATATCTTCGATTCAAATCCGATAATTTTGCCTCGTTATATCTCCCTACCCTATCCTATCCCTATGTGGAATCTGTAGTAACCATCAAAGCCGTCTAGGGAAATCACAATAATGTAACATAATTTTCATTCTCTTGATAGGGTGCTATGCCAAAAGTTGTGTTAATTATGCCATGTTACATTTTTCCCATGGCATTCATTTAAGCATATTTGTTGCATGTTCGGTAAATTGTATTTGCAAATATATAATCGCAATGGCATTAACTTCTGCATCTACGAATACATCCTACAATCCACCCAAAATGTGTGTGGCAAGGGGTGCAATCACACCTACTGGGCTAGGTGAGGGATGTTATATTGTTAGCATAATGTGTGATGTATAAGTGGTACAGGTTTCATTGATTTGACTCCAGTGTTGCTTAGGTGGCTCCTTATGCAAGTTGAAACGTAATCAGATCGCCATCAGCAACTATGGAGGTAATACTCTGAGCAATACAATGCATTGAAATTTTGCTTTTGCGTCAGCCAATGCCCATGTGATACTGCAGGAGGCTTGTTGAGTCTTTTCATTCCTTTTATTCAAATCTAGAAGGTGGTTTAGCATGTCAAAAGTCAAATTTAATACTACTGGAGGCTCATGTAGTATGTTCTTCCCAATAACACAGCTAGGCTACAGTTTATAGAATTTTAAACGCCATATGAAATCTTTAAAATTTCTTTGTATGCCACCCACATGTTGGTAACAAAACAATTGTACATGAGACTTGTATTTGTATGCTGGGTTCTGACATACTCCATGCCCAAGCAACTGGACATATGCTTGAGAATTTGTTTACAGTTTTAAAGTTAATGTTTACTTGAAGATGGGGGGTAGTTAGGTAATGGTATTGTTTATTGGTTCCTAAAAGATATCAATTGAATGTGTTACATTGATTGCAAATATTGCAGACAAACACAATTCATTGCAATTAAGAGTTTGATTACAACTGTATAGTCACCAGAAAAAAAACAGTAAGTAGGAGCAGTAATAGCGTGTTTAAGAATATAAATATTTATCTACCAAGGGAGATCTTGATCCTGAGATCAAGAAAAGCCAAAGTGGTGACTTCTGCTGGGAAAGTTGCTGTCATATAATATGGTTTTCTAATATTTAGGGAACGGTGTCTCAAAATGTCATACCAACACACAATATAATGGAGCATACTAGAGGGATTTACTTCTGGTTCTCCAAGGCCATATCAATTGCATAAGGCCACCTTGAGGAGCACAGGCTTGAGGCTGTATCATGATAATACATGTCCACACCCCACAAATTTTGTTGCTGAATATCTAAGAAAAATGAATGTGATGTTTTCTCCTCATCCTCCCTGTAGTCCAAAGATAGCCCCCATATGGTTTTTCCTGTTTAACAGTGTGAAGAAACACGTCTATAAAAAGCATGTACTCAGGTGTAGATGAACTGAAGATGTTTCAACTTGCAGTTAGAAGGCAATACTGAAGTCAAATTGATAAAATTTGTACCACAATACATTTCATATTAAACTACCAATATAACATACAATTTTGCATTTCTGATTGCTCTGTTATTTATTATTAGAAATTTTATGATCGCTCTTTTTTAAATGACCATCATCAAGGGCAATGTGACTGGCTTGTCAGATTTAATCTGAAGATGATTAAGTCCCTCATTTTGATATCCAGGTGAGGACAGTTCAAGAAATCACATCTGTTAAATGGAATCAATGAATAAAGATCGGAGGTTCAAATGTGCACTCACTACAAGTTTACAGTTCAGTAAGGGATATGAATATGTATGATTAGATGCAATGAATAGTATTAATCATCTTTGCTGTATGTTAAATGAAAATAACCTCAAGAAGAGTTGGATAAATCACACAGGATATATGAATAGTAATTTGGAAGAGGGAACTTTGTACTGTGGAAAAGTTTAACAATCAAGGGTGAAGCCTGTGATGGCGAGACATATTAAAAGACTCAATATGGTGAAGATTGGGATAAAACCCAAATCCAGGTTTCATAAACCTGGATTTGTGAAAGCCCTGATTTTTCAGAAGCATAGATTTTTCAACATTACTGTTGCATCCATAATTAAAAAATATGTCTTTTCCACGCTTTTATTGGAACTACCCAGCACAATATGCTACTCTACACTCTAGAAAGGAATGTGCACAACTTTCTTGGAAATTTCTGATTATGTAGCTAGTTGAGAGGGAGAGGTCATGACCATGGTTTCAATCACAAACGGAAAACCATAAAATAACATTGGCTCTTGGAACTAAACTATGGCAATAGTAAAGTTGAAAAGAATAAGGAAACCAAGTATTATGGAGGAAGAATAGAAATTTAGATGAGGGAAGGAAACGGAAGAATGTGAACTCAAGAGTTAAGTTGAAAACAGTATATAGTAGAGTTTCATAGTAAGCTGAGGTAGGTAAACTAATAGGGTGTAAGAAGTATAGTGAAAGGTGCAGTTCACAGATATGTAAAGTTAACAAAGGAAGTATGAAATCAGTCCACTCTAAGAGAAGGAGAAAGTAAGAAGGGAAAATTCATGCTAACAATCGAAGATAAATCAGGAAAATAATTAATTGTACCAGGAAAAATTCATGGAAGGGAGAGATTACATAGAGAAACTATATGGCAGCGACATAACGCTAGTATGCTTAGACATAAAGAATATGTCATAGATAAGGGTAGCTTAGGTCAAGGCTTACTTTATGGCAGAATAAGAAGGGCATTAAGGGAAAAGAAATCAAATAACGCCGTGGTGTTAGAAAAGATTCTTGTGGAGCTACTTGAGGATTTATGAAAGCTTGGGCGAGTTTTTATTGACTAATTCATAGAATTAATGAGGGAGACAATTGGCGGAAAGATTTCATTAGATCAGTGTAAATTGTTGGATACTGAATGGTACAAAGGCAGATTGAAGAAAACCAAGAATAACGATTCCCTATGGTGGACTAAAAATGGACGGAGATGGTAAATAACCAGTAAATATCAACAATGCTGGAAAAAATTAGGGAATAATGACAAGAAGGGAAGACCTGATTTATATAAGCCGCAAAAAAAACTATGGCATAGGAAACCAATAGTAACAAATAATCTTTGGAAGTAATAAAACTTGAAAAACTCAGAGACAAAAATTGCATAAGGGTAAAAAAAAAAAGGATTAACCCATGAGGTTAATGTTTAGTTACTGAATGTATCCGGATTATTTAACAGCCAATAAATAATTATTCTGCAAATGGTATCCATTCAAAAGCATATTACAGAGTTATGCCTAAGTTACTATTAGTTAACAAGAAATAATAAGTTTTAATGGTTGTAAAGTAGTCATTAGCAGTTCATCCTCCTTACAGAAGGCCTCTCTTTTTTTCCATATTTATCAAATTTTTTCGAAAGTTTCATTTACCCCATTTAAATGAACTCAATTTTTTTAAATATTAAATTTATTAATTTCCTGGGTTTAATTCATGACTTAATTTTTTTCTTTATTTTATTTATGTTGGTTCATTCAAATTTGTTTTTCTAGAAAAATATTTCTTGGATATGTTAATCACTTTTTAAAATGATGATTTGACGAGTCATCTGAACTGATCAAAAAGTTATGTCTCTGTTTTTTCAGCCATGTGTATTTTTTATTTACTTAAAACCACAGCTGTTCTCTAACATGAGTTACATTTTATTTCACTTGGCGATTGATTAACATTGCTCCAAAAAGTCTAAGAAAGTAATTTCCGCAAGAATTATATGTAAATGATTGACAATTTATGGTATATAAGAAACCCTTCTACTTAAGGAGTCCTACATCAAATTTTTAAGTGTTAGCCCATATTTTGTACACCACAAAAAAATTTTGCATGTTGTCACCATTCTTTCTTGTGAAACAGACCTAGAAGATGTAGTCATGAAAGAGTAAAGGAAAAATCCTATTTCTTTTTGTTAAACCTAACTTTGAACATTATGACAGCATCTTGAACCATCCCTTAAACATTTACTGTATCTACTTGTATCTACTTGGTATAGTACTGGTTTTTTAATTCTGAGGAATCCTAGATTTTTGTCATGGTCAAACTTTTTCATTTTGTAGGGCGATTTTCATTTTCCATCACTTAAGAGGATCATGATTCCATATTAATGGTAGTAATATGGCAGTGTGAATTTTCGGAGCTGAAGTTTCAATCCCTCAAAAGTATTTGTGCTTGCGTGTAGTTTGGCCAACAATTCTTTGCTGAAAATTGCACTTAAAATCTTGCAAAGTTGTCATGAAATAGCATTCATTTAGATTCTTAAAAAAAAGCCAAAAGCTTCAATGTAGGACTCCAAAAACTCCTAGTTGGGTATTCCATCTATGGCAAACAGGATTTTTATTTTTGGTGTACCTTCAAATTTTTTAAAAACTTTTTATATCAATTTTTTATTTACCCATGAATATCAATGGCACAGGAGAAAATGCTGCAATATTTGCCCATTTTTATTAAACAGTATCTGTTGGGAGATGAATGAGTTGGCATGACGGCGCAAGACCTTGAAAAACAAAATTTTTTTATCCTAAAAAACCTGTAACCTGGAATCATGCAATTAATTGCTGATCACCCTGGTATAACTCCTGTGACTGTTTCTCCCCAGGCGTCAGAGGGAGTTGGAGCAGCGGACGGTAGAGGAGGAGACTGCTAAGCGAATCGAGGAGCTGGTGAGGAGGCGAGTGGAGGAAGAGCTGGAGAGGCGGAAAGAGGAGATAGAGGCTGAGGTGCTGAGGAGGGTAGAGGAAGCCAAGAAGATAATGGAGAAGCAGATGATGGAGGAAATGGAGCGGAGGAGGGCACAGCAGCTGGAGGAAGAGAAGAGAAGAAAGGTATGGTTTCAGGTTTTCCGAGGAAGAATTCTCATTTCCTCTGCTAAAAGTTTTGTTATCGCACACAATTTCTAAGGTTAACGCCTCCATCATCTTCAAAGATGAGTACCAAAGTCATCAAGTTCCTCTCATATGTGTGCTAGCACTTTAATTTTAAGGTGCAAGTCAAGAAATTGTTGATTGACTGACCATTTCCCATACTTTGTCTTCTTCCATGTTGAGGAAAATTAGTTTCCTAGCATTACTCAGGAAGAATTCTTAGCCGTGGATGGTACTAACCCCAGGTGAATTATATTTCTTTGTGTGACTTTACTGCTTTACGACATTCATTTCTCTGTATATCTAGGCCCTGAGCAGTTTGATGTCTGCACATTTGCCTCTTATTAATTTGAAACAATGGTTGATAGGACTCCTTAATTATAGATAGGTTGGCCTACCAAAACACTCACACTTTTGTATTTCAAGCCAGTTTTAAATTTACCTTTACATAGCTGAAATTTCCACAGTCTAAGGACACCTGCTCTTAGACTGTGTGCTCCCTTCCTCTAAAATATGCAACTGGTTGACACATTACTGACCTAGCTATCATAGAGAAGATCCCAGAGTTGGATGAATCAAGGGGAGTTTACCTGCACTCATCCAAGTTTTCTTGCATTATCTGTTAGTCAAAATATAGAAGAGAAATCAAAAATATTGGTCTGACTATATTAAAAATATTTCCTTAAGGGTTTTTTATGCCATTGTAAAGGTGATAGAGGAGGGGTATATTGAGATTGGTATGGTGATTTATGGGGAAAATTAATCCCTCGCCTGTGATCAGAGGCATTTAAAATATCAAGACCTTCGCATTTACACAGGGGGTATTTCCTGAATAGATTTACAAGGAAATTAATCCAATTGCTAGGGTCTGTATTCAGGAACTTACAAATACACACAGTCACACTGATTAGCCCGAAGTGTTTTGCGGGGAAGTTTTTCCCTTCCCAGAGATTGGCTCTGGGCTACCTTTAGCAATTACGTGTTAACTATAACTTAAGAACTAAGGAAATAATGTTGTGAAGAGTAAAAAGGGAAAAAAAAAAGTTTCCTTAGTTTTAACATGATATTTTGCCCTCCTCCTTTTTTTTCCATTTGTTTTTTTCTTGTGACTGAAAGGTTTAATTCTGTACCATTTTTTGTTTTAACAGCCCCATTCCATATTTTGTCCTATTTATATTCCCTAGTGTTGGTATTGCTTTTCTGTAATAACAGAGAGTGCGTGTGTGTGTTATTCCCCTGAATTAGGTCCCTGGCGTGTGGATTCATTTCTTCACAAACCTATTCAGCCTCTTCCTAGTTATCGCATAAGTGGTTAAGGTAGCTCAGAGCCGGTCCCTGTTGAGGGAAAAGCTTCCCTGTAAACCACTTCTAGGGCTAACCAGTGTGACTGTGTGTGTATTTATTTGTAAGTTCCCAATTACGGCCGTTGGCAATAGGATTAATATCCTCGTAAACCTTATCGGGAAATACCCCCTGTGTAAATGTGAACGTTATATTTTGAATGCGTGTCTGATCACTGGCAAGAGATTTACTTTCCACACAAATCACCACATCGATCTTAATGTTCCCCTCCTTTTTTACTTTTATAGTGGTGTAAAAACCCCTTTATGGCTTAAGGAAATATTATTTAATATAGTCAGTCTTAAAAGAGGCCATAAGAAGCTCAATTTATCCTTTCTCAAAATATTGGCGATGAAGACATTTGAATGTGCAGAAAAATACTTGTTGTTGTACTCACTGTACTTGTTTTTTATTGTTGTTATTATTCCCTTATATTGGAGCTACAATCTCATCTAGTGTAAGGCTCATCTTAGATAGACTTTGAATGGCCACTGCTCATGTTGATGCATGTCACAGTATTAAAATGGGATTTCTCACCATTGTCAGTGCATTGGATATCATTTCAAGAACTGCTATCTCTAGTTATTTTTGTTTTCTTTCATCCCTTGGATTATGATCGACATCTGTTCATTACTCCCTAAATTCTAGCTCATTGTATGCCAATAATGATTAAGAAAAACTGAAGTATCAGGCTGTGTAACCTACCATTTTGTTTTTGTCATCTATTTACAGGAAGAGGAGGGAAAGAAAGAAGCAGAATTGGAAAGGATCATGGCTGAAAATAAACGCAAGGTTGAAGAAGCTCAGAAAAAATTGGTGAGTAGTGTGTTTAAAAGTAATGTTACTCAAAATGCCAAGTTATTAAAATATATAATTGTATTAGTTAATTGGAGGACACATTAGTCCTGTGGATAGAGTGTTAATTGACCTGGTGTCAATGAAACTATTTTCAATAAAATTTCAATTTGCATGCAAAGAATAGTAAGGGTGCTCAGACTCCATTCATTCAAAACCTACCTTAAACAGCAGACTACAAGGAATGATAATATCAGTTTTCAGATCCACATGCTTTTCACATCCAAAATGCCTGATATTTTCCTGTCTACACCTCACCCAGTATTTTCCTTTGCCTTGCACTCTTCAAACATTCCATTACTTCTCAGCGCCCATCTTTCCTGTTTTCTCCAATGTACACCTCTCCTCAGTGATTCATCATTCAGAAACAAACAATGCTGCATCCCATATCATAGATATAAGTAATTTTTTGAGTTGCATGGTCAAAAATCAATACAGCAAGAAGCACAGCAGCCCATGAAAATAGAACACCAATTATATAAATATATTTTTAAAAGTACATTCATAATAATGTTGTGTTTTTAAAAGCATTTTTCTCAAAAAGTTACATGGAATTTCAACTTTTCGGTTAGCCCATTTTATTTAAAGTCCTAGTAACCTTATGAAGCATGAAGGTAATCTATGCCCTAGTTATCATGGCTTCCCTTTGCTAGCCATAGTACAGATAATATAAAGTAGTGCAACCCAGAAACATAAATGTTTTTTCTAAAGTAAATCTTTGCCTAATTGGTTCCTAGGAGGAGCTGATCCATTAATCAGTTTAAAGCAAATGTCATCATATTTCCTTCACCTCTTGGGAATGCTAATCAAAGTATCTCCATTCTGTCTTTCAGGCTGAGGATAGATTGGCAGTGGTTGAGGCCCAATGTAAAATTGAAGAGGAAAGACAGAGACTTCGAAAGGAACAAGAGAAGCGAGTTAAAGAGGAACAGAAGAAAATTCTGGGGAAAAACAATTCCCGACCAAAACTTTCATTCACTCTGAAGCCTGCGGTATCATGAGAAAAACTGTCCCAAACAGGCAAGTGGGGCCTATGTCTGCCTTCCCTCAGGCAGGTGACACCTGGGACTGTGCTCACGCTAAACTCAACGTGGAATGTTATAGCATGGCCAGCAGCCCTCCATGAAATGCCCACTTCAGTCATCAGGATGATGAAAAAGGCATGGGGAGTCAACATGTATTTTCCAATGGTGGAAAGTGAAAAATGCTGTGTAAAAAAAGTTGGCAGGTGTTGTTCTGCTCCATGGATGCCTTCCCTTGTTTTATCCTGCACTGTTTCTGTGGTCTTTAGAACAGGTGGGGTGGTCAGTTTAGGAATGGATGCTGTCAGGTGAATTCATTGTCATAAATAAGTTCCCTAGAGTCAAACTTGGCCAAATCAGTGTGTTTATGGTCCTTTTCAAGAAGAGTGAATGGATTTTCTAGGAACGTTGCTAGTGAGAAAGTGTATTTTGTTGATTCTCTTGAAGGAATTGAGCATTGATTGATTGACTGATGTATGAATAGAAATCAATTTTTTTTGCGTTTAAACAACCCTAATGCATTTCGAGCACATAGGAACCATATTTCCGGCAAAGACACAAGTCCATACCTGTGTGTGATTGTGTGTGTGTGTGTGTGTGTGTGTGTGTCTGCGTGTGTGTGTATGGTTTTGGCTTCGACTGAACTTCTTTAAAATGCCTAGTAACTTTTTTGTCTTTGCTGAACTTTGGTACATGCCTTCGATTTTCAGAAGGCATAGATTTCTTGCTTATCAACTCCTCTTTTTTATCAGTAATTGAATATTGTTGTACATTATCAACGCAGAATAGGGGAGGATATATCAATCATGAAAATTCAGTACCAAGGATTGTTTCTTTATGTTGGAAATACCAGTGCAACCACCAACAATTACAGGATCAAAACTTTGTTCTAGTACAAGGTGAGATATCATGAAATATGATTCATGGGTGATATGAAGAAATTTCCCTCGTACCATCCTTTGAATTTAGGTAGAAGCTCTGTACGTTGCTTTTTTAAATAAAAATATTCCAAATACCCTGTTTATTTACTGAAGAAATGATTTTTCTCCAACATTTTGGCTTATTGTAAAGCAGCCTATTTTTCTCTCAGAACTGGGTGGAAATGTTTGCTCTAGTTTCCACTAAAAGTATTCATTATTTGTTATTTTGTGAAAACTGTTATAATGTTGGCTTATGAGTGAATCATTTGTTGGATGTAGTATGTATAACTGCTATTCTTATAAAGTACTCACTTCTATCTAAAGTAAAATTTAAATGTAAAAATTTATCATCTTTCTCTTCACTACCGCTTCTCTATGGATTTCTCGATAGTATGTGTAACTAGAGAATATAGCTATTGGATAGTCTGCCATGGTCATGACAGAGACCCAGTCAATTTAGCTCTTTATGTCATCCTGTGACTTGCATTTTTGCCATATCAGAATCAAAGTGACCAGGGTCAAAGTCCAAGTTGATAAGAGAATGTTTTTCTATTGGAATACTTATGTAATTAGAAGTGATGTTTCCATCAGTCATAGTTCAGAAGTTGCTGGATAATCACGCTGTAAGTGCTTATTGTTAGGCTTAATGTGCATATTTACATTTAATTAAATAGTTTTGTTTATTTTATATAATGGGGAATACAAGAAAGTGCCTTGTAGAGTATATCTATGGGGGTAATATTATTTGACAGTGCCCTGTATTTTGCCTGTGTTGACTATGGAAGAAGACTAAGGCTTAAGTTAATCATGTGATTATTATGTCCTTTGTCAAGGTAAAAATGCAGTGATTGTTCTATAGGCCAGACATGTGCAAGCATGTATTTTTTGTAATTTCATTGGTCTAATAATTTTCCTGCCTATGGATTGCTTCATTCCAGAACTTATATATTTGGTCAATGAATTTACTTTTCAAGTATTAAGAATCAATATAGATGATTAAGAGCACACTGTGATGCAATTTAAGATAATTTGCATTGATTACAGTAGTTGTGTTAGTTAAATGTAATTTGACTATGTGAAGTGCACTTTTTTAATGCCTAAAATGGTTCTGATTCCTTATGCAGTAATTAAGTCTTGTACTATCAGTACTGGAAATTGCTCTGAGAATTTAAAGGCATTTTAAGAATATTATACATGTATTTTTCAATTTGCTGATTAACTACATCTTCGGAATCATAATTTGGGTATTCATGTAAATATTGTCAAAACCATGGTCTGTGATGCCTGAAATGAATTAAATGAAACAGTACAGAATGTATTTTGGTTCATCATGCTTTATCGAGGGCTACTTAATTCTATCTGCGGTAAGATTGTAGTATATTTCTTCCCAATGAATTAATTTGTATTCAATTTGCTTCTAACCTTATAATCCCAGCACCTTATTCAAGAATATTACGCAAGCAGAAGTTTTTGTTCTCTATCTTGGAAGCCTTTGGGGATGACTGAAATGAGGAATGGAAGTTTGGAAATGTTAAATTGAAAACTAACATGACTGTCCCTAAGTATTTATTGCTGATAGCGTGAATCTAATGCAATATTGACGTGTCCTAAATGGAGTATTTTGCAGCTCAGAACACAAACACATATCAGGTTATGATTACAGTTTTCATTAGAAATCCCCCAAGGGTGAGGAAGGAATTTTTCCTCTGGCCTCGGTGGTGGTCCCTAAAAAGGTCTGAATGACAACTGATGCCCATTAGACAGGCAGAAGCAGTGTAAATGGGTTTTCCTGTGGAGCAACCATGAAGGTCCTGTGCATAAGGACATAACTGCATCTTATGTCCTGGCTCATAAGATGCACTTATTTTTACTCCAAAATGTTCTCCAAAATCAGCCCGTGTCTTATTGGCCGGTGGTACATGGGTATCACTTCAGCCTATAAGTGCAAGTCGATTCACTGGAAAAATACTATGAAAGGTTTTTACCTGCATTGGTCATAGAAAATGATAACCTTGGTTACAAATAACATCACTCTTATGAGTCGGTAGTAAGCAACAGAGTTTTAATACTTAGTTGAAAGTACTTCCTTAAAAAATTCCCAATAAATCTCAAATTTTTACAATATGGTGCATTAATTACAACTCACATGCAGTGCTATTGCAAAACTTAATACACATTAGGCTAATGGGGATGTCGCCCCCTTGCTAATGCACACATACATTGTATCTCTCCCGATAAACTCATAGTCTACTGGCATTCTGCCTTAAATAGTATTAGAGCATCGTAAAGGCATAGAGAATGGTTGCTCTTCATACAAATTTCACTAATATCAAAATAATGGCAGAAACTTAGTATGGCATAAAAAGTTAAAATGGTAATAACCTCATGAGATCTTAAGAGAGAAGATGTCATACGGTACTGCATTTAAACTTCGATTCATGAATTACACTTCAGACCATGGAACTAAAGGAGCTTAAAAGGTGTTTTGACCCAGCTATGTTCAATTTCTGGATTACTACGATGAATAAACGTTAGCATGTGTTACTGCATAATTTTATATGTAATAATTCAATTTTCCTTTTATTAAGTGTTAACATCAAAATACTTCGATCCTTTTCTGTCTGATCCAGGTATTTTTGTAAATTCTAAATTTATAAATCAGGGTGCGTCTTATGTGCCCTGAGGCCAGGGAAATATGGTCATTGCTCAGGGTTACCTTCAAAGCCATGCTCTCAACCTATTGAACTCTTTGCCAAAGCATGCCTTATGCATTTAAATTCATGAAAGTTGCTTCGAATGTGATAAATGCTAATATGAAACGTTATCTTAATTTCATTCAATCTAATTCAGGTAAGAAAATTCACTATTAGCTTACTACTAAATGGAAATATTAAATACATAAATAAGGAAGATTGGTGAAATTCATATCAATTAGTTGCTCTTTGGAATTCTTTAAGTTCTTAAGGACTTAAAGAATTATATATAAAAGTTATAAGGTCTTTTCCACTAACAGGTCTTGCAAGGCTAGTTGTTATTTCGGTGTTTTCTTATTGCATCCTTAGTTCCTTTTGTCCTAATACTCATTAGCCTAACTTTTCAGATCTCTTCTTGCAAGGAAGTAGGGGAAAATAAGTCTGGTTGAGGTTATTTTTGCCTTTTATTGTTGATGTGTAATTATAAAAAAGATTTATTTTTGGGAAGGAAGGGGTACGTAAATATGGAATCAATATTCTTGTCAGAAGGCAATTGGGGGTCCATACAATGGTAGGATTTATAATTTTTTAAACCAACTCCCTCCCCTAATCTGCCTTCATATCTTAAAGTTGGTGCATGATAAATATTTTTCATCAATTGTATATTTCCTTCACTAATTAATGGTGTACACAAGTAAAATTACAACAACTCTCATGTGGGGTGGAAATTCTTTGTATTTATTATTAGCGATTTCTGTGATTTAATTCTGTAAAATAATATATTAAATGGGTAAAGTCAAAACATTTTAGTTGGTTCTTTCCAGATACAAAACGAGTGTCAAAAAAGGAGAAGAAATACTTGCATACATATTCAATAATTCTTTGCTTTCGATATTTGCAAGTCACTACTTTATTACCATATTTTCATTTCTTATTAATAACCATTATTATTATACGTACTCTACCGGTTAAGATAGGTTTTTGATGGATACAATCTACCAAACAGTAGGGCAACAATTCCCTTCTCTCCCCCCAATTATCTGCATTTCCAGGTTCTCCATCCACATTATTTGTCTTCGGGTGACAACAGTCACCGCCCATCCTGTCTGCATCTTCAGGTCGAAGGTGTTTTAGAAGCTTTCTTGTCCACCTTAACTAGGGCTGGTGATCAAGTACCGCTCTCTGATTGGATAGTCCTATGTTTAGGATAGGCTTAGAGTGAGCCGGGATACATCATCGATTCCATGGGGGCAAAAGTAAAGGCAAAGGACAAGCGCTATTTCCTTCAGCTAATCTGTGAGGCATTTGAAATCCTAAAGAGACAATGGAACATGAACAGGGGCGATGGATATCCATTAAACAGTGCATGGAAAAGGACTATCCAATCAGAGCATGGTACTTGACCACCAGCTCTATAGCAAGCGGACAAGAAAGCTTCTAAAACACCTTCAACCTGAAGATACAGGCAGAATGGCCAGCTAAACTGTCATCACCCAAAAACAACTAACGTGGATGGAGAACCCAGAAGTGCAGAGACAAGCCGACACTTGATATGTTCCACACCTGTTATTTTTGACCTCAAATGCATGAAGAAATGGATGCAGTTCATTCCCTCATTACCAGCCCATGCCCCCTTATTCAGTGAGCACTCCCTCATGTTATTTGTTAACGAATGGTAGTGTTTTCAAGATTGTGGATTTGAATTGATCTCAGAAGAATTTTAATTTGAACCAAGGAGTTAAATTTATCCTCTTGCTTCTTTGGTAAGTTCTTATGTAAACTCTCAGCAATTCAGGTCATCTGAGGTCAATGGAATTCTCTCTTCCTAACACTGCCCATTCAGACTTATAATCCACCATGCTTATTTGAGCGATCTGAGACACCCTGGTGGTGGTTAAGTCACCTATCTCTACAATCCACTCTTAAATCTGCAATGCATCGATTATCTCTACCAATTTATTTCACCTAGCATGTTCAATTTACACCTCAATATCTGCAAACAAAAAAATACATCCTTATTGTATTCTACCTTCCTCTCTATTACTGACTCCATCACAGCATACGCATACCTCTCCAGTTTCTGAACACGAACTGATCATCCCCTAAGTATTCATTTTCCCTCCTCTCCATCCCTTTATCAATGATCCTAAGTACCAATCTAACAGTGCATAAAATCAAACTTGTTCTATAGAACTAAGATATAGCTGCCCTACCATTTTTTGGGAAGGGAACTAATTACGATCTAATGGGACCTTCCAGCCAACTTTCTCCCTAATTAATGCTACAAATTAGCCCATTAAAACTCTCCCTTTCACAAACACTAGCACGAGAATCTTATCTACCACAATGGCCTTATTTGATTGTTATTCCCTTGCTAATGCTCTTTTTATTCTGCCACTGAGTAAGTCTTTGCCTAAGCTATACTCATCTATGACATATTCTCTGTGTCTAAGCATGCTGACCTAATGTCTCTACCATATAGTTCCTCTATGAACTATCCCCATCACTCATGAATTTTTCCTGATTCAATTAATAATTTTCCTCATTTACCTTTGATTGTTTGCTTGGGTTTTTTCCTTCCCTACCGTGCTTCCTCCTTTCTTCATAGCACCCTGATTTCACCCTATTTTCTCAACTTTCCGTAACCTCTCACTGTGTCTACCACCATGCTTCTTCCAACCTTTTAGTTTTTTCCTCAGTTTATTATTCAAATCTTTGTACTTTCTTTCTACCAAATTTTGTTTACATTCTTAACATTCCTTCTCTCATGTATCTTTTTTATCATCTCATTAGTAATCCATCATGTCATTGTCCTTTCTATAAATGCTATTCCTATATTTTCGTTTTCTGCTTTTAATAACCCTTTCTTGATATGTTTGCATTTTTTACTTTTTCCCGTCTTCCTGTGCTCACTCATAATTTTGTCTACAGCCTGCAGGTACTCCTTCCTTTTCATTCCAGTGAATGCTCCTACACTCAATTTCCTGAACTGTATTCTCTGTTTGATCCTCTTGGATACTTCATTAGTATTATTTTATAAGTCCGCATCCACTCCCAGAAAACTGCCAATTAATCACACTGTTTCTAAATGTGATAGGCAGACAAATGAAAACCGAATACCTGCTACAACAACCAGTCTTCGCACCAACAAGGACATGACCTTGTTGACAACTGCATGCACCTGTGAATTTTCACTATGCAGTTCTCCTACCACAGTGATGGCAGTATCGATATGTAAAAAGCTAGCTTTTAGCAGATGGTTGGTAGCCCGTTTCCATTAGACCGCCCCTAGTAATAACCTGACCATTGAATGCATAATCTACTTGCTATCTCTCAGGAATCCTGAGCATATTCCATGTATGCCTATACCAATTGATTTGTTTAAACCAAGTGTCCTTATGGGTAAATCCTGGCTACTGCCTAGCTCCAATATGGTCTGTTCTTGTTTCTAAACCATAGTCTCCTGACTCACTACTATTTCTCCTTCACCTACCAACACATTCCAATCCACCATCATTATCAAAAGTTTCCTTCCAGGAACACTTGTAATTATTTCCCTAATTAATCATATACCCTGTTGGCTTCTTTCTCCCTATGATTGCTTGGTGTCATATAGACTTGAACAATGACCAAGTTCATTTCCTCAGCCTTTACTTTTACTAATAATATTCTGTATGGTGCTTGCCTAAGGTTTACTACATTTATTCCTATTTTATTTGTTCAATATTATTGCCTCCCCTTATTGGCTCTCTTTCTGTTCTTTGTGTATTACACCATAAGTATCGTTCCTGTAATCCCTGCTACCCTGCCATCTAACCTCACACAACCCTAAAATATTTAGATTTCCTCCCTTCATATCCCACTTTTAAATTTCTGAACCTTATTCTCAACCTTGGAAAAAAATATATATATCTGTATTACTTATATTAATTATGTGTCATGTTAAAAACACTATTGAGGAAGGCAACAGAACCAACCAAAATTATCATTCCCAAGATTAATATGATGGACACTACAGAGAATGAGTCCTGGCAACTACGGGGCTTGGCCCAATCGGCCATGTGTTGTGCCCGGCGGCGGGGAAGGCAAGGCTTTTGTGGTTGTCATCCCACGAAACCCTTGCAGGGGAACACCAACAGCAGCAGGACAGAAGATGCAGAAGAAGAAGAACAATTTAGTTAGAATAGGAACATGGAATTTTAGGATGATGTGGAGGACAGAAAAATTAGAGAATATTAAGCGAGAGATGGAAAGGCAAAATATAAATATTTTAGTCTATGCAAGGTGAGATGGAAGAAAAGCCGAGATGACTGGAGTGATGATTGTAGAATAATATACAGCGGCAGGGACGAGACCCAACGAGGGGTAGCCATAATATTAAATAAAGAGGTAGGAAGAAGCATAATCAACATAGAACATGCGATACATAGAATATTACTAGTAGAGATTTAAGCAGAACCAACGAACTTGGTTATTATTCAGGTATACATGCCACCGAGCAACCATACGGAGGAAGAGGTCGATAGGATATACAATCAGTTAGAGGACATATTCGCGGTAGTTCCATCAGGGAAACATTTGATAGTGATGGGAGATTGGAATGCGATGGTAGGTGAAGGAAGAGATGGTGACGAGGTGGGGTACTACGGTTTAGGCACAAGGAATGACCGCAGGGAGAAAGCAATTGAGTTCTGCAGGAGACAGAGGGATTAGCCATCACCCACACTTGGTTTAGACACCACAAAAGGCGTAAGTATACATGGAAAATGTCAGGTGACTCAGAAAGGTCTCAGTTGGATTATATTCTGGTTAGACACAGGTTTAGGAACAGTGTGATAAATTCGCACAGCTTCCCGGGAGTGGATGCGGACTCTGACGACAATTTAGTTGCTATGAAATGTAGCATCCGTTTCAAAAAGATAAGGCAAAGTTGGCGGGTTAGAAAAAGGAACGTAGAAGCATTAAATGGATTAAAAAGGAAGGAGTACCAACAGGTTGTACAGGAAATTATGGAAGATGGTAAAGGGCTAAGTACTATCGAAGAAAAATGGGAAAGTATCAAGAAAGGGTTGTCTATAGCCGCAAAAGATACTATTGGAACCATTAACGCTAAAAGGACTAGGAAACCATGGATCACGGATGAGATGATTACAAAGATGGATGAGCGGCGAAAATGGAAGGATGTAAATACAGAGTTAGGCAAAATGAAGAACAAAGAATTGAACAAAAATTGAGGCGGGCAAAAAATAAAGCAAAAGAAGCAAGGTGGAAGACGCAGTGCGAGGATATGGAAAGTCTGCAGAGGAAGGGTGAAATCGGTGCGCTGTACAGCAAAGTTAAATCTTTATCGGGAAGTAAGAAAGGGAGATCTATGCTAGCAGTTAGAGATAAGGCGGGTAAGTTAATAGTTGACACAGGAAAGATCCAAGAGAGATGGAAGGAATACATAGAAGAACTGTTTAGTGAAGAACCTAGACCAACAAAGGTAGACATAGAAAAGGAACATGACGTAGAGAAAGATAGCTAAGGTCCAGGCACACTCGACGATGAGATAGAAAGGGCATCAAGGGAGATGAAACTAAATAAGGCCGTGGGGTTTGAAAACATTCCTGTGGAACTACTAAAATGTTTAGGCAAATGTGGGAGGAAGAGGCTATATGAGCTGATTCGTAGTATTGATGAGGAAGGAATCTGGCCGGAAGACTTTGTGAGATCAGTTTTAGTTCCTATTCCGAAAAAGGTAAAGGCTACATCATGTGAGGACTACAGGACAATAAGTTTGATATCCCATGCAGCTAAAGTTGTTCTCAGGATCATTAACAAAAGGATAGAGAGTAGGGCAAATGATTACTCAGGGGATGATCAGTTTGGGTTTAGGAAGGGGAGAGGTACGCGTGATGCCATTGCAGTAATGAGATTATTAATCAAGAAGAATATAGAGTACAACCAGGAGATAATTACCTGTTTCGTAGATTTCGAAAAAGCTTTTGATAGAGTGCATTAGGGAAAACTAATGAGTATATTGCAGAAAATAGGAATAGATTGGAGGGAAAGGAGGCTAATCTGCAACCTGTACATGTCTCAGACTGCTCAGGTGTGGGTGGGGAATGGAGAGTCCGGTTGGGCAGTGTTAGGAAGAGGTGTAAAGCAGGGTTGCCCATTATCACCGTTGCTGTTCAACCTGTATGCAGAGGAAATGATTTAAGAGGCATGGGAAGAGCTGAAGGTAGGAATGAAAGTGGGTGGGGAATTCGTAAAATCAGTTAGGTTTGCTGATGACCAAGCTTTAGTTTGTCAGTCAGCCAAGGGGTTTCAAGCATTGCTGAGTGAATTGGAAATTCAGTGTAACAGGTATGGGATGAGAATCAATATCAATAAAACAAAGGTTATACGATTTTCTAGAAAGAAAAAGGCTAAGCTAAACATTAAAATAGGAGGGCAAAAACTAGAGCAGGTAGAACAGTTTGCATATCTCGGAAGTGTTTTGGACCAACACGGTCAAAGTAGCCGGGACGTAAGGAGAAGAATTGCGCTAGGCAAAGAGGCTTTCACTAGGAGGAGGGAGTTGATGACAGGGACATTGAGTAAGGATATTAAGAAAAGACTCGTAAAAACTTTGATATGGAGCGTAGCTATGTATGGCGCGGAAACGTGGTCATTGAAGCAGGAGGATAAACGTAGACTGTTGGCTTTTGAAATGAGGGTGTGGAGAAGGATGGAGAAGGTGAAATGGACAGAGAAGAAAACAAATGAGGAAGTCCTTGGTATGGTGGGCGAAGAGAGGGGTTTGTTGGGGGAAATACTATGGAGGCAGGAAAAGTGGTTGAAGGGGGTATTGACTGGCAATGGAATGTTGAAGACTGTAATTTAGGGGAGAATGTTACGCAAACGAGGAAAGGAAAAGAACAGGATAGGGATGCTGGACGGGATGAAGGGAAGAAGAAAGTACTCAGAGATTAAGAGGGACCTGATGTAGAGTAGGATGCTGGATTTTGTTAGGAGTCACAAAATATTTAATTAGTAGCTGTGTCCATCCCAAAACCTACCTTAACTGGTAGATTACCTAATTAAAAAAATAAAAAATATATATAGGAAATCAAAATTATTCTTTAGTTTTATATTATACATGAATTCTCAACTAAAATTTGGTACCTTTATGTGATTTTGACCATAACAATAATTTTGCAAGTCTTTATAATTGTATATATAATAATGCCTTCATAGTTTGATGAATTTATGTGTTTACCATCTCTTTACAAAAAGGTTTATTCCCATTAACAACAATCATGAAATAAAAATTCAGTATTGTTTTACCTATGGTATGTTTACATAATATTGATGTCTTATGTTAAATTTTTCTCTGTTTACTTTCAGGTGTGAACCATTTACAATCCAAAATGTGGCTGATATTGCTTACCCTAGTAATTGTGTATTTCATTTATCTGGGCTTCTCCAAACCAAAAAATTTCCCACCAGGTATATAATGATAAGTAATGCATTTGTTGGAAATAATTTTAAATTTGTAGAGGTTATCAAATATTTACTCGTCCCAATCTTCATTTTTCTTTTCTATGCATTTTTTCTCTACTTGACTTTATTTTATATTCTACATAGAATAAGCAGCGGTTTGCATTATCGTATTATGTAATAATGTTTTGCACATTATAATGCATATTCTCTTGAAAGTCTTTATACTCAGAGGCAGTCTCTCTCTTTCACCTCCAGGTCTTTGTGAAATATCTGGTCCTTCTAGTATATTAATAGTTTTTATGTAAATGTAACTATTAGGAATGTTATTTTAGGGATGTTTTTATGAGAAGTTGATAAGTAATGGATTTCTAAACTGGACCTGATAGCTTGATATAAGTTTCATATAATATGCAAACATATCAGTTTCGTATAAAGGGAAATTAATTCCATGTAACATACATTTTTATCAGGCTATTACTTGTTGTTATGACATATTTTCAATGCAAAAATTAATCCCTTGATCAGTAACTTTTGGCATCTTCTTCCTAATTTGATGCTTTCAGTTAAATCAATAAAAATGTGTTTGGCAACAGTTAACCAACTGGACCCTATACGTGAATTCTTCTGCTTCAAATTTTCTTAAGCCTCAGCATCATTGAAAATAATAGTATAAGTGGTTGAATACATATTCTCATCCCATACTATCACAATGACCTTTCAATTTACTCGGCTGTGTTTGCAACCCCTTGGCTGACTGACAAACTAAAGCTTGATCATCAGCAAACCCAACTGATTTTATAGATTCCTTGCTGAATTTCATTCTTATCTCCAGTTTTTCCCATGCCTCTTTAACCATTTCATCTACATTAATGTTGAACAGCTAAGGCAATAATGGACACCCCTGTCTTACTACTCTTCCTAACACTGCCTCTCCAGACTTTCTATCTATCACTCGTTCCAGAGCTGTCTGAGACACGTATAAGTTGTGTATAAGTTTCCCATCTCTCCAGGGTACTCCTATTTTCTGCAGCACATTCATTCATCTTACCCAGTTATGAGTAAGTGAGTCAAATAAGTCAGGAAAAGGAGCAGGGCACCATAGAGAAAAAATGGGAATGTATCAAAAAAAAATATTGAGAGTTGCAAAGAAAACTATAGGAAGTGTTAATAGGAAAATGGCTAGAAAATCATAGATTATGAATGCAATTATTAGAAAAATAGACTAGAGAAGGAAATGGAATTGGTAAATACAGAGTTAGATATGAGGAAGTATAAGAGTTTAATAATAAACTGAGGTGGGTAACAAATGTGTGTATAATTTCTTTTTAGAATACTTTTTACTTTCAAAATGTCTTAGAATGGTCTGAACATGTATTACTGAGAATGTAAACAACACATGTACCTTACTTACGTAGGAATTTGATTTCAAATGCTAATCTTTTCTAGGACCTCCTCGTTTGCCATTAATTGGATCCCTTCCCTTTCTCGCTAATAAAAATCAGCCTTTATTCTACCGAGTCATCGAGAAAACAGGTGAAAAATGGGGTTGTAAAGATGGTATCATGGGCCTCTACTTTGGAAGTGACCCAGTTATTGCAATATGGAATCCGAAATTGGTGCGAGAAGTGTTGCAAAGGGATGAATTCTCTGGTCGACCAAATGGATTTTCATTCCAAATGCGCTCCTTTGGAAAGAAACTAGGTACGTTTTTAAAATTATTTAATTACCTGTGGCATAGCCAATTATTATAGCATACTGGCTATTTCTGGGTACTTTGCTAAAACAAATAGTTTGAAGCTTTAATTATTCATTAGTGTTTTTCTGTTGTTTTAGAGTGGAAGTTATCATTATTACTGAGTGTCCGTTTATTTTAGAGGACAATAAATTCTTCAACAGAATGTAATGATCTGAATGAATTTACAATGTCTCTTTTGGCAATTACATAAAATACTTTTTCACAATCATTACCGTTGATATCACGGGCATGAATTTAGTTTTTTCAAGATATTTTGTGGAAGACCTGATCATCGTTAACATCAACGGCATCATTCAGCAGTTTAGGAAATAGGAGAAGAGTAAAATCTATCAATAATTTCATGAATGGTATTATATGTGAAAGTGCTGAAATGTTTGAGAGAAAACATCAGAAGAAAAAGGACTTCAAAGTAGAGAAACAGTTCCTGATTTCTCTGTCACAGCAATCGCTAGCTTACACATAATCACTGATTCATGTCTTTTGGGCCAAAACTAACTAAAGCTCTGCTTCCTTAGCCACTATACTGGTCTAATCTAGTCCCACCTGACTTTTTCTTATTTCCAAAATAAAAATACAATTTAAAAAGGTGATGTTGTCAAACTATTGAAGAGATTAAGACTAATTGCAGATAGTTCTACGCACATCGCACAATAGACCCACCAGAGCAGTTTCCATTATTGGCAAAGATATTGGGAATGGTACATAAATGCAGTAGGAGAGTACTTGAAATGAGATAAGGCTCACAAGGATGCAAGTATGCCAGAAGAATTGACAAAAGTATTCGTTAACTTTTTGAGCCGACCTTAAATGCCTAGAATATTGCCCTAATTCTGCATCTTGCATATTGTCTGCATCAACCATAAAGTGCCTCAACAATAATTGTATTTTTCCTAATAATGATCCACATTATTTAGGTTTATGTAAAGAAAATATTACAAAGATATTATGATATGTTGCCCTATCTCAGAGCCATATATTTACTTTCTTTCTGTATAAAATATTTCCAGGCGTATTCTTCAGTGATGGTCCTGCATGGGCAGAACAGCGTCGCTTTACTCTTCGGCATCTCCGTGACCTTGGTCTCCTTGGCCTTAATAAAGTTCAACACCATGTGCAAGCAGAGATAGTTGCCCTACTCCAAAATATAAGGGAACATCCTGAAGGGCCATTAAAAGGGTCAAGGATTATACAGGTAACATGTGTTTTCACATCCAATGATAAATTAAATCGTTAACACTATGCATGCTCTCTGGCTTGAATGAAAGTTTTATATTATAATAACATTTTTACATTATAATACAGCCATTCAGATTAGACAAGTGAATAACACACTCTCCTACTAACCCAAATATTACAGATTTGATTCCCACCTTGGACATGGTAGTAGTGTCAACTCTGGTGGTTCAGTCCCTGGGACACCTGAATACAACGCAAGGACTTATTTGAAATCCCATTTGAGGCACATGGACCATCAGAGCTATTTGGAAATAAAAAATAAAGGTTATTGTCAGGTACAAATAGTAAGCACTGCTACATTTCTAAGCCTCACTCAACATGACCCTGAGGATTGTATCACTGTATGCTACAAACCAGTATTCAACTCCACACATTTCTTGCCTCCCCCATCCCATCCAGAATGCCTAAACTTTTCCTCCCCTGCCTCACTTGCCTAATATTTTTACCTCCATCATAGTCTTCAACCTACCCTTACCACTCATTATGATCTGCCTCCACTTAGTACCTACCTTGAATTATCCTAACAGCCTTCTCTCCTCCCCTACCATACGTGGTGATTTGTTTGTTTCCCCTTTTGTGCATTTTATGGCTCCATTCTTCTCTACATCCACATCTCAAAAGCCACCAATATACTTATTCTCTTGTCTTAACAATTAAGTTCCTGACCCATACAAAACTATAGTCCATATTTAATTGTTCACTCATCATCTTTTCTATATGCATCTGCTCATCTTCCTTAGCCCTTTTCATCAACTTCCGTATCTTCATAAGAGCTTCTTTACTGAATCCAATTCTTCTTTTAATGTTTTCACCTCTTTGACCAAATTAATCTAAATATTTTCTAAATAGGGGGTTTTATTCTGCCTGCTACTGTATCTACCACCACCACATTTATCTATACAGAGTTTGGTCTGATATTTGGCCTTAGTAGCACTCGCTACTAAGTTCAATGGCATGAGAATGTCACACATCCATAGCATGAGGGGCCAGTTCCATTCCCTGTGCCACCTATGGCTTCACAGAATGATTATTAGGTAATCTACCAGTAAGGTAGGTTATGGAAACAACTAACGAATAAATATTTTGTTTCTCCTAATAAAACACAACCCAACTTTCTATACAGGAGGTCCCTCTTCATCTCTGTGTATTTCCTTCCTCCTTTCGTTCTGTCCAACATCCCTATCCTATTCCTGCCCTTTCCTCATTTACCTAACATTCTCCCCTCTATCACAGTCTTCAACATCCCACTGCCAATCAATATGTTTTCCCCCATTTTCCCTGCCTCCTCAAGATTTCTCCCAAAAATCCTCTCTCCTTCCCCACCATACTTAGCACTTCCTCCTTTGTTTTCTATTTAGTCCACTACACTTTTCCCATTCTTCTCCTCACCTTCATTTCAAAAACCTCCATTCCATGCTTATCATCATGCTTTTATGGTCATGTTTCCACACCATACAAAACCATGATCCATATCTTGGTTTTGATGAGCCTTTTCATAACATCCTTACTCAATATCCCTGTGATCAACTCCCTCCTCCTTGTGAAAGCCCCTTTACTTAGTGCAATTCTTTTCCTTATGTCCTGACTACTTTGACCATTTTGGTCCAAAACACTTCAAAAATATGTAAACTGTTCTACCTGCTCTAGTTTTTGCCCTAGTATTTTAATGTTAAGCTTAGCCTTACTCTTTCTTGAAAACCACATAACCTTACAATTTGAATCAAACCCTGGTCCTCCAGTCAGTAACCCAGTGCTCTATCCACTGGTCTGCTACTGTATATGCTCTCCAAAAGTAATGTTTTTCTTAATATTTCTATATCTTGAGAACCTTGTTAATTTCATTTTTTTATGATTGATTTCTTCTTATACCCATCACACTGATCCTATAATGCACTCACCACCGATTGTAATCCCTTTGTAGACTGTTCAACTATAGCTTTATTATCCACAAATCCAGGTGGCTTGATTCGATTCCACATGTAAGTATTTATCCATTGTGATTCTTAAACCAGTTGTTATTATAATTAGGCTGGTTATCCTAAAAAAGTCTACTGTTTTATCCCTACCATCATTCCTTATTGCTTAACCACATACTCCCCTACCTCACTCCAAGGTCTCTCCTCTTCTGCATTCTAATCCCTTATCACTATCAAATTTTATCTTCCAGAAAGACCTTCAATCATTTCTTCAAGTTGATAGTGTACACTAAGAGTATCTATTTCTTGAAACAATATGATCACTCATTTACATGAACACCAGAATGTTAAGACCCCAACCTCATTGAATCCTTGTATCTCTACTGATAATGATTTGTGAAATCCACACATCAGGGTTGGTGGGGGAGGGGGTCAGTTCCTCATCCTGTACCAACTGTAATTTTCCAGGATGATTTGGTACCAAAAAACCATACAGCTTATGTGAAGCTAAGAGGGGCTAGATGGATTACCTCGAATCGAACCTGAGCCCTCTGGTTAGTAGCCCAGCACTCTATCACTGGATTACAATGCCGCTTACATACCACTAGTAGTGTAACTTTATTGATCCCTCTTTTATTCCCAGTTGATCAACCTGTACATTGAAAAAAAAGGTCTCCAATGCATTAATTTTAGCATATGCATACTCAAATTCAAGTCCAGTAATTCAGAAAAAAATATTTGTTTTCTATTATCTGGAGAATGAGTGAGGACTAGTCTTCCAGCTGATTTTAAACTATGATAAAAAATAGACAGGCATTTTCCATGTTGGGCAATTGGACAAGGGAAAGGAGAGGGAAGGGGAGGTAGTGTTGGTGAAGGCTAGCAAAGTAGTGTTTGCATAGGTCACTACTGTATGTCTAAATAGCTATGTTCATGTTTAATGGAGTATATTGAGTATTAGGGTTACATGTAATTGGAATGATGAGATTTTTGAAAGAGAGACCATTATTTAATGAATCCAACAAATATCTAAAGATAATTCCACAAATTTCAGAATCCAGTCTCTCCTCACCAACTCATTTGGATACCCTAAGCATGAACTGCATGGGGAAAACAGAACTATTTAACATATACACTTTGTGGATTTTTAGCATAAAGTTCACTAATTACAATAATTTCACTGAAGAAAAAAGTCATTCCATTCAAAATGTTGAAACTTAATAGTAAGCAGACATATTATGGACATCTCACTTGCAATGAAATATGACCTGTGCAGCATGATTATTTTATAGATACTGGAAAATAAACTGCAGAAAATATCAACAAAGAATTAAATCATACATAGATATCTCAAATTTTGATGATCTATCTATAGGTTATGCAGCAAATATATGTTCTTATTTTTTCTAGGCCAATGGTATATTCACCATGCACATAGTCAACATCCTCTGGGCTTTGATGTCAGGAAAACGCTACTCAATAGATGATGCTCATCTTAAGAAACTTTTTAATTTACTGACAAGGACATTTCGAAGTGGCCAGGTGTCAGGAGGTCTTCTTAATGCTCTTCCATGGATTCGTTTTATTTTTCCTAATGTTACACAATATAGAGACAATATGGAGACATGGACTTCTCTTCAAGCTTTTATTAAGGTATGTATGCACACGTATGTAACAGTCTAGTAATTGATTTATTGTGGTAAAGAAATATTTTCAGAAAAGGTTGCCTCATCTTCAGAAAAACTCTTGTCCCTATATTCATGGAGGCTGTTTTGAATCACTGGAAGTAGGTTTAGAAGTAGGTAAATATCAGGACAAAATTTGATATACTTTTGAGACTAACAGAAAATATTGATTTCCCTATATGTGCAAATATTTTAACAGACTTGATTTTTATAATTTTTTTTCAATTTTTACTACTCTCTAAAAATTTAAATAATGATATCTGAAAATATTTTAGATAATTGTATACTTTAGATGAGTAACCATCTTTTAAAATGCAGCTAACTTGTTCATATTGAACAATCATTGTATATTTATTTTTGATAGGAAACCATTGATGAGCATAAGGCTGTTTTCAATAAGAATGATGTAAATGATTTCATAGATGCATACCTTCTTGAGATGGAATCAAAATCTGGAGAGGACTCTTCTTATTGTGGTAAGCAAAATGACACTTTTGATACCCCCTTTAATGAAACGTAATGTATACTAGATTGTAGATAGTGAATAATATTATTGAGAGCACAAGATTATAGCATCCACATGGAAATTTGGAAGTAATCTAAGGTGAAATCCACCTGATTTTTGCTTTGAGATCTACCTAATTTCCACATGTCGAAATTTCACAGTTTTCAGGTGGCACCCACCCTTTATTCACATGAATCAAAAAAATGTCTTCATAGAATTCACATTAATTCTGCTTTAAAATCCATCATATCTCCACATAAAAGCTACCTAATTTCCATCCAAGCACTTCATAGAAACAGCTGGATCTTGGATAAACTCTTTCATTTTGAGGTATTAAACCATAAATAATTGGTTGAAATCAAAAATATTTCCTCATCCTGAAATTATCTACACCCCGTGGTGAATTTTAATGGACATCTGCTTGGCTGGCATTTAAATTTGGGGTAACCCTATATAGTAAATTAAGTTCATTTGAAAAATATTAATTTTATAATTTCTAAAACTAAGTAGAAACTTGAGCTTATGTCCAAAAAATAGATGCATGCAAATATTTCAACCCTGAAAAATGTATGTAGAAATGAAAAATTAAAGCTTGGGGTTGCCATCATTACTGGGTTTGGCAACTGCATAGTAAGAGGTAATGATGATGGATTTAATTGGATGGACACTGATGGGAAGAAATACCTCATATTTTCATGGGGTTACTTCATTTCAAGCCTTGCCAATTGCATCATAATTTGTTCAGTAGGGTAGGAATTACAAAAATAAAATATGGCTACTTTGATGATATACAGTATCTACCTGTATCATAGTATTATCAAAATATAGTCAGTTGTAGCATCTCAGATAAGTAAGCCATATTTTATTACCTCAGCAGAATTTCTGCAATTTTCCAATGTTGATAAGAAGAACTAAAAATATTATTAATGATATGATTTTTATCTTTCCATTACACTCACCCCCAGAGTAGTTCAACATTTTAGCTAATACATGCATGTTTTTAACAGTGCATCCATGTTTTTAACAAACCCCTTGTTCTCCCATCCAGAAGAACTGCAAAGAATCTCAATTTTTTGGTGCGTTCACACATGGCTATTAGATGAACATTTTTCATTTGTTTACCCTTGTTAGACCAGTCCTTTAAATGCCAGAGGATAGTGAATAGCATGAAATTTAGTTCACAATTAGACCCACCACTTATCCGAATTAAGAGACAAAATGAAATGAACCAGCAGGGAAGTGGGAAAACCAAAGCTTTGATATGGATCACGGTTTTGTATGACATGGAAAATAGAAATTGATGCAAGATGATAGATGTAGATTGGAGGCTTTTGAAATGTGGATGTAGAGAAAGATGGAAAAGGTGAAATTCAAAGCGGGGAAAAAAATGAGGAAGTGCTAGGCATGGAGGGAGGGGAGAGAGGGTTGGGAGAAATGCTAAGAAGGCAGGAAAGATGGATGCAGATCATTTTGATATTTTAAACAAACAAGGAAGGAAAGGATAGAATGTTGGATGGAATGAAATGAGGAAGGAAGTATGCTGAATTGGAGATGGGCTTAACGAAGTGTTGGAGGTCAGGTTGTGTTTTTTGGGAGAGGACCAGGAATTATCTTTGAACTTGTTTAGCCTGCATCCATCCAAAATTTACCTTAACCAGTAGATAAATATTAGTAATAATGGGTGTGTTGTGATGGATATTAAAATGCCATAAACAACGAACTTCAACAATATTATTGATTGTCATGTTAGGTATTGGGGAGAGTACATGAGTCATTCTTTAGCACTTCCTAGCCTTCAATCTCGTTGTACACTATGGATTACAGCTCATTAACCAGGGTTCTCAGGACATCAAAATAAAGATAGCATGGTGGCTAAAACACTTTTCTTATATTTTTTTAGAAGGGAGATGTCATTTCATTATAACTCCTCATGGAGGGTGGTGTAGGAAGAATTTTATGTAAGTTAAGTAGTTTTAGTGTAGTAAGTTTTATGTAGTTTATTGCAATATTTAAGCACTTGTTTATGAAGAAAGTTTTTAAATTATCCCTAATCACCAGGAAATATATTGTGCAAATGTATACTTATGAAACTGTCACTTCAGAATTATTTATGAAACCATTTTTTTTTAATTTTGGCTCCATTTCACTATATGGTATGTATTCTGAAATCACTAAAATAAAAAAGATCATTCATGGAAGTCAATGTTTTTCATTGCAAATGTATGAATCAAGTGGTCAGTAGACTCCTATCACCATCACAGTGAAACGATCTTTCAACAAACTTAAATGTACTTTTTTTTCTTTTTTAAGGAAATGGGGCCTGTGTTATATACTAATGGTAGTGGTGACAATTATGTGGGTTGTTGATGGGAGATTATTATGTTAGCAATGGGTGGTAGGGGTAAAAACAACAAAAATGACCTTTAGCAATTTTAGAATAGTCCCTATGGGGATCTATTGAGTCTCAAGGGTCGCCAGGTACTAGCAGTTTAAGTATGTTAATAGCAAGAGAGAAATACAAGGAAGCATATAAAAAGTCATTAAGAATTTTTTGGCATTATTTGTTTGAAAATGTTCATGAAGTTATACCAATATTGTTACCAATGTGTGTATGTGTATATGTGCCTGTGTGATTTTTTAAAATATTCTCTGAAGAAAATCAGACAAAATTTTCTACCTTACAGAGGAAGAGCTTATAATTATCTGCATGGACATCTTTGGTGCTGGATCTGAGTCTGTGGGGAACACACTTTCCTTTGCTCTCCTTTATCTTGGCCTTTACCCAGATGTACAGGCTCGTCTGTGGGAAGAGATGAAAAAAGAACTTGGAGCTGGCTGTTGCCCTTGCCTTGAGGACCGAAACAGGTGAATTTAAATGTTCAGTAAATGGAATGCCTGCATAATTAGCTAAAGAGTTCTTTTAAATGTCAATTGTGAGAATTTCTCTTTCAAGTAATTTGGATCCATTGAAATAGATTACACTACATTTATAGTTTCATCACTCTTTCATTTCTCAGCCTGAAAAAAAAAATATATATATATATAATCATCTGCTATCCTAAATCGTGCCATGGTGCTTAGTCCATATCATTGATATTAGTTTTAAATCCATGCTGTTTTCTGTCACCCTGAGCCATACTTGCCTTCAATTTTACCTTGAAGACCCAGTTTTTATTTTTATTTTAATCCTTGAGTTTGGTTGCTAGAATAACATAATCAGAGAATATGTGCACAAGGCTACCCATGTTTTCACAACCTTTATGGTATTCTTGAATATTCTCTTTATTGCATAATCAGTCAACATTTGATGTCCAAGTATAAAGGCACTTGGCATCTAGTTAGATGGTGCCCTGTAAGCTATTGTGGGGTGAATGGCTGCCCAAAGAGTTAATTGGATCTTCCAAAAGACCCTGTTTGTTACTTAGACAACTATTCAGTATAGTAATAAGTTTATTTTTGTTATCAAGTAAGTAGATCACTTCCAGTTCATAAACCGAGTTCTTTCTTTTTTCTTCATGTTACTGAGTTACTATTTTTCCCTGCTTTTTTTTGATTCCTTAGGTTAAAAAGCCTACTCTCATTTGTAACTTCCACATTTTCTGCATTTTCTATATACAAAATTCAATTTGCTTGGTGAAATCAAATGACTAGTTCCTTTCATCATATAGAGAAAGAGAACAAGGCATTACCTCACTGTGTCTAAATTTTTAAAACACCAATTCATTAATGTAATAAGTATAACTTTCCAATGCATTTATAGCTGCTCACTTTATAATGTAATTTTTATGTCATTAAGTAATCATGATAACAGTAATGATGGAATTATCTGATTATGATAAGTCAGATTAAAAGTATCTTATTATTTTTAATTGATAATACATGCATCATTTTTGTAGGGATTATCATCCATGGGTCTGAGCAGACATGCATGTATATTTTATGGTCTCAAATTCACCTAAGTCTAATAATTTTTCCATTATGGTTTAAGATATTTTTTATAACCAGATTATTTAATTGACACACAAAACTTTTATGTTTATCAAATATTAGCATCTGAAACATTATATTGAAATTAACTCTATTTTCCATAAGACTCCCTTACTTAGAGGCAGTTCTCCAGGAAGTTATGAGAATAAACCCTATTGCGCCTCTAGCTGTGCCTCACCGAGCAACAGAAGACACAACCATTGCTGAATATAATGTGCCAAAGGTAAAATAGTAAATGTAGCTTTTACCAAATCATTCTCCATGCATTAAAACAGCCATCTCAAAGTTTTGTGAGAAAAATCAAACCACCTAATTCTAAATAAAGAACTTACACCAGGTAATTCTAACGAGATGCTCCCATGTAATTACATGCACAACTGTAAGACTTAGGTTCATATCAAGAGTTGCATTTTTAGGTTCACTTTTCCCTTGCTTTTCATGGTTAATTGACTTAGTCATTGAGTTTCAGTTTTGATAAACAGACAACTGGAGATGTGTTTTTCTGAATTATATTTGCCATACCTAATGTCTGCAATATTTCCAGAACACCTGGTTTAATTTGAGTCTGTGGGCAATAGCTCATGATCCAGACAAGTGGAACAAACCGTATGAATTCCGACCGGAGCGTTTCATAGACGAAAATGGACAAATCATCCGTGATGAAGTTTCTCTAAATTTTGGATATGGTAAGATACTTACATTTTGAGGTTATTAATATTTGAGAGGAATTAATAACTATGAAATTGAGTGATTGGTTACATTTTTTCTTAACAAAATAATTAATGGATATGCTTAAAGAGCAGAAATGGATTTTCTAAATGTTCCTTTCATGGGAGCCATTTAATGACTGGATGATACTTTTTTGATTTGCATTTGGAATAAAAAAAACTTGCTTCCAAAACTTACCATTTCTACCAAATTACTATATATCCTAAACTTAGTATGTTATTTTATTTAAGTTAAGTTAATTAGTAATGTTCTAACTGACAAGGAATCACTTCTGGAATATATAACTTTACCTATATCAAAGAAATTAACAATTATGTGTTATGTTAAGCTAAAGTTATCAAAACTTACTAAGTTCCTCAGGTCTATTGGGAAATCTTATACAAAGTAGTATTGGATTATTAAATTGTCCAATTTTATGTAAATTTTCCTTCTGTAAAAGTGTCAGAGAAGTCAGTACTGATTGCCAGGGTTGCAACTAAGATATGTCATCCAAGTCAAATCCTCTCCTTACAAATTATGGGGTGTTGCTTTGTTGTAGGTATTTATTGCAAGTTCCGAGAATACAAAAATTATCTGGCCATTTTAGCAATCCTCCATGGCTGCACTCAGTGTATATACATCCTGCCTACTGCTCCCTCACTTCTTTTGGGCTTCACATTTAAATTGCATTAACTTGGGAAAATTCTTTTATCTAATGTAGTTTGGTCTCTGGGAAGCATCAAATTGTTTTTTAATTAAACGGGTTGATTTTAGGGCAATGAGATAGATGCTTTCTTACATTTTGTGTATATACATTTCTTTAATGTTGCTGTACATCAATACTTTTGTCTTTGATGGAATCTAGCTGTATTTTTTATTGTAATAACTATTTCATATATGCCTCAATGAGTTTTCAAAGTAAACATAATTTCCTGCATCTTCATTAGTAAACACTAAAACTTTTGAATAATACCACATAAAAGATATATCAACAACAATTGACTGTTGAATTGGCATTCCTCAGTTCAGAAGACAGTTATCTTCTGACCCAAAGATGTTGACAGTACTGATGGATAAATGTTGTTGATATGGGTAAATACTTTTCCATACTGGTATTCAAAAGGTTATTTTTACAATGGAAATATCCACAAAAACTAGCATTTGAAGAATAAGCATTTTTGTTATCAGTCTTGATTTTGGTCCCAAGTACTTCATTAGATGCTCAACTAAAACGGGATGTAGATGTAGAAATTTGTGTAATTTTTTGTTCAGCTGATTCCTGAGGGAAACCTGAATGTTTACTATGCATTTTTTCATTGTCATATAATGTATGGCCTTAAACTGTGGGGAAACTTAAATGGAGTAAATTTTTTTCTTCTGCAAAAAAGGCAGTTAAAGCCAGTAAAAAAGAGTGAATTGGGTTGGTGAGACAGCTAGTGGCCTCTCATCCAGAGGGTCCAAGTTCCTGGTGGTCCAAGATTTTTTCAGAGGTGTCTCAATCACTACTCGGGTACCTTGTGGAGAAACCTTCATTCTCAGTTTGCTGTTCATTGTATCTGATGTTACATTTTATACCTCTAGACATCTTTCATTAAGAGTTGGCTTAGGTTTTTGCCAGGTTTCTCTCCACCAATCCTTCTCCCATTACCTGTAAATCCTGCATGTACTAAGCTACCTACCTATCCCTAATGTTGCAAATGACCTCAGATGTCATTTACCTCCCATAATTACTACTACTGGGGTAATGTATACATCTAGTTTCTTTTCACATCATTGAAAATGTAGAATACACCCAGATGAAATGTAACAAAAATTAGCAAATGGTTGATTCTTCTAGCTGAGGTATCTTTATACCAAATCTACACCCTACAAGATGCACTGCAAACATAGGTCAAAGTTGTACTCAAAAATTTTTAAAATTTGTTACAACAGTATATATTTTCCTCCATCAACCAAAAACCATCGAATTCCAAAGAAACTGCAGGAGATGCTGCAACAGTAACTTTGAACTGAGTCATCTGCTAATTTGCATTTCAATGCTACAATTTCAGAGTGTAAAAATCATGTGTCTGGTCAAGGCGAATGATTTTTACACTCTGAAATTGTTGCATTAAAAACCAACAAGTCATTGAACATGTAAACATTTAATGGAATATCTCATATTAAGTTTAAGATAGTCGAATTAAAGATATGCATTTCCCTTGCACCATGCTATACTAATTAATGCTTCTCCTCAATCACTTTTTTCACGACAGGAAAGCGTTTGTGTATTGGTGTGTCATTTGCCAAAAACTGCTTGTTCCTCTTCTTTGGTGCCCTTATTGCCAACTTCGAGTTCCGGTTTGTGCCGGGCGAACCTCTTCCTTCCACAGTATCTCTTCCCGGATTTACAACATCTCCTCAGCCCTTCGATATATTAGCAATTGAACGCAAATAGATTTTCCATTGAAATGTCAAAAAACACTATGTAATTAATTATACTTTAATTGTGCATCGTGGAACCACATTCTAAGTAGACTGTGGTGAAACCATGAGCTCCAAGTGAATTTCTGCATGCAATTAATTTTAGATAAATTTTGTGGCATAATGCATTCTATCTAAAATTATCTTCCTATGATATTATATTTTTTAAACAAGCTCTTTTCTCAGTTATTTTTGCAATGATTAAATCACTGAATTATGATTCAATTTTGTTTCGGAGGAGATACCACAAGACATATTCTGCCTTTTTTTCTCACTTTAGATCAATGAAAAATTCAGCAAACAAAGAAAACCACTCTAATGAGTTTTTTGAAGCTACATAGCAATTTCGTGCATTCACTCAATTTACCAGACTTACTGGATTTCTCATTAACACTCTCCCAATGACAAAATCATTTGTTATATTGCTCATCACTAGTTTAATATTCAAAATAGACAATGTATAACCTGTTTATTTTAGGTTAAAAAGTTTTTAGGGAATATTTTAATTGCATTTTCTATGAGAAACATATCAAAGGTCACTCATCTTAATTTTTAAACATTTCTGGAAAAAATAAACCAAAATTTTCAGCTTAAGACGACACTAATTCCAAGTAATTGCAGGAGATGTGATGTAGTGGAACATTAACTTTTAATGGATTCACCCACTAAGGCAAATGATTTTTACACTCTGGAATTGTTGCATTGTATTGAACACTAATGTTATCATTTAAAACAGTAGGTGCCTACAATGCTTTGTGAGGATTAAATTGTGAACAATGAAATGGGGTATTTTCCTCTTCATGAGTTTCTTAGTCCATAGAAGATTATATCAAAAGAGTCATCAGTTTAAATAAAGATTTGCCATCAGGAATCCCCTTGCAAAATTTATACAAATATACAATGTAATGCCACAACAAAGTTATAATAATTATTCATTAATCAAATCATTCACTTTTGCTCTTGATTTACTGGGAAATGTTTGAGAAGTCCGTGCCATCAAACAGATAATTGGTATTAGGTGCTTACCTGCTAAACCTTAAAATATCCATCAAATTGCATGCAAATATAAGAGATCAGATACTCTGATCCTAATAGCAATAGTTATTTACATTAATTATGTAATTGTTAAAATAACAGTGATTCTATAATTTTAATTCCTGATTTAGGAGCAGTTTCTTTCTCAAATTCTTCTTTCTCTCAGCCTTAGCCTATCTATATGACATCAACTTTTTCATCTTCGATCCTTATCGTTCACTTATCCCTCTACAGGAATATCTGCATTTTCTGTCCTCTCTTGTCCTCTGGTTCTCTCGTAACCTCAGCCCTTCCATCTTAACTTGGGCCTCCCTATTTCCTAGAACCTCCACTACTTCCAACATATTCTTTATTCTTCATGTGTGCAATCCATTTGGGCAACTTTCCTGTTCCAATTTATTAAGGCCTTACAATGACATCCTCAAAAGTAGTAATTCCATATCTTATCACTCTTTGTTATTCTGTACTTGAACATCCTAATCTCAGTGACTTCCATCTCCCTCCTCTCCGCTTGTAAACTGAATGAATCTCTGTTCCATATGGCATTGCAGGTCTCACCAGAGACTTTGCTTTCATCTTATAATTCGCATTCCTGTGACATAGTACTCCTCTTATCTTCTCCTTCTGTTAGTCCACATTTTATTCTCAACTGTATTTATGCCTCCAGTCCTAATATAAAAATCATCTAATTGAATGAAATCGTTTAAGTTTTTGATAATTTTGTCCCGTGTGAAAATTAAATTTTTACATGTCAGAATCATTAACTATTAAAATTAGTTATATTCTGCTCGGTGTATGTTTTTAATAATTTATGATCCTGATATAAAAAAATTTATTTTCATTTATGACAAAATTATCAGCAACACAGACACACACGCATATGACTATGTACATATATTTTATATGCATAATGTGATAGGAATTGCAGAAAACAATCTTCAAAGGTATACGTATAGTTGATTGACATTTCAGCAGTATTGGCATACTGACAATTAGGATATCAGAACTGAATTGGATTAAAATAAAAATATTAACTGAATTGGTTTCATGCTAGCCTTTATTGAAATTATCACATAAATAAACTTCTACTTAAACTAAAAATTATTCTTTTGTATAAAAAATCTCATATGTAATTGCAATTGAATGTTCTGTTTATCTCAAGTGGAATTCAATTCACAAGTGATTCTACTTTGTTCACCACAAACCTTCTAATCTATTACATTGTATATTACTAGGCACTTTTTTCTTTTGTCATTTGGCCATCTTGGTTTTCAGTGTACAGTCATTATCCCATTTTTTTGTAACTCTAATGCAAATAAAAGTATTTCTATATCACATTTGGTATCTTATGTCTTATTCTTGCTTAAAAGATCCAACTTTGTAGTGGAAATAATAGCAAAAGAGAAGAAGAAATTGAAACATTTTTTTTCTATGCTCTGATGAAGAGATACTGGAATACTGACCGACAATGATTATTTTGGTTTATTGAATAGCAGTCCACACGATATATGTATTTTTTGTGATGCCTTCATTCATAAAAATGATCAGGATTAAACACTGAATTCACTTTCTATACCATACTGGGAAAAACTGAATGTTAAGCTTTGACCTCATCTCACAAAAATGCTAAATTGACGTTGAAATCAAACAGGTGGTAGCCCATTTGAATAGCATTCTAGTATCATTGCAAAAACTTAATTTTTTAAAGAGGAAATGCTGTGGAGACAGCTAAATAGTCAGCAATGCAAAGAATAGTCCAAAAATTTGTCTCAAGTAACTTAGATAATTAAAAATATGTTGCTTAAAATAAAGGGATGGAAGGCGAGAGTGGTGTGTTGAAATTTTGAAAGAAAGACCTGTTTTGACAGACCAGAAACAAAACAGACCATTTATTAGCCATTATTTTTATTATTAATATGAATATTATTCATTATACATTATTAATTTGTAATATGAGGAAATGATTTTTCCAGATAACAAATTCTGCTTGACAGAAAAAGCTATTAAACTCAAAATATACGTATAATGGGAAAATCCATTAATCACCAGCAAAAATACAAAGCTTGGCACATAGAGTTAGATTAATTTCATATTGATTCCTCCCAGTTTCAATACAAACAATAATTCCTGATAAAAATAGTAATCACAAATGAAGTGAATAGAATAATCTTTGGCCTTGGTCAGTCACAAATTTACATAAACATTTTATACGATTAAATAGGCATGAAGTTCCATTGAAATAGTGTTCATGGGAAAGGTCCTTTCACTTATTTCACCCAATGGTAACAGAATACACTAAAAATAAGTGACAATGCACAAAATCAAGTCATAAAAATTTAAAAATGCTATTTAAGATAATTGGGTGACTTTTTAATACCAGTTGACGCATGCATTCCCTGACAACCTTGAGTTCCTCTTCCTTTCACTTAAACTTGGGGAAATCAGGAATATGCACGCACATGACACAATCTCTTTAACTTTGACTTATTATTAAAATTTTTTGAAATAACAGGAAAAATATTTTCTGGGTTGTAAATTTAAAATTTCACCGGGCAAAGCTTGATCTTCCAGGCACTTTAAACCAGGAAACTACATTGTCAATTTCATACTCAAAATTACCAAGTCTTTTCCTCCTGAGTGACCAAGGCATCATAATCTATTTATTTACTGTTAACTACTGATATTTTAGTGCCATGATGGTATTACTGATGAATCAAATCCAGAACTTAGTAAACTTTGCATTATATTTTTCTGCTAGCTCGTATTCGGCGACAAACAGTTTTTTTTCAACAACTCCAAGTCAAAATGAAATCACTTAATAGTTTATACAGCACTCATAGCAAATAAGAAGAAGGGAGTCAGGTTGTTGTATTTGCCAGTGTACTGGCTTCCCACCCCAAGAACCGTGATCGGATCCCGAGGACCTGCATTCGTAGAATGGGTTTGGCAAAAGTTTCCTTTAAAATTTTACTTTCACACTGGATCTTCTGCATTCCAGTGTACATCCTTTGTATGTCTTCCTATTCCTTTTCTTTATTTCTATTTCTATTAGGGTGTGTGTGTATATATACGAGATCTGTTCATAAAGTATCGCGAATTTTGTGTTTTTTTCAAAAATTATTTATTTATCCATGAATATCTGGATTTTCCCCTTCAAAGTATCCCCATTAGATATTATAAACCTGTACCAACGTTTTTTTCAATCCTCGAAGCATTTAAAAAAATCGTTTTTTTGTGATATTGTTCAGCTGCTCCTTCGATGCAGTTTTTATCCTGTCTATCGTAGCGTATTGTTGTCCTTTCATGGGCCTCTTCAGTTTCGGGAAAAAGAAAAAGTCGCTGGGGGCCAGATCTGGGGAATACGGTGACGTCGGAATGTGTCCGCACACTTAATTTCGTTTTTCACACAAAATTTGATACAGATTCTTCGATCCATTTTTTGGAATAGGCAAAAATCGAAGACAAGCCAAAACACATCTCAGCAAAACAGCTGTCAAAAATTAACGGAACGTTCAAAACGGCCGAACTTTTCAGCATAAGGGAGAGGCATAAGTACCACACATAATGCCACAAAAAATAAAAAAAGCAAATAAACATAGCCCACGGAAACTCAAAATTCGCGATACTTTTTGGACAGACCCCGTACATACATATATATATTAATGAAAATGACAGTTAAACAAAAAATATAACACCCCCAGCATCTCAAAAAATATTATATGGCAGGTCATATTAGAAAGATTCCTTCTTCTACATAATCGTATACAAATTCCTAATTCGCAAGATATTATTCTTCCACAGGTTTTAGATTGTATCTACTCGCGATTCATCGCATTTTACTCAGTTATCGAATTGATACCTCGTGTAGTTTATAAGCTGTATTTTCCAATTACAAAAAGCTACTTATCCATTTTCATCCTTGAGTCTTTTACCTGTATATACCACTTATGAAATGTTAATAATTATCTAAATTCGGTATTTTTATAGAAATGGCATGCTTATTTCTTCAAATAATAAAAACCATGCCTACGTAATTATTTTCCCTGAAGATCATTGTTAAAGTAATCGATGTTTCAATGCCAATAATTCAGCTGAACACATTCGAAATTGTTACCACTACTACTCAATCAAAATAACGGTGGTTGAATGTTAAGCTATTGAGATTGCTCATATTTACTTTGAAAAGTCGAAAACTTGATTAGGTCCGGAGGAAAACTTGCAACCCAAGATTATGCCAACGAAGGTGATCTCTAATTACACCCCGTGGGTTCATGCTTCCTGCACGGCACAGGTAATCCGCGGGAGGTATACACGTAACTGCAGGCGCTTCTATCGCCCTGATTTTCGAGTTCCTCTATCTTGCCTCCGATTCCCCCTGGTTAACCAACGATTTCACTTCGCATCGTGGGCACGAATTAGATCAATTAGTTAGAAATACTGAAATATGACTAATAATATGAATGGAGAGAGAGATAAACAGGAACTAAACTAAAAAGGGAACATTGTCTCACCTTGTGTCTCAATTCTAAAATTCATAAGGTGAGTTCAGGTAAAATTGCATTGAAATTTGATCAAAGATAACATTGCCCTCTCCACACATGCGTCAGATATATATATATATATATATATATATATATATATATATATATATATATATATATATATATATATAGATCATGATCATAGATCATGCAGCTTCCCCCAGGGAAACGTGTCTAGGTTATTACAAGGGGCATCGGTTTTCTTTTAAGCCACGTCAATTCGGGCAGGAGCAAAGTTAAAGAAATCAGCCAAAGTTCTGCTGTCAAGAATTCCGTTTTAAACTACGATCCAATATTCTCCTAACCTTCTCAAGCGATTTCTCAAGTTGACATTAACAAGGTGATGCCATTCCATTCTAAACAATGTTTCGGGAGTCACTTTTAATTTAATCGGCGCGTGAGTACCACTTTAAGGGAGAGTATAACGCGCAGTCTTTATTGCCAAATAGACGTGATGATTTAACTTTGATAAGCCAGATTTAACTTAGATTGATGTCAGTTCCGCTGCTGGACACTACAGCTCTGTCCCGGTCTACTTCTGACACATCATAATATTACGATAAAATCACCCATTCTTTTCAGTATATATTTTAAGACAAAATTCAGCCCCAATGGTTTTCTAATAAGATGTATTTCCAAGTTGCCATGCTTTTCGCTTTTAATCACAATACATCTTAATGCTTCAGAAAGTCTTCCTTAAAATTCGTTCAAACTCCGAGAATGCAAAATTACCTTCAATGAGAGCATGAGGGAAATACGGTTAGCTTCAGCAAGGGTTGGGTTGTTGACCGCTTAGCAGCAGTTGAATTGCAAAGAGACAGCCGATTTCGCATGCGGGTTTTCAGCTCATCTCTTGCAAAACTCTACGACGTATTTAAGTAGCGCATTCGGTATTATATCTCGTTATAATTCATTTCCCCTTGCAGTCTGCAGTTTCCCAGATGACGATTGAGTGTTTTGTATATTTTCAGTGGAATTTTACCGGTTTTTGAATCGGTAACCTCCAGTCTCTAAGTCTCGCACTCACTGGACTGAAAAGCACCGGGCACCTTCACATCGGTTCTAAGTTTCCACAAATCTTGTTAGCTTTGGAGAATGGAAATATTACAAAATATGGCCCTCAAAAAAGTGGTTGAAGTTGCAATATTTTACTTAACAGATAAGACACAGAATGGAGGCAGTGGTCGGCCGCGCTTCGTTGACGGCAGAGATAGGGTAGGCGTTTGAGTGTGTACGTCAAACCACCACCGAGGGTGAGAGTTCACAGCACACTTTAATTCCAAGGAAAAATATGTCACTCTTGAGAATCAAAAGCCACATTTCCACGAAATATCAAAAACTCACACGCACAACCCTGAGCAACGTAAAGGTCCACTTTCATTGCGACAGGTTTTGTTAAGCAACTACCATCAAAGTTATCCTTTTTCTCATTAGCGATTCGTTGATAATTTTCGTTTGACACTCATTTTGACTTTAAATTAAACCACTTGGCTTTTCCACATAAAAAACTTTTATTTACGACCTAGGTTTTGTTATGTTACCATAACAAAACCTAGGTCGTAAATAATAGTTATTTGTTACCATAACAAAACCTAGGTCGTAAATAAAAGTTTTTTATGTTACCATAACAAAACCTAGGTCGTAAATAAAAGTTTTTTACGTGGAAAAGCCAAGTGGTTTAATTTTACGGTCGATATGAAGAACTTCCACCAAGTGACGCCAGAAACTGTTTTATTTGCCACTCATTTATTATTATTTAAATGAAAGGTAAACTTTTACGGAAAAGGAATTGAAATTTAAAACTTTCAATGAATTTCAAACATACATCCACAAAATGTTCATCCTTGCGTTGTATTTTATCTTCCTTTAAGTTAATACGCAAGTTGTCAACCTTTAAAGCCATGGTGAAGTACTTTAATGCTTGCGCCATTGTAATTGAATTTCATACAATCCTATATTTCACCGTGAATATTCGATCAGAATTGGCCATGCTTAATTTAAAGTCAAATTTACTGTAAAGATTAAATAATTTTAAAAATATCATACACTCATTAATCACGAGGAAATAATACCACAATAATAAGGTAGTGAGAAGAGTAACGACGGACAAATCGATAGTAGTTTATTGATACGGGGGATCGCTGTGGTGGGGGGGCTAACATACAGGCTTCCCACCGAGAGGGCCCCCGTACCCGGGCCCCGAGAGGGCCCGGGTTCAAATCCAAGAGACAACAAATATTTTTCAGTGGTATCTCGATCCCTCCTTGAGGTGCTTTGTGGAGGGCACTCTGAGCGAGTACACCGTCCATCGGATGGTACGTTAAATGGCGAACCCCTTGGCGCCTTTAGACAAGAGTAGGCTAATACCGACGCTGGGTTTCTCTCTCCACCCTTACTTTCTCATCCATCCCTAACCGTGCAAATTGACAAATGACCTTAGCTGTCAGTCGCCTCTCATAAAAACTATTACTACTACGTGGCAATATAAGTACAACATGAAAAGTCTGTAAATTTCATTACATAAGCATGAAACTGAGGCCAGAGACTTTTGGGTCGCGAGACGAAAGTTTTCTAAATGGGCACGAAAACCAAAACATCGGAACTGTCGAATACTTTTAGCAAAATACGATCCTTGAATCGAGACATATTTTTGACTCCACAATTAATACGAAAGATCAATATATTTTGTTGGCGAGTGCATTTTTTACACTCACATCATATTTGTCGGTAACCCATAAAACAGAAGACTTTCCTCGCTTTCGATCATATCACCTTCTCCTAGCAGTCATCTATACCTCACGCAAGAAGCTACGACATTCATGCCGGAAACAAATGGACAAATGATGTGATTAAAGTTCAAACTAAAATGCTACTATTAGTTTGCATGTGCTGATGGAGACACATATGCCGTAAAAAATCAGTTACGTCAACGCGAAACGCACACAATTAAGTAAGAATAAAACATCAAAACAGCCAGATGATGGAACACTGTTAAATAACATACCTTGAATCGTGAGAACCTCTCTTGAGCGTGTTTCTTCGATAAGGTACGTCGCTGTGAATCGAATCCTCAAATACAATGTACACGACCGTCCAATCGCTCTCGAGGAGGTTTTTACGGCAGCACTTGTGGATACTTGATAGAAGAGCTCTGTCATATCCTCCTGCCTATTCCATCATCAACTTTTAATCAAAAGAATTTGTACAGTAAACTCTATGACCTTGTTTTAGTAGGCCAAAGGTGAAGAATCTTTTCATTCCAGTTGGCCAACGTTGAAATTGCACGAGATCACAAGGGCCAACATTTTCAAATAACTTAAAAAACAGGGAATCACATTCAATCACGTTGACGAATCGATGGAAAGTCCAGTTGCACAATAAGTTCTACATAACTAGCGTTCCTCTACACCACGCCTTCTGAGATTATCCTGATTCTTCTGGGAAAGAAACGTCACGGGCTTCCCTCGCATTGGAGGCCAACCAACTAGGGTGGGTGGCTCTATTCATGCATACACTCCCAGCACTCTGCACGGTGTCAAGGCCAGCTGCAGTATTTCACGTCAAATTGAGGATTGACTTGTCAAACGCGGTCACTTGCACTCGTCCCAACCAAAATGAGTCACTTCACATGACGTATATAGTTAACCCCTCCCTCTCGCACTCATTTCCCCTCTCGAATCTCGTCATCGGTCAGCTTTTCACGAGCGGACAGAGTACTATCAATGTCTCCGAGCTATAGAATGGACCTTAGAAAAAAAAATAGCCTTAAAGTTCTCACCGTTGCCATTTGAACTCAAAAATATCTTTTCTCAAGTACTCTCACTTTCGAGAAAAGGCGAGAAGTGGTTATTCATTCATGGCTCAGAATGCGGGAGACTGCGATTGGAATCTTATCGGAAGAAATTGATTCTTCTGAAGCATAAACGTATTTCCATGCGTGTAAAAATGTTAACCACTACATTACTTCCTATACGAACTGGATTTTGTTGCTGCATCACTCTAAAATTTTCCACAAGTGACCGTTTTAAATACGCAAAGGCATTACTCTTTTAAGCCAAGGTAGTCTGATGAATGAGGGACCGACCGAATTAATACGAGAAAACGTTGTCCATGAATAGTGGCATCTATTTCATAAGACCGCAATAATAGGTTTTGGCTTAATAATTAAGGGTAGAGCTCACTAAGAATCAAAATCTACGGCATACGAAATTAATGAATTCATTGTTAAGCAGGAAGCCAGTTACTTCCATCTTACTACCAGCTGTTCCCTGTAGTTCCCTTGCTCCCAGAAAATCACACAAATTGAGCTGAAGTTGGGAATACCCATCATCTGAATTTGTACAATGGGTTCATCGACAGGACAACACCCAGTAGACGAGTACCCTTTCTTCATACAATAACTTTATTTATTGATGTCATACAATAATTGAGAAATACTCCTGAAAATATAAAATTAATTCATTATTACCATCAATATAGTATTTCAATCCTAAGATTGAATTACTTCAACCCTCCATTCTTGTCTATTCAGTGTAAATTCCCTCCCCAAATAGCTTCTCTGTTTTAAGCTCTTCTTAATTTGTCCAATTTAACTTTCCTTTGGTCTTCCTCATGGGATCTTCCCTTCAATTTTCACTTCTGATTTCACTAATTAATTGTGCTTCAAGATGTGTCTACTCCATCTAGCTCTTTCTTTCCGTAGAGTTCTCCATATGGTACTTCTCGTATACTACCTCATTCCTCATTTTTCCATCCATTCAATCTTCAACATTCACCTCCAGCACGATTTTCCAAAGGCATCTATTCTTTCCTGGTTTTTTTCCAGTCTTCTATATCCCTGATCCACAGAGCACCATGCTCCTAATGAATGTTTTTATCAACTGCTTCCTTGGATGCAAACTTAGGTTGTTTGAACACATTAGTCACCTCTTCTTCACAAATACTTCCTTAGGTATTAGGCCAAACTAAATACAATGAATGAATTGAAAACATGAGTGGGAAACATTTATTAAGAAAATAATTCCTAGCTATTGAGAAAATACTTTTTTTTAAATTGCTGGCAATATGCCCTGAAGAAAATGCACATCGTAAATTGTTGAATTATTTTTGCCAACAGCTAATCATAAGGTAAAATGAGAAGTCATCAATGTCTGTTGAAGTATAAAAAAAGATTACCATCAATTACCAAAAACAATAACCAAGAGTAGCTTTATGGAAAATCTTTTATAATTTTTATTTCAATGGTCATAGATGTGTTCTTTGCTTACAAAGTTATAGCATCCTAGTCATTGGAACATAATACTATGCATATGCACTAATGGGTAATAATTTTTTGTATTTTACCAGCCATTAGTGTTAAGCCATTACATTATCTTTTCCAGAGCTTAAATGGAGATGGTTTGTGTGGGCTGCTTACACACATTACCAATAATTGGGTCATTGAGGATTGAATTCCTTTGAATTTTTCAATTTCAACATTTTTTCCAGCAAATTCATTGGTACAGTACTGAATTGAGGTAATTATACAGTAATGGGATACAAATAATAGATAAGTAAAGAGGAGAAATTTATGCCTGACAATTTTTGAAGATGTTATTAGTACATGAAGTAAGATAAAAAAAGGCATCTAATGATATGGAAAGTTGATACTTAAATGTTACACAATTGATAAGAAAAGAAGAGGAAACTTCTAGCAAGTTCCTTAACTTTACTTAATTACTCTGATTAACTGAATTTGTTCTCATTTTTTACTGTGGCACATCCCCTGAAACATTCATAAATTAAATAAGCACTGCTACAAATTCCTTCCATTAGTATTGTCATATTAATGGAAACAAGAATATATTTTTGCTCTTCATTTTTGCCAGGGAAAGTTTTAGGGAAATTGTGGGTCAGCTTAATTCTTAGGTTATGGATATTAATTGAAAAGTATTCTTTAAAATATTTTTATTAATTTACTTAAAAGTCAATGAACAATGAATGGTTATTTACAATGATGAGCACATTAAATTAAAATGAATGAATTATGGATATCACAGTGTTGATTCAACACTAAATTATGTACATTAATGACTATTTTCACATCAAATTGCTTCAAGTTCTTATTGATTATAATTATTTATAGGCACTTTTAAGAGTCTCAAGGTTCAAAAACAAGCACCATCCCCTCATTAGGTTCCATTACAACAGCATGAATATCCCTATAAAAAATAGAAAAGTAAAATGAAAATTTTTTCCATTTTCTTACAGCATATTGTTTATGTTACATTAAACGTGAATCATAAAATTTTATGTGCAAGAGGTTTTTAAATCAAGAGCAAAAAAAATTTTTTTAGGCATTTTATTTTATAGCAAATAAGCCTCATATCCAAGTAGATGCCCACCTATTTCAGTAACATATTGACATTTTTTCTTATGTTAGCATTTACTTCACAAAATATAAATATATATTGCACATGATAAAAAATACCATGCTTAGGTAGCAGTATAAAAAAGATTCCCGTGTATAATTCATAAAGAATAATACATATTTAATGCAAGCAAATTTGTTTGTGAGAGATAATTTTCAGCTATAGTGGATGACATACTTTTTTAAATTTGACCTGTTTCTAAAAGATATAATACAGTCCAAAAGTAACAGTGTGCTTTATTCTTTTCCATCTAGTTCCAAATGTTCAATGTTTTGTAATAAAACCATTCAAGAGAACTAAGTGTATACTATGCATTCAATGTAATTTTCCATTTTTTTCATAATACTCTCATTTTCACAAATAAATATTATTTATGCATGAAGTAAGAGTAATTATATTGGGCATAGCTATTCCAACTCCCCCCAGAAAGGAAATTTTTGTAAAAATATTTTAGAAAGAGATTGCGAATACACATTTGTGATTTTAGTATTTCAATCATAAAATGTTGCAACATGAAAATAGTTTGGATCTTAGCATTTAATTTTTTTGAGGTATTCATCATTTCTTAATAGGCTGACTAAGAGATGCCATTATTTTTTATTTTAAATTCACATAAAATCCCATGCATGATTACAAATATTTTACCACTATTCAAATAGAATAAATTCTGATCAATTTTTTCGCTAAACTAAAGATCCTAAAACGGAACTCCAGTGATGTAGATTTATCTCATTGACCCAAACAATCTTGTTTAGTCGATTCCTATGTAAATGACACTAAATTCTATGGTTTTTGGCACAACTTGATGGAACGTCATTTAGAAAAGTGAATAATAACAACTTTGTAAGTTCCACTGATATTTATTTGAAAAAAATTTGAAAAATAAAAATCAGTGGAACTTTAAAAGTTGTTATTATTCACTTTTCTAAATGAAAGAATATTGTGCATTATAAAGTGACAGAACTGCAACCACCACCACTACTATTAACCTGAAGGTTTGTTTGATAGGCGAGGGTAGAGCCCACCCAATACTCAGCCTAACATTGCGTGAAATGCATGCATCAGGATTTGGATGCCAGTTAGCTGTTAGGGGTGCAGCTTGTGTTAAGTCGAGAGGCATCACCTGGAATTGAACCTGGACCTTCCAGTCAGTAGTCCAGTGTTCCACTCACTGGACTACCATGCCCTAATACTGCAACATAAGCAGGTTTATATCCCACCCTTCTGGAGGACTTTAGTCAAACCTCTGACAACTGGGAAAATAAAATGAAAGTATATTTTGGCACTGAAACAACTATGAAAAGCTGATCTAGTGCCAAAGTACAGGCTCCATGTTGCTATCTCATGGCTCCATAAAATCTTATCATCATTGAGCCTTCGACTTTACACTTATAGTATATAACTCAATGTAGTCAGTTTTGAACAACATTTCTAGAATGAATATATCCTATCTCCAGGATAGAAGTGTAAGAATCTGGACTATAACTAATATAAAATGTTTTAATATGTTCTCTTTGGGAAATAAATCCAAGTTCATAGAAATCAAAAGTAAAACTCTTTATATGTTTTCAATGAAATAGGCACTACTTACTTAACATCTGGATCTCTTCTAGGTGATTCAGAACTCTGTACATACACCCTGGCTCTTTCACTAACATCAAATACTCCAAAATCCACCTGCACCTTTTCCTCACTCCAGTTCACAGCTACCAAATACTGAGGGAATCCTGGTTCATACCTATACAGATGGTTTTAGTTGAATGAAAATTTATTTAAGAACATTAATCAATTGATTCATACCATATCATTATCATGTATTAAATGCCAAATTAGATATTAGAGCTTCTCTGGGTATTTTGTGTCCTGTAAAATGATTTGAGATAATACTAAGCAAAACTATAGTATCATAATTGTTTGAGGTTAAATGGGTCAATAAAATAGAGTTGGCTTATTGTTTGATTAATGGTACTGTGCTTAACTAAGGTTTAGAGCAGCGTAAGTAATGGTTCCACTCCAATTTGTTCAATGATTTAAAAAATAAAAGAACATTGATTTAATACAGGAGACGAAACTTGATCCATTTCCAGAGAAATAATTATTGTAATTGAGCTTTTAGTGCATAGGGTAGTTTTGGTGCATGTATTTACATTCTAAACTCTGAATACTCATACATTTTTAGCAGTATCTAGACATTTTCAAGAACATGAGGATGCAATGATTTGATAAAAAATACATTGTGGTTGTTAATCGGTATAAATCACCTTTTCTGTGGCAGTGAAAACCAAACATGCATCTGAACTATTTGAATTGATAATTAATAGATATTTATCAGGGTTTGTTATAAATTATATGACGTTTAACTTATTCAAATATATTTTATTCTGAGTAAAAATATACTAATGGACCGATTGTGATACCTACAGTCCTTGTATGAATGAAAATCAAGTTTTCAGGGACCAAACCACTCAAGTTAATATCTACCATTCCCAAGGGAAATTCAATTTCACTATCTTTGACATATCACACAATTGTAGTCTAATCTGGATACATATAGTATATGCTACACATTGAAATTGATTCTTTACTGCATCATGATTGAAAATTGTTCCCAGAAGTTGAAGGAATAACATTTTATAGCTTACCTTGTAAAAGCAAAGACAGAACCATTGAGTACTTTCGTTTCCAGATTGCCAAATTTTATTGCTGGCTCTTCCCTAGCCTTAGATAATTGCTTGTATACATTCAGATGGCCATCCCCAATTTCTTGAGTTTTGAGAATCTTTGAGGGGTAGTTTTTACTATCTGGAAATTTTGTTGCATCAGAATGATATCCTACAGGGATAATGAAGAGTCAGATAATCTCAATTGGATAATATGCATGTATATGGAGTTATATTTTCAAATAAACAATTTACCATTATGAAATTCCAAGAAAATAAAACCTGCTACTGGAATATTCTTATTTTAAAAATAATATTGCAAACTAAATAAATTTTTCATTCATCGCTATAAAAGGCATCCAATTATTTTTTCTTGATTAAATTTTATCTTTTAAACCTGGTGAATTAACAAAAATCACCAGAAACATGATCTTTTGGTGGTTTACCAACCAGTGTGTTGATGTAAACATCCTGTATTTGTCAGGTTCTCAACTACGTAACTATGAAAAAAAATAATACTGCTACTGAACTAGTTGTATAGATAACATATGCATACCAATATCTTCACCATAATATGTAATAACTGTTCCAGGGAGTAATAGTGCTATCATATTCATTCCATCCACCATATTGGAACCAAGTCTGTCGGCAATTCTCTTCTGACCATAATTTCCAATCTGCAAATGAAGAGGATCAGTAAATGAAATTATATCTCACCTTGTGTGGAGTCATAAAAATCCATTTTCTTTAAATACAAAAAACTAAATTGATGTGTCTAATCATGAAGAATGCCATGTGTCAATATGAAGGTGAGATTCTTACCACCCAGTTGGCTTTTATTCCATGAGGAATGTTGTTTATCCACATGGAGATGGCACTCATTACATCATTTGCAGAAGATGATGAGTTTATACGTGTGATCAGTGGGAAATTATAAAGCAAATCTACCAAAGGCTTGGATCCATTGCTATTGTATTTTGCTGCATATTTCACAGTATCATGGATGCCAGTCATTAGAATCCTGAAAATTACAATACATGTATTCCCATTAGTGTACAGTTCAATTCAGTACACAGCATTTACATAGTCAAAATCAGTGCTAATGCATATTTTTACCAAACCATTTAGCTTAAGCAGATATACACAGATTATTTAGATTAAACATTTTTTTTTAAGGAGAGGATGAATATTCACTAACCTGGGTATTCCATCTGACTTCTTTGAGTAGTCCTCCACATAATTCCTTAAGGCTTGTAAAAGTTTCAAATTTTCTGGCAGTTCATTTGTATTGATATGATTGATCGAATTTTGTGAATCATTAATGGTTTCTAAATGATGGTTAGAACCTATTAATAGCTCATCCCTTAGAGGCAGAACTTCGTGAAGATGTGGAGCTGCATCCAGAGAGAAACCAGCCACGCCAAGGTCTAGCCAAAATGTGAATATATTCTGTAATGGGTATGGGTTGCATTAATTGATGAGCACGTACAAAGAAATTTAAAAATCAACACGATAGATATTAAAATTCTTGGAACTCATTGAATAAACAGATAAAGTTCTTTCCTAAATAATTTTAACAGCATCATGCAAATAATAGATTATCGTGGTAAAGAGAAAACTGGAATGTAGTAAAGAAACTTACAATACGAGTAAAATCAATATATGCTAAGCCATCCCAACATGTCCAATAATAGTAAAAAAAAAATAGTTACACTAAAATAGATATGAAAACTGAGAAAAATTTCTCCCTCGCTATATTTAAAAAATACTCTGCCAAATATCTCTATTTGTTAAATGGGTAACTATATTCTACATTGGAATCCTGACTCCACTGGTTCAAAATTTGTAGAGCTTTAGATTTAGGAATCAATATCACCTTTATTGTGACAAGATTTCTAGGTACTGTTGGATTTTGGGATCCTTCAAATTATACCTTGTCATGGATCAACAGCCTTGAAAATATGCACTCTAATAAAAATAGCTATATTTTCCCACTGAAATGTCCATATGTCCTTAAAGGACATATGGGCATCTCTGGAAGGTTGCATGATTATAACTAATTTATGATCTTTGTAAATCGGTGGCTCCAAATACATATGGAGTGCATCACGTCCTAAACTTTATATAATCAGGGATAAGGCTTCCAACTTTTTACTTATTTAGAAATTTTCAAGTTAAAACTCTAATACACTCCAATATGAAATAGACTTGATTCTAATCAAATACCAATATTAAATTAATAAATGGTAATCAACACTGCTATTTCAACAAATTGTACAAGCTTCAGCTAATTTGATTATAAAGGTAAGGAAAGAGATGTTTCAAATTTTGATCTTTTAGTGTTCCATTTGAAAATTAAAAAAATTCTACATTACAATTGGGGAAATAATATTTCCATTTGATCTGATGTTTCAAGAGTTTCAGTAATAGCTTAGCATAAATTTTCTGCTTTTGACTAAACAAATGCAATTTGTAAGGCTTCTACAAAAAGCGTAACTTACCAGCATTTCCTCAAGAACTTTCTCATTGTGGAAATTTAAATCAGCCTGTCCTTTGGAAAATTGATGCAGGTAAAACTCCTTCCTTTTTTCATTATATTCCCAAGCAGAACCACCAGTTCTGCTTACCTGTTAGAAAAAAATTCAACTCAATTTTAGTGAAGAAATGCATTGATTAATTATGCATGACGTTTTATGATTGGACATCCATATCCACATCTGTTAACTGTCACTCTTAATATGTTAATGCCAATTTTGAATATTTTAATGCAATTTTTCCCTTAAATTCCTACTGGGTGCGAATGTATAGGTAATTTAATTGCATTTGATTATTTTGGTAAGACCATATTCAAGCTCAAGTTTAGCACTGTGCGTGAATTGTGTTAAGCCCATGGCATATTCATCAATCAAACTACTATAGGTAGCCACAATTATGGTTATGATATATACTAATAGAGATACCATCTACCAACAGGAACTTCAACTCAAGGTGAAGGCATGATTCATCAGTAAAAAGCTCTATTGTATGTGAAATTCATATTTTAACAGGATAATGAAGGAGGTCAGTTTCTTCCCCAGAGCTGCCAATGATATCACAGATAAACCCACAGCTTGAATTTACATGGGGGTTCCCAAAAGGATCATCTGGATTTGGCCAATATTAACACAGATTGGGCCAATATTAGCAGACAAAGGTGTTTCATTGTGGATATGGGGAAGAGAATGGCATTATGGGATAACTTTTAACTTATTCAACTAGAGGGAGGAAGACATGTACTCACTTAAGTGAGTAAAATGGTTGCTCATGGTGAAGCTTCAATCTTTTTTAATGAAAGTACTTCAAGAGTTGACTGCATGAAGAATGTGCTGTTATGTGTGTTTATGGGAGGTCGGTTGCTCTTGATAGTAAAAGTAATAATATCTCACCCAATTATTTGGAGGAATTGGATTTCCTTCACCATCAAATTTGTAAGGAGGCTCCCAGATGTAATAATTCGTGTAAGGGTCAATGCGATCAATAGATTTCTGGAACCAGATGTGCTTGCTGCTGGTATGATTAGGCACCAAGTCAATCACCAGTTTCAGGTCTGAAATTAAGTTTTTTAAATACCATCATTATTTTCCGTCATTCACTGAGGTCATTTGATAGCATGCAAGTTATGATCACGTAATTCAAAAAAATTCATAAATAAGATTCAGTTTTAAGGTGCATATATTTCCTTTTTTCATGAAAACATATATTACATTGATGAAAATGAAAATTTTAACATTTAGTTTAATCATAAAGTATTACCTCTCTTCTTCATTTCAGAAACTAATTCCTTGAAAATTTCCAATGTTCCCAAGTCTGGATCCACTGTCTGGAAGTCCTCAACACCAAGTCCAAAATTTTTATTAGGAGATTTGTGTACTGATGACAACCATACAATGTTCACGCCAAGCTCAACAAGGTAGTTAAGTTTCGTAATCAGCCCTGAAAAGAAAACAAAGTGAAGGGATATTTCCTTGGCAGTTGGGCATTTTGATCACTTATTTTTGACTCCTTCAGCAGCCATGACTCAAAATATACATAGACTGAATTCATTATTTTGTTGCTCTATGAAAAATGGAATATTCCTTCATCCAGAGTGAATAGGATGGACCATAAAAAATCCCGTGCTATGATAATTAATTAATCTCACCTTCTCTAAGGTAAAACTTGATTTCACTTAGGATGGGCTAACTTGCCACAGTAATTCTACTTAAAATGTTTTAATGAGCATAGTATGAAACCATTAACGATTAATATATTCCAAATAAAAGTGCTTTTCCAATAAAATGTATCAATTATTCATAGAAAACAATGAAATTTTAGGGTGGTAATTGATTTAGAAGATGGCGTTGAAAGAAATATTTCCAATGTCAAGCATGAATATACATATTTCTCATCAATGGAATATGGCAAAAGTCGATAGTATCAAGTGAATTACTGTAAATTATGCCACCGAATATATTTTCTATCAAATACCTCTTTCTTCTATAATTTAAAGAATTCGGATTACGTGTGCTCTTTGATTAACTTGTTCGGGTGGTGATCTCCTTATTAGATCTCGCTGTGGTCGGTTAAGAGGGAGTCTGCCATTCTAATGTACACCGATTGATTAACTGCATAAAGATACAAAATAACCTCCAAAATCTTGGAAATATACGATATCCCGTCTAACGATAGATGTGAGACACGATCGTGATGAGTCAATCTGGCAATGTCTTACCACTCTAGGTCACGGTCAGTCGAGAAATTTCTTCACGCTTCCTTTTGCGGAAGGTCAAGTTGCACAAACTGGCCGAGTGAGTATAAGAAATCAACTGTATCCAATGTGTCCTTGAGGGTCACATTGTATACAGTTCCAAGGGGAAGGGAAAATCGGGGAAATGAATCGACTGGTGACCTCCGCTGAACTTAGCAAGGGGAGGCGCACCAAACGTTGAGTTCGCGAGGTCGTTAATTCCACGTCTGATGAATGCGAAAACAAAAGGCCTATCGTTGTATGCAAACCAAATGTAAACAAGTCCTGGAGGCGACGCCATTTCACGAATTCAATCTTGAACTAATTTCTGAAATGCCACACGAGAAGAGTGGGATTTGCGTTGCTTTTTCGCTTAAGCAAATTAACCAAGCGGATAAATTGTATTTAAATGATATTTTCTCGATTCGCGAGAGCTCGAAGGACGTTTTATTTACTCCGAAGAAATCGTAGCAATGAAATTTGTATTTCGCAGATGGGATGAATTTGTTTCCACGACTATTTTTGAGTCGTCGCATGTCGAATCCTTCGTAAATATAGCAACATAGTTAGTTAGGGCAAGGTAACTTGTGAATTAGAATTTTGGAAACCACTGCCACGTTTTCCAAATAATTGAATTTAAATTCAAAACATTAGGAATAGGCGCTTAAAATAATTCTTCAATTTTGCATTTCAAGGAAAGAGAATATTTATTTCTAACACAATTTTGTATAGCGTTAACAGATGCCGCAAAATGCGTCTTCAGATTATGCCACTTCCCTCTCATCTATCAAATACTTGAAAGTAGTGAATATAGTACCACCATAAGAAAATAGTCCCATTTTAGTTCTTTGCAACCTGACCCTAACAGCTAACTTCTCTTTTCCCCCACCCATTAAAATCCGAAATTATAATCCTTGTAATGGATGGGGAAAAAAGAGAAGTTATCTTTAGTTTTGACCTCAGTGAAAGAAAATAATATATTTTAGCCGAAAGGTGTTAAAAAAGTCCATTAATATCAATTATGTGAACTCAGAATTAATTCAAAAGGAAATGCTTAAGTCAACATAACAGAAATATTTTAACCCCATGAAAACTCTTAGAAAACACTTGTTCAGTTCCTTAAGGGAAAAAAGAATCATTATAATAGCTAATGAGCAATTAACTTTCTCTAAATGGGATAGAAATTACTAGTTTGAAGCCTTCTTGCTCTCTTTCTCTTTTTGTCTCATAGGTACCAATCAATAATTATTCTTATGAGGACTTTGGTCTGACGGATTGAACTGTTATCATGCCACATTTTTCGTTTATTTCTTTCTAATAAAATAAATGTGTTAGGTTAAAAAAATGACGGGAGAATTATGTAACGAATAAAATTAATAATTAGTCACAACGTTATTACTATTAAATTAACTTCTTTATTTAATGTTTTACCCGTTAATATCCAAGTCTGGTAAAGAAGTACTTATGTACGCTTTACACTTTTAGACTTCACTTCGTGGAATTGTTTGATGTCCATATTAAATAGTTACCAATTCCTTATATAACCCACCCTTATAAAAATGACAATATCTCTTCACTTATTTTTTTTAATGCTTGAAATAATAAAAACCCGTCATAATATGTACAATGTGTATGAAACACATTTGCAGATTACTATCAAATAAAACCCATGAGAAAAGGAAAATATTGGTTGAGGCGATCAGGATTGAGAATATTCGATCAATGCGTACCCACTTCTTTTCCCACCAATAGAATGTCATTGAACCGCAATACTAGCCCGTTGGGCAATTGTGCCCTTTGGCCATTTTTTTCTAGTGAAACGACAGGGCTTAGTCAACAACCGAGGATAGCAGCACCGATGAGAAAATGACGGTTATTTTTGTCTAGGAAAGACTTGAGGAGAAGGGGAAGGATGAATTTCAATTCTAGTCACTCTTAAAGAAGAGTTTGGAAGGTCATTAAACGGCTAAGCTCATTCTGTCAACAGTGTTCTATCCCAAAAACTTTGTTCGGCTACTTGGAATTGCAGGTGTACTAAATAGAGATCGGATAGACACTGTAAAAATTCTGGTATGCCCAAGAATCCAGGGTGTACTTTCAAAGAACTACGAAGTCTTACCCAGCCATTTTCCCTTCATTTCTGTACAGATAAAAGGGTGTCTTGTACCATGAATGATACAATACACATATCTCCATGGTGTAATACACGAATGGTAACATATGTACTTTGGCATTACGCAGGATCGCACATTTAAAGATTGGAGTTTAGGAATCAATGATTCTTGAGCCAACAACAGGGAATTTTCACAGCATAAAAATTACAAAATTAATTAAACATTTATGTAAATGAATGAGAAAACACATTTTTGCTAAGTGCCCCATACATCCACCAGTGTAACTGGTAGGTTTATCTCTTATTTTCCATTTTCCTTTTTTTTTGAGCCATATTAACTGTGCAGATCGTAAGGCATCCGATGAATTGTATGCGTTCTCCATAACTCCTAAGATGAATTTTACCGACACTATAACCTCCACGGAATGTGAATTGTAAACGTCCATGCTAAGGAAGGCGTTTTTTTTTGTCCCGCACCCATTGTGGGTTACCTAAACTAACAAGTTCTCATATCTGGACAGTTTCATAGGTAAGTCTTGCCTCGATTCATCGTAATATTTCTATTGATAAATCTTTTGATGAATCAAATGACAAATAAATCAATTAACTGGTAACCCTCTAAATTAAATGTAGGTTTTAGACGATCCCTGGCAACAAATATATAGGTACTAGTAGCTCGTATTCCTCCAATCGTTTTACCTGCAATATGTCCTCTTTAGTTTAATAACCATCATGAATACGGTTGCATATAAATACTTAGCCATGATTGTCTATACCTTTAATGTAAACTGACTGCCAACGGTCACCACTCCATATCCCCTTTCCTCTCTTCTCCCTCAAATCCGTACCCTCAGTCTCTGACTCTTACTCTGGAGGTGCCATTCAAATATTCAAGATTTCAAAATAGTTTTTGTGGTCATTATTACATTCATCTCCATTACAATTTCTGTAATTGAGTAGTAGTAGTAGTTTTTAGGGGAGCCGACCGACAGCTAAGGTCATTTGCGCCATAGGGGATGGACAGGAAAGGGTGAAGGGTGGAGAGAAACCCGGCGTCGGCATTAGCCTACTCTTTACGAAAGGCGCCAAGGGGTCCGCAGCTTAACGTCCCATCCAACGGACGGCGTACTCACTCTAAGTGCCCTCCACAAAGCACCTCAAGTAGGGATCGAGATACCTCTGAAAAATATTCAACACCGCCGGGATTTGAACCCGCGCCCTCAGGGTGGGAAGCCAGTACAATAGCCCCCGCACCATCTCGATCCCCCATCTGCAATTGAATATGTTATCTTGGATATGATCACAAAGTGGAACGTGAATATGGTCACAGGCGTGAACATGGAACATGACACGATAATAAATCACAGTGAAAGACTAGGTCTATACTTCCAAATGGCAACGATATCCCGATAGAGGCGTATTCTCGATTCGATTTTTTCTCTAAAATATCGTCCACTCGTGCGTACAACATAGGCCACTCACCTCTCAAGTCTCCCTTGCCGGAGTCGCCGCAGCAGAAGGCTCCCGCCTCCACCCTGTAAACCAGCCCGTCGACCCCGGCGCTTCGTCTGGCCCTCATGTAGTTACCGCAGGGCTTCCTGGCAGCCCCCACGGCGGCCACCGCCAGCAGGCTCACCCAGAGTGCGAACAGGGAGAGGAGGATGACAGTCCGGACGCGCTTCCAGAAGGGGTCCGAAGCGTACGCCCTGACGCCCTCCACATTGAGCGGCTGCCGCGAGGGGCACGGGATCAGCGGCGAACCGGCCTCCGCGTCCGTATCGGTCATCTCCAACCAGTGAGGTTAGGGGATCTACGTAGGGTGCGGAGGGCGAGAGAAGCGATAGAAGCTGCGAAGCCTTCGACGGCCTGGTGTGCTTGTGGCGATCTCGATGGGGATCCCGGGTGGCCATTAAAATCCTCTTCTCCCCCTTCCCCCTCCTCTCGTCCCCTCTCCACTTCCGAGCGCCGTCCCCTACGCACACACGCACTCGCGGTCGCTGATAAGGGTGGCCTCGTAAGGATTGAATAGATGGGAGGAAGGCTCCCTCGGCGAGCTCGGAGGGAGGTCGTTTCTCTCCAGGGTTGCCCTGGTCTACGGCAAGGGTGAAGAGGGAAGAGTGGTGGTGCATCTCCCGACACGATATGGGTCAGTTATCTTCTAAAAACAACGGTGAAGAGTTACGGAAATCTACTAGTTTCGAAGGCGAATAGCGCCGGAAGAGGCGGAGCGGGCGAGCGCCAAGGGTTTCGGTAGCATCTCTCTCTTCTCCCCTGCGACTCAAGGAACTGGTCACTTATCCAAACAACGGTGATAAATCCGAATCCAAACCCGTTGGAGCTAGTGAGGGTAGAGATCACCTCGTAACTAAGACCTGCCAAAACAAGTCAGAGCAAACAACCCGAATGCTAGTTTTAATTTTTTATATATACCCAGCAAGCCACTGCCAGGGTGTGTGGCAGAGGCAGGTACGTAATAGGTACGCAGAAGTGTAGTTTGGGCAAGTACAAGTAAACTTCTCCTGGTTTCATCCTTACCTAACCATAGAAATCAGCATTGGGTCACCCAATGCGAACTAAGACCTATTAAACCAATCGGAAGTTTATTTCTTTGTGTCACTATTCGCTTTTCTAGGAAGAACTGGGACCCTACAAAACCACACAGGTTTGGAGAAGCTGGTTTGAGAAGCATCAACCGGAATCGATCCTGCGGCCTCCGTTCAGCGACAGAACATTCCACCCACTGGGTGACCACTCCGAAAGAGGTCGAAAATCTGTAAGTTATCACCAAAAGAAAAAAATTCTACTTGTTAAGTGCGCCATTTTGTTATATTTTCTTAATCAACACTCGAACTTACATGCTTGGAATTGCATGTATAATAGAGTTACAAGAAATGCCACGACCTTGGCAAATCCATTGACTGAAAAATCACTGTCCACTACGCAAAGATCTTATTGGAGACGCTATGACGAATTCCCTCGGGTGGGTATTTCCATCAGTTTGCGCACGTCACGCATCATTTTATTAAAGGAAATTCCCTCGCAACACGAGAGAAAAACACAAAGAAGCGGAGTGGCTTTGCAAAAAAGCTGGATAATGGGATTCCAGTATGATCTTCTTTCTCTTTATTAGTCCCTTTTTACCATCCAAGGTCCAATATTTCGTCAAAAACATTAGCAGTCACCCCAACAGTGGCCGACAATTAATTAGACAGTGTATGTCTCCTTATGTCCGCAACTTTACGTCTTAGCCATAAATTTCGGTAATTAATGTTCTTCGGAATTGATGTGGTAAGTAGTATAAATTGAATTTCGGACATCCCTGCTGAAACATACATTTTAAAAAAAGTTACGCCAGCTTCCAAGCACAAGTTCCATTCATACGCATTCAATAAAGAGGACACGAGCTATAGCAAAAATTCAAAGAGCGTACACACGAAATTAAACAAAATATCTGACCTTGAAGTTTTTAGCTCCTACCAAGTCATCTTGAACTCACATGAGGCCTTCAAATAAATTTATTTTTTGATCTCATGAATAAATATAACTATAAGTGTTTTAATATAATACCAAATTAAAATACGAATAGGCCGAGGGACATTGTTCCATTCATTTTGGTCGGCAAGACAGTCGAAAAATCTGATTTTCGGCGACTCATAGGGTTGACCTATTTCTTTTATAAGCATATTTTCAGTGTAAGTTACGCCGCAAGATATAAATTAATTTATTTCTAAGGTTATAAATCTCAAATATTGTTTCTGGCACAAACTACATATTGATTTTATGGGATTTGTGATTGAGGTTATCCCTTCAATGGCACATATAAACCTGGAATTTGAAGCAGATAGCTAATTGGTCTTTTGACCAAACCGTAGTAATGTTCAAGATTTTAATGCTTAATTTTACTGCAATAATAATTATTATTTAACTCATTGATCGCATTAATCTGAGCAAACTACTTAGTCGTCAACACGACTTAAATAAACAGTTTGGTATCAAATGGTACCATATTAAATATGTAATATATATCTGCTCCTTGGGCCTTTCAATAAATCCTTAGAAAATCCAAAATAAACGTTTAAACGTCGCCGTACATCCTTAAATGATGAACATCGTTCAGGACGTCAAGTTGAAGTGACTTCCTCCGAAATAATTGATAAAATACACGAGATAGTTTCAAGTGATCGACGAATCAAAGTTCGAAAAATAGCTCAGACCACAGGCATAACACAAGGTACAGTGTTTTCAATTTTGCACGAAAAATGGGTGTGAAATATGTCATTATTTAGATATATTATAATTTTCAGTACATAGTGTCAAAGGGGAGAAAATATGAAAAGAGGGAATGTGCAACAGAAAATAAGCTAAATTGTAGTTTAAGAGTAAATAGAAAAAGTAATAAAAATTAATCAAACATAAAAATGCATTACCAAACTATCAAAATCCCCCAGAATGTATAGTTATTCATATTCTGACTCACGGGGAGTCAGAAAGTAAAATGCAATGTCCGCGTGCTGACCCCTTTCATCCTTTGGAATTCGTTTTTCACGCCCGCAGTCACCCTCTTCAGTTCTCCACAAGTTTTTTTCTAAAACTGGAGCCTTCGTGCTTAAACTGTGGCGCCTGCCAAAGTACTTACACTAAGTTACACAATGAACAGAAACGACGGCGTTTGAAATATGGTGGCGTAGAAGAGAGTAAGTTGCTAGGCAAAACCTTAAGAAGGCGAATAAGTGGGCGGACGACATATTGAGATGGAGTAAAATGTTGAAAGCCGCGATCATGTTTAGTAAGAAAGGTAAAGTATGTAAGAGAATAGGCTTTTAAAACATCATGAAGGTAGGTACGCACGTATAGACCGTATAGGGAACGATGCTGGACGAACAATAGAAAGTTCATGCGATCTTAATGTTAGTAAATAATTGTTGCTAGGGACTGTCCAATCTGACTTCACCTTTCATCGATCGATCGATAGTTATAACATCGACAGTAACATTCTATTATTTGTTCCCACATGCGAGTTCAGAAATGTTGACTCGCACCAAGTAGTGATTCCTTTCTTATTAGCTTCTCGTGCGACGTGAAACAATAGGCGTGAGTGTGTGGCGTTGGGTTGAGTAAGAAAGTATTAGTTTTTACGACATTCACGCGGTACGTAAACGACGAGAGAGAGAGAAAGTACCGTATCGTAGATTACCAAATCAGAGACACAGCTAAAAGTCCGCAGGGGAAGCGGAGAGAACCGGAACTCGCCGACTTAACGTACGTCATTTGGGTTGGGCTGCACTGACATCCTCGTCACACTATGCAGCGAAAGGTCCTCTCAACTCACGTCCTCTCTGTTTCTATCTTCGTTCTTTATCTCCTCTTTATTACCAAACTCCTGCGTCTATTTTTCCCTAATTTCTCAAGGAAAGAAAACGAATTGGAAGAAACTTGCGATGGGGGTACCAAAGCGGAGAATTAAAAAAAAAAAAAAAAGTGGAAGGACCAGAGCTAAAAATAAAGTTTTAAATCTTTGGAAGTTTTAAGTAGCTCACTCAGTGTTACCATTTTCAAAGCCTTACATTTAGCAAAAATGAAATGGCCAATATTAATTATTTATCATTATAGTACCATAAATAATTTCACTACTTTTCATTGTAAAAATAGCTTTAAGTCAAATGCAAGACTGGCTAATAATATCATTAAACAGGCTCATATTCCAAAACGATAAAAACGAAACATAATTTTTAAATATTAAGAACTATCAAATGTTATATATTTTGGACAATTAAGATTTTCATATTCTTTATTTTTCGGGGATCGAGACGGTGCGGGGCTAACGTACTGGCTTCCCACCCAGAGGGCCCGGGTTCAAATCCCGGCGTTGTTGAATATTTTTCAGAGGTATCTCGATCCCTACTTGAGGTGCTTCGTGGAGGGCACTTTGAGTGCGTACGCCGTCTGTCGGATGGGACGTTAAGCTGCGGACCCCTTGGCGCCTTTCGTAAAGAGTACCAACGCCGAGTTTCTCTCCACCCTTCACCCTTTCCTGTCCATCCCCTATGGCGCAAATGACCTCAGTTGTCGGTCGCCTTCCCTCAAAACTACTACTACTACTAATCATTATTTTTCGTCCATTAAGTTTTTCATCCATTTCGTCCCTTACATTATTCCTCACGTACCCAGTTCCGTGTGTTTCATTATATTCAAATTTATCATACAAGGGGCTAAATAATATATCAAAATCATTGCCGTGATTAATAGTTTTGATTTTTAGTGACGTATATTTTTTTAAGCTGAGCACCAATATACGGCGAATACACTTGGTTCATCAAACAAATCTCAGAGCAATAAATTCTTTTTGACGAGAGTTCAAAGCAATTTACTCCCGTATCCATCTATTTATTTAACACAACTTGGAGAGCTGCGATACAATGTTGAAATACGTCGCAGTAAACTGGGGCGTCATTATGCTGAACGTAATTTAATCGGGAATGGATTTCACTGAATCTCGCTGGTTATGATTAATTTCAATTAATTCCTCACAAATTTTCAAATATCATGTTTAGAACATGGTTTTTTGATGTCATTTGCAAACATTACAGCATTTTCATTGAAATTTTCATTGTGAGAAAAGTAAATTTCGAAATTTTTATTATATTTTAGGGGTAGATTAGATATTTTCATGAAGATTTTCGTGCTCTCTGGGGTATTTTTCGATTACTTTTGTTGATTGACATGAAACCAGACGTCTTGCGTATTTGAGACGATGAGAAAATATTCCTGAGAATTTCCACAAAGCAAATATGACCAGCATTTGAATTGCGTCGTTCGGATATTACAGCGCCCTACAGAGCAACCTTGGTCCAAACGTTCATTTGCTCCAGTTAAAGCGGAGTTAAATAGCACATTGCCATGTCTGGAAGATAATTATATCGACAAAAAAGTCGTTGGATCTTTGTATTGTTTCATTTAATACATTTATCGAGGAAGTAATGTCCAGCTATTAAAGTGGAATGGAATTAATTAGAGCAGTCAGAACAGCTAAGGTGTTTAGACAATATTTTTGGACGGAAATGGACATTGGAATAAAGAACAAAGAAGTTTATTGCAAAGCTAAAATTACCTACGATAAGGGGAACTAATAAACAACGCTTTGAGGAGTAAAGGGAAGAAAATTTCAAGCAAATATTTAATATAGAAGAGTGAATCTTGGTCGTTGAGGCAAAAGGATGCGAGCAGATTTTGAGACATTATCATTATCACTACCAATGTTACAAGATCGGTTTGTTCCACGAGGTAACATACGTGTTAATTTAACATACCAACGAACAATTTATATACATAGTTCATTTATACATATCGCACTACCAATTTAAAATGAATATATATGAAACAAAAGGAAAAGGTAAACAAAAAAAATATTTTATTGATTTAAATTTGCAAAATATCTTGCGAGAGTGTTTTAAAACTTTTCTCGAAAATATTTAAATAATTTGTAAAGGTTTCAAATAGCTCTGAAGATAGACTGTTCCACTGTACATTGTGGTGTGACAATTTTTCTTATATTATTTCTTCATGACTGGCATTTCTCTTTGTGTTAACGTGACCCGAATTTCGTCTTGTGTTGATGCTCAACACTCCCCGCTGATTGTGGTACTTCCACATCTTCCTTGGAACATCCTGCGCTATTTTCTCCAAGTCAGTAAATATACTCAGCCTATATTACTAGTAACATATCTTATACACTCTAAACCCTCCTATGTCTACCCAATGCATATCTGGCCGCATTTCGTCGTACTTTCTCCTTTATTGTAATATGGCCCTCTCTACGTGAGCGTCTCACGCTATCGGTGAATGCACTTCAATTGCTCTAACCAGAATCAGTCATTTCCTTCGTGGTCACACTGCTCTCCTTCGGGTTTTTTCGCCACCCAATACAGTGTTTCGGAAGCTTTATTAGCCACTTTCACCGCCCACCCTAAATCCTCACCCTAATACTTACAAATTTAGGCATGAGATTACTTGGGAAATTGAATTCCTTTTTAGCCTTTGCCATTGAGGAGGGATAGGCTAAGATGAAAGTAATTACGAGAGGATTAGAAGAGGTGTTTAGTAGCGTTGGGCAGAGTGGACTTGGTGGGGGAAAGAAAGAAGTCAGAAAATGTGGAAAGAAGAGATATTGAGATGACGTGAAGATGCTCTAATATTAGGGGAGATGTTGGGTCATCATAATCTTAGGTTATTAAACCGAAGATCCGTTTTCAGCAGCCCTTCAGAGTGTTTTTTGCAGGAATAGATTGTTGCGCATTGTTGACAACTTCTACCAACCGACTCCCGTGATTAGAATAAGTAATAGATAAGCTAGAGTTTGGTTTCTATACCGTCCAATATCCCCATTTATTATCCCTAAAATCTATGGTGAGGACGAGAATAGGTGTTTTTAGGACATTAATAGTAATTACTATGCATAGTGAGTACATAATAAACAATTTATTTCCTGCGAAATCTTTGTACTAGCATTTGCACTCTAAAGAGACCGGTGTGAGACGATAAGAGTGAGGAAAAATTATAATATTTGCTTGCTTTCATAGTAAAAGTAGATTTTGTACCGTAAAAGGAAATAAACGTGCATCCTTTGGGAATTTGATATGCTTATAAATAATACGAATAACCCTTTCCCAGTAATGCTGTCTTCCTTGTTTCCTCTGAGTTCTGCTCCTGTTCATGCCGACAAAACATTGCCAACCGAAGTGGCCACCCAAACCATGCCATCTAAAATGCTTATTATCTTCCTTACCATCCCAAGTCATATTATTATTCTAACCATCCAAAACGTCTATCATTGCCCTTTCTATCCGAAACGCCTGGGATAGTTTTCGCCATTCTAAGTGTCTACTATTTTTCTAATCATCCGAAATGGACCATACTATTATCTTCACTATCCAAAATGCTCATTATTTTTCTATTTATCCGAAGTTCCTTTTATTGTCGTCGCCATCCGAAATGGCTATTATTATTCTTACCACCCAAAATACCTATCAATATCATTACCATCGTGGCTACTATTTTCCTCACTAACCAAAATACCTTTTATTGTCCTAACTATGTATAATAAGGTCAATACGTCAAATCATTGCCCTTATTACGAACAGGAAGAATTAATTGCCAACCCCGGTGGTGTTGGGGTAACGTCCTCGTCTGCCAACCAACCTAGAGGTCGCGGGTTCGATTCCCGCCTAGGTGGTTTTCCCTCCACCAAGGGCTTGGGTGTATGTAATTGTCAAATTGTTATACCAATGTTTAAATTACCATTTCGAAGCCGAAATGCTGTTTTTGGACTAATGCAAAATAAATAAATAAGCAATAGTAGGCATTTAAGATGGCATGAAGGCTGAACCTTCGGTTTTCATTGGTTTTTCGGCATGAACAGAAGTATTCAAAATACAACCGAGGGATGCAAGAGTATAGGTCAAAGGGTTATTTGAGTTGTAAATAAGCATCTCAAATTCCCGAAGGGTGTACGTTCATTTCCTCACATCGCCCAAAAGCTACTTCTACTTTGAGAACAAACAAAGATGATAATTTTTTCAGTCGCCTATCGCCCCAAGTGGGTCTCTTCGCATTGTACATAGTAGCAGAGAAAGAAAATCTTTGCCTATAAGCTCACGTGAAAATTATCCTCCAAGTGACTTAAGACGAAGACAACAGATAATGCATTTAAATAGTGTGGCATTCCTTCAACCGCTGCCATGAGGCTCACGTAACCTTGCCCCTCCCTCTTCCCCCTTATTTCAACCCGCCGAAGATAAAGTCCACATTTCTGTTGCAACTTAGCAATACTAAACTTAAATCACTGCGGTGAATTGACAGCCAAGGACCTCGAGTAAATGCTGTGAACAGCGACGAACAAAACATTTGTTGGTACTTTGGGTATTTCAATATGACCATGCTCGATAGAATATTATAAAAATATACTTTTTTTAAATAAGAAACATGATTGGATAAGCAAGAGATATCCACGGGATATTATGTAAATCATGTCGACTAGTGTCACAAGAAAAGTGGACCTAGTCCATTCAAAATGAGTTTAAGCAATAAAACATTAACGGTGTCACTGTATTTGTTAAATGCATTTAATTACTCGTAATAGCTGTTCACTCAATTAATTCAATTGAAAATTGTACCCCCCAACAATTTAATAAACTCCTACATGCTTAAAATTTTTAAATTTTACTTCAACAAAATTGAATTGAGCATGCTGGAATCCACTGTTCTTGCGAATCATTTTAATAACACATAGTCGCATGATAATACCTATTTTTGTATCAAACACCGGCTACCATTAAGCAGACAAATGTTATTCCATAATAGAACTATAGAGATATGATACAAAGATAATAGAATGCACGACAAGGATGCCTATTGAATTATGTTAATTCAGGCAGATTGTGAAGATAATTTAGACACAGAGTCATTGGCCCGCACACTCTCCTGGAAGTGAGTCATATCATAACATACTGGATACGATATAAAGCTCGAAAATCAATTTGGTTCATAAAAGGGAAGTAGGACGCGAAAATGGGATGTTTAAGTTTCGATTGCTGAATAAGACAGCAATGTCAAGTATCGCCGAAGAAAATCCTGAAGTAAGTACTGGAGAAAAATTGGCAATAACTAAGAAAATGATACAGAATGAGCAGCATAGGAAATATTTGGGCTTACAAATTCGAAAAGAATCAAACAAGGATTGACGAGGGGGCTAAAGGGGAAGAATCGCGTGAAGCTGGCGGAGGGTGGGATAATGGAGGAACCTGAACGCGGAGTTGTTGAGGAGAGCTTGCAGTTAACGAAAAATTGAGCTAAGGCGAGAAACCAAAAGGGCAAATTAAACGCGACAAAAAGAGGGATGGATGGTGAAATACGATGACATTGAAAGAAGGAAGAATAGGAAGGATTTATGAAAAAAATGAGAAAGAAATGACAGGGAGTTAAAAAGTAAAATTATGCCAACTAAAAGAGATAGGATATACTACCATGTAAAAACCAAACCTAAAATAATTCAAGGAAGTAATAAATCATACGTTGAAGAAGTATTAAGGCATGAGGCTAAGACTTATTTATATATATAGAAATATATATATATATATAGAAATATATATATATATATATATATATACATACATATATGTATAATATAATGTAATGTGAATATATATAATAAATAAATAATATATAAATAAATGTATATAATATAATAATGTAAATTTATATATAATATATATATTTAAAATACTCGAAATACTTATATAGCCAAAAATACTCATTTATATAGACACAGATATCATATCTGTTTCTATATAAATGAGTATACTGTGTTTAAATATATATATATATATTAATTTATATATATATTAATATATATATATATTAATTTACACACATATATATATATATATATATTAATTTATATATATATATATTTATATATATATATATATTAATTTACACACATATATATATATATATATATATATATATATATATATATATATATATATATATATAAATTATATAAACACGTCGACACGACGGCAACATAGAACACAAAATAAAATAGATAACACGTAAACGGACACTCACATTGTAGATTGTTTGAGCTTTCGGCCTTCCACGGCCGGAAGGCCGAAGCCCGAAGGCCGACAGCTCTAACATTCTACAATGTGAGTGTCCTTATACTTGTTATCAATTTTATTTTATGTTCTATTTTGCCGTCCAAATATTATAATATTTATACATATTATTATATTTTATATTAATATAAATTATTAACAAAGTTGTATACATATAATAATTCAAGGTAAAGGAGCTGGCAATAAGACAGTTCCTTCTTTCTCCTGAGAAAGGTGGTTTGCCACCGAAAATTCAGCCTACGAATGAGTTTCATTTGTGTGTGTTTCTCGGTGTTTTTGTTCGCTAGTGCTATCTTGGTGTATATAATATAATATATATATATATATATATATATATATATATATATAATATTTCAATATGGCACGAGTATATACATAGTATATCCTGATATACTATAACGCAAGATAGAGAAACCACAAGATAAAATTAAGTTAACCAATACATGTCCAACATATAACATCATCACAGTGGTTCCCGACAGTTTAAGATTTTTTTAAGAAAATAATTAAGGAAATTCTTTGTGGGAATTTGCATAAAAAGGGAGAAATATCAATGCATCAGAACTAGAATCGGAAATATAAGATTGCGTAATTTAAGAGAAAACTTGAGAGTCTAAATCAAAACATTTCTTATCTTGGACTTAGCCTAACCTATACTGCTAAAGTATGAGCATTAGATGGAGGATCGGGATGGGCAGTGACAGGCAGAATGGAAGTAGGACAGGGTTATCTGCTACTGCTAGCCATTGAATAGTTATACCCTGAGGTAATGTTTAAGCCTATCATCCTTCTCCACACTGCCTCTTGAATTCTCCCAACAATCCCCTCTCCTCCCCCACCATTCCTAGCACTTCGTCGTTTGTTTTCCTTTCTATCCATTTCACAGATAATTTTCACTTGAAAAGCGTCTTGTCTAAGCCTATCATCTAACCTCAATTACCAGTTTTCGGCACTGCACAAACACACACTTCATATTAAAGTTTCAATGATACTTTTCTTAACATTCTAACTCAATATCCCCATCATCAATTCCCTCTTACTTGAAATAGCTTCTTTTTCTAGCGAAATTCTTCTCCTTACGTCCATATTACTTTCTTGGTCATTTGATCCTTTCAAATTTTGTGGTCACCCGCCAATAAAAACACGGACACCATATTATTAACTCATTTTATGTTGAAATAAAAAACCCTTTGTGACAGAGACCTTTTGTGTGTACCCCATCTTCCCTGTGTGAAAGAATACAGCAGAAGTCATCGCTTCTGTTTTTCTCAAGTATTTTCCTGAATCTTGTCTTCCTGACGAGCTTGTGAACCAGGGATCAGGCAAACGCAATATGCGAATTGTGTGAATAGCTGTCATGATTATATTCCGTAAACAATCCTGGCCCGTATGGAGATTTTGCAGATGAAAGCGAGATCGGATATCAAGGAATCGCTACCGTGTTGATGTTCCTCTATGGTTTCCAATTTTGCCAGGCAATATTTATTCCCATCAGGAGTTACATTCTGCCCAAATAGCCCGAGTCCCCTTATCGCGGGATGGGTAAATCAAAGGAAGGCCAAGAAAAACCCCGACTGGTCCCGATATCTCAAACGTGATGAATTGGGTCCACTAAAGCCTTGGTTTCCTTGCCCATGCTCCCGATTGCATCATCCTGTTTACGATGCACTTTGTTGGATTCGCGTAATTTCAAGAACACCATTTTTTTGTATTATGCACTCGCAATGTCGTCGAAGACGATATTCGAGCGGAGCGATTTCAAATTAATATATTTAGCGATGGGTAATGATCGTACAACCCGATCACTACTCCCAGCAAAATGAATCATTGGCAGTATCATATTTTTATCAAAGCGACGACAAATAGGGCGATCCATCACATTCCGCTGCTCTTTATGGTGCCAGCAATGAATTTTATTACGAGAAATAAGGAGGGAAAATTATGTTTAAATATAATATACTGCTTGTTTCCGAACTAATATGTTATATTTATTTATTTAAGACACTGACAGCGATAACCGTGCACATCTCTATAATAGATATTATATATTAATAACAATATTTTTAAATTAATATAATAAATTTCATCATAGCAGTGAAAACATAAAACTTCAGCGTTAAAAATACCCCACCAAATGCTGTTCTGTAGGTCCTACTGAATCCGACAATTAATGAGGAAATTAGAACTTCTTAATGTTCAAGAAACAACCCTCCATTTATTTATAGAATTAATAATCAAAAAGAAATGTAACAATATGTAGCAAAATATTTCGTCAGTTAAAGGTTCAATTCGATTATTTAATGAAAATAAACCTCTTGTACATCCTTAATTAAACACAAAAAATAAACTAACTTATCATCGAATTCTGCAATCATTCTAATCTCTGGCATTCTGTCGTTTTTGGCACGTTACGTCGAAGCAAAGACATCAATCTCTTTCGAGATCGCAACGGCGTTGTTTGTCATTCAAACAGACACCACAAACACACGATGCAACAGTCTCAAGTGGAATTGAATCATCTTCGACGGCGTCCTTGTCAAATGCCGGAGGAATGGCTTACTCAAAATCCCTAGAGAATTTCATCATTGTTATCGAAGAGCGTACTAGAAAATTTACTTGATTGTCAAGAAGAAATACTACGAGATAATGCTTCCACTTGGGCAGGTTCGTTCACATTTTATTCCTCAAATAACCCGGTTCAATGAAAATAAGTGACTTCTTGCAGTAATTCTTACTTGCGTTGCTCCTTTCAAGGAAACCTCCATGTCTTATTCACTCCTTGCCTGTATAACAGACACTCAGGAAATTTAACGCGTGTTTTTTCAATATTCCTCAATTTCATTTGCGAATAGATTAAGAGTCCTTAGGAACTGATACAAATAATTCTTGGAAGAGGCTTAAATTTAGGAGTTAAAATTTCGATTGGTTAGATAACGAAAATAATAGTTTTCTAAATTATTTGGTAGTCCAATGAAAAAATTAAAGTCGGGGAGAATAGATTGGATCAGGTGGAACAGTTAACATATTTTGGTGAATAATATGCACTGGCGTACGGAATGTGTCAGAATTACATCAGCGGAATGAGCATTTGGAAAGAGGGAGGACATGACGAGAGGTACGCTGAGTAAAGATTTTAAGAGAATAGAAGTAATAAACTTAATCTGAAGCATTACGGAAATCATGGTATTTGCAGGAAATGCATGCTGGTGCACTTAATCACCATGCCCGAGACCCCAGGTTAGAATCGAGGGAGCGGGAACCATCTACATCCCTTCAGGTAGAAAATTTCGGTTGACGTCCACGGAGTCGAAGTTCTTCAGAAACGATGGATATGACTTCCATTTTATGGAAAACTAATGCCGAGTCTGAAATGGATCTCGTTGGAGGTAGCTCGGTAGATTATACAGGAATTTTAAAGCCACCTCGGGTATCCCGTCATCATTGGGTGATCTACCCCTCGGGGACAGGTTTTGAACAGTTCTTAACAACTATCACTCATTACGTAAAATTATTCAGATATAATGCCTCTTGTTTCCCTGTATATTACCTCCTCCAAGTTTTCAGAATTTTTAATAGCCTTCATCATGTGCGAGAAAGCCTTTCTCGTCCGTAAAATCAAGAATTCGCGATGATAAATTGATGCATTCATTAAATAGTTGTCTAAAGAGTTATTATTCGGAGTTGATCATTCAACTTTAATTTTCTATACATACTTCCTGGCTTTGATTCCAGATATAAACGCACCAACTATTGCTCTTGCAAGTGCTTTTGTTAAAAACACTTGCCATTCGTATTGGAACCATACGTCTTAATTTTTGAAGTATGTACAGTTCCCTGTTTCAAAGGATCGTCCAAGGTTGTTTTCTCCAGCCAGTTTAAAAGAATGTTACCACAAACATCACCAGAAAAATAATAGAGAAAGCCAGTCTGAGTAAATGTGGATCAGGAGATTAACGGGCTTTCTTGAATTATCTCAGGAAATAATGACATCAGGAGCTCAAGAGAATGTGAAAAGCCTCTAATGAAACTTACAGCTACCAAATTCCCATCCAGCTTAGTTTAATCTCACTATTTGGTTGAAAATGGCCAAACATGACCTCCCTCTTTGAGGCTAGAAAATGTGGTCCACCGTGAGTGAAACTTCACTTTCAATTCTAGCTCTGACCACTAAAGACCTATGGAAATAGTGACTCAACTTGCCAACAATTACCAAGCCGGAGCTTAGTTAGTCACCCCACTCGTGGTTCCTAGATTGGTCAATGGTTACGACCGTCACATCAAAGAGATTTAGTATCTGCGTCAATAGTATGAGGCTTTTGAGTGTCCTTTGGTCCTTAGGTGAGGAGCCTATCAGGGCCCAGGGGCAGATACAGATAGGAGGCCTCTGAAGAAAGGAAGGGAAAATATTTTGGAAAAAGGATACATTTACATTAGGTATAATTTCTTTACTATTTTGAAATTTTCATTTAACTTTTTCGGGAAGACATTTCTTATCTGTTTATTATTTCCGGTAGACCTGCTTTCATAATCTCAAACTGTTATAAAAATAATTTGTTTTGCTTATATACTGTACCTAACGGTGCCTTATCATTATTTCTATTTTACTCACTTGCTAATATTGAGGTTTTATTAAGGTGATATTATTTATTTAGGGAAAATTACTAAGGTAATCAACAGAAAATATTTAGTCAAAATAAAAGATGACAAATTATTATTAAAAGGGTATTTGGGTGTGAGTAAGGATAATCACGTCGCAAAAATCCTGTATCCGCTACTCACAGAATCGCTGATTTCGTCCCATGCATAAGACTTAGGCAGTTAAAAAGTCGTGACGGCAAGTGTTTAAAACGTTTTATCCCCTCTTTTCCACATTTCAATTCGGGACCTTGCCTCGTATAACCTCGACATGCGCTTGCAAATCTAATGATCAGTCTGCAAGGCGCATCATACTGCACATAAACACACACTCCTTCCTTCAAGTGCAGCCGCCGTTGACAATGTCAGTTTCCATACTTCCCATTTTTTAGGAGGAAGTAACATTGGCGGGGGACGAATCCTTGAACCGAGCTACTGGGGCGTGCGAGCCTCAACCTTACTGATTGCGACATTCGCCACAAGTTGGCCTCCGTTCCGTTTATCGTGAAAATTTGCGGTGACGCGAAAAATATGATCAATCTCTGGACCATTTTTTGGGCTATTGCTTGACCCGCTCCTTCTCGCGCGTGCTCACAGGCGCCGTCGCCTCCAGGGGCCGCTCGGCGCCCCTGGGAAACGGGACGGAAGGCCGCGGGGTGTGGTGTCGATTAGATTTGATCCGACACTCTCGCAGATCGATTTCCTTCCCTCGATCTAATATCGATTGACTAAAACATGATCGATCTCTCACGTGAATCGATTCCGATTTCCATGCATCTGAGTTAAAAAAAAGATACTTATATTGAATCTACCTAGGCTCAAATTTCCGTAGACAAACTAGCGGAGGGCTCAAAAATGGACCTAGAACTTTGTATTGGAGATTGAAGAGTAATCTCGTTTTTCGTACTCGCCTATGGAGAAAATTCCAAGGATGTTCATTTACCCACTTCTTTACCCATTGTCTAGTAAAGACAAGTGTTCCTTTCATATCACCCAAATCCTGCTTCTGCTGCGACTTTAAGTTGCGTTTATTTTCCGGACTTTACATTTAAAAAATTGAAACAATGACTCAAAGGAATTAAATAGATTTAAAATCAACGGTTAAAAATTGATTTCTCTTCCGTTTTCACGCATTGTAACATAACAGGATAAATCCTCAGAGGTCTTCAAATTTTAACTAACATTAATGCAGATTATTCTTATATCATAAAGAATATGCGCCATAAATATGCTTCTCCGTACTTAAAATATAATATGCAGTGACAAATGCTTTCCAAATAAAGGTTGTATGAGCAGTGAATATGATACTTTATTTTAGAAAAAAACTATTGCAGGCAGATCAGCAATAGGCAAACTTTTCTCGTGTTCTGGGCAAAACATATTTTCCTAGCAGGTTATTTTAATGTAAAAATATGTAAAGAATATATTTCATCATTAATATCTAGTTTTTAACGTATGCATTTCATTCTTTTATTAAATAAATCGTTCATCTAAGCGGAATCAATTCGTTAAAGACAACATTGGAATTAGTGTAATCACCATTTTGACTTTTACTATACAAGGAAATATGGATTGCATGGCTCGGTTGCAAATAAATATTGATTAGATCAGATTGAAAAATTAACAGACATAAGTATTGATATGTAGAAAAACTTCGCTAAAAATTATAAAATTACGTGGGAAATAAAATCTTAAGAACGGCCCAAAATATTGGAACTGATTGCGTCGAAATTTGAGAATATTATCTACAGACCAAGTAATCTGCAGCTTTATGATTCTGCATTAAGATATATCTCTTTATTTTAATCCGCAGTAAGGTATTCCGCACTAGATAGCATTTACCCCTTTTACACTAATTGCACGCTATTATCTCAAATTGTTGGTGCACAAGGCTCAGAAAAGATATTTCAATATTTCATTTTGTCCCTAAACCTCATTATAAATATTGAAAATATTGCATCACTACTGTCAATAAATAAAAATTGTATTTCACGTTTTCAAATGCAATTTAAATAAATAATTCTTACGTTACCGTTGATTTTTTATAAACCGCTATTAGTATCTATATATTTTTCTTTTAGGAATTCCTCGACTCCTTGGTTGTAGTCAGAGTGACCCTCAGCTTAGCCAGTACTCGGGTTTAACTCAATGGAAAAGCTATCAAAAGGGTAATAAATGAATAATAAATCTATAAATGTGTGCGATAAAAAACATAAGCATGTGGCGTATTCTTAAATAGATGAAAATTATCGCTTAAGCCTTCAATGGAATAAATAATAAGTGGCTCTTATTGGAGTCGCGTAGTCTCTACGTTCCCGCCCACGTTTTTGAAAGAGAGTGAGTAAATTATGGGACAATTACAGTTGGGGGTAGAGGGAATCGCGAAGAGAAATCCGGCGTCAGTATTGGGTAACGAACAAAAGATTATTCAGTTTAACACAGCATCTCACGAAGGTCAATTCATCAACCACTTGAGAACACTCTTGAAAGTGCAAAGTGAAAGGAATATGTCGCGGATTATACTGTGAAGATTGTTCTTTTATTTCCTTAAAGGGTCTGATGGCTTATGTAATTTTTCATTTCGAGGGCAGTTTTTCGTTTCATCATCAAAAGTTAACTTCAAGTCTGTCTATGGCCGGATTCAAGTTCACCGCCGCTAATTTACCCATGAAGTTAGGTTACCCAAGAACTCCGCCCTCAACAAGTACCACGCCAAAACTGCCCGCGCCAAATTCTTAATGCTATATGAATAAAATCAGGATATTGCTTTTTTTGGATAATGCAAGGTGGAAATGGGACTATGGGCAGGATGAAATTGAACAAGTGTCATTTGCGTAAGTTGGATTATCAGTTTTGAAGAATTAGGTAGCATATAAAGAAAGCAATTCTCCATGAAAAGAGGAAAAATTGGTGCTTAGCGTAAGAACTCAAGCTTGTAAGTAGGTAAACTGTGACTGTGATACTCAAGCGTTAAACGTAAATACGTTTAAAAAAGTTACTTAAGTTCAATCGAATAAGTTTACCTCTTTAATTCCGTGTAACTCTTAGTTTTTTAACTTTGTGCGTTCATTTTATCAGAAAAATTATACATTGACTTTAAAAGTTACCTCGTCAAAAATATTGATCCACATAAGATTAACTTTAGGTTGGTACTATTTTAAGAAGAATAAATGAACTTCGAAAATACGCATCTAATATATTTAATTAATTGTAACTGTTGGCCAGCTTATATGACTAATCCTTTTTTCTCCGAGAAAATGACAATTTTTTAAAAGCATGTAATTTGGGAGTACAAATATTTCTGTCAACTTTTCTTGAGGTTGAACTAAAAAGTTATTTCAAATTTAGTTTAAATGGTCTGTAATAATTTTATATGGTTTCAACTTTTAACTTGACTCGTTTAAAAGTATATTACATTTAGCTGAACTGGGCTAACTTTTAAAGTCAATTTCCCAAAGACTGCGATCATCACACATTAACGCTCGTAGTAGTAGTAGTTTTTATGGGAGGCGACCGACATCTAAGGTCATTTGCGCCATTAGGGATGGATGGGAAAGGAAGGGTGGAGAGAAACCCGGCATCGGCATTAGCTTACTCTTGTCGAAAGGCGTCAAGGGGTCCGCAGTTTAACGTCCCATCCGACGGACGATGTACTCGGCACAAAGCACCTCAAGTAGGGATCGGGATACCGCTGAAAAATAATTGTTGTCTCCAGGAACCCAGGCCTTCACAGTGGGAAGCCTGTACGTTAGCCACCGCACCATCTTGATTATTACTTTTCAGCCTACCCTCGTATTTCTGATTTCTACGGCATTTGCACATTTCAAAAGCATCCAAAATACGCCCATCCTCTTCCCTAAAATACCAGAATACGTCTTTGTTCTGGAAAATGTGTGTGAGTACGGTGACACACTCCATTTAAGCCGTTACCTGTTTTAGGGAGGTTGGATCGTGACTGCGCGAGTCAATGAATCACCGCAGTTCGTGTATTAATGACAAACGATGGAGTTATTGTAACGCCTATTCATTCATATTTCTTAAATAAATGTAATGTGAATACGTATACAGTTTTAACGCACCCTTAAAGAGTGTCTTATGGATTCGTTAATTCTATTCTGAATATAATATGAACTAAACGTCAATTTTTTAAACTATGCGATTCAGACTGTCTTTCCTCAAGAATTCATTAATCATCATATAAAAAAGCACAATAGGAGCTGTTGCGTTAATACTATTGAAACTCACATAAGGACGGGCATATTATTAGCTTTTCGTGAGAAAAATATATATTTCCACACCAATAATAATACATAACTCTTTTAGTGAATGCAGAAATTTCAAAGTGTAAAAATCATTCGCCTTGACCGCGAAAACACTCTACTACCAAAAGAGGGTGTGTAAAATCTTGGATTCTCGTTATCAATTCAAATGAAAAGTGGACGTGGTAGTTCAGTGAGGATGGTGTTGGGCTACTGACCGGAGAACCCGGGTTCAGTGCCTGGGCACGCCTCTGGGCACCCTCAGCTTCACTCAAGCTTTGTGATTTTCCCGGGACTAAATCTTCCTTGGAAACCTAAGACGTCACCGGGAATACGGAACTGGCCCTTATGTGTGAATTTTGCGTACCGTTGGGCTCGATTCTAGATGAGATCTACCGTCATCTTCAGGTTGTTAACTGGAGTTATTTTCCATTAAAACTAGTATTGAAAGTCCCTGTCTAATCATCGTCAGTTGATAGAGTGCATGCATTTAGCTACAGATAGGGGAAATTTTATCAAAATGACATACCTGATAGCTCAATGCAACCTCCTCAACGTCTTCACTGAGGGTAACTGTCATCAATTCCCTTATCCTTTCAAATTCTCTATTGGCCGACTCAATTTTTGTCCCGATGTACCTACCACTGTGCCCATTTCCTAAATAATTCAATTGAATTACGTGAGATGCTCCTTTAGATTCTACTTTAATGTTCAAATTTCCTTCCTGCATCTTAAGAATCATACAAATTTCGATTCATTTTGGTTAATCTTAATGCCACACTTTTTGTACCACTCCTACATCAATAACTGCAATACCTTGACTGTCTGAGTAGTTCTTTATTGCTTGGTCAAATGCAATAAAAACTCACACCTACTAAACAAACCACGATGGCCACTTTAAATCTTAGCTCAAACTATTCCCACGCTACCCTTGCACTTAACAGCATATGAATTGAAAAGCACTGGAGATAATGAACCAAGCTTCTATTATTACCCTTACCATTGCTATCCATCCTGAATATCCATCCACTCTCGCCCTTACTCTACTAAGCACACCAAGGAATCCTTATAATACTCTAGAGTGTTCCCGTTAATGTATTCATCGTTGAATGACATCACGTGTTCCTCCTCCCTTTTCAAATCCGAACTATTCTTCTCCCTGGTATTGATTTACGTTATGATTCAACTTCTATTAATGATTCTAAGTGCTAGCTTTGCTGCACTTAAAATTAAACTTGTGAGCCAACACTCCTCACATTCTGCGCTCAACACATTTTCCGAGTAGGACTGAAAATTTATGTAATTAAGTCTTCTGGCCAAATCCTTTTCTCATAAATGCTAGCCGCTCTTTATAAGCCAAAGAAACTCTCCTACTTCCATGTTTCCCTAAACTCGAGTAATTTGTGGAGACGGTATCTATTCCGACTGCTTCGATCGACTCCTCTTAGCATTTCTTCCGTTTCGCTCTTTAGACTCCTGAACCCGAGAAATCCTCGTTTGCATCATTTCATCTTTCTATTTCCAAACTGGCTGGCCTAATCTCTTTTCCATGAAGTTCTAAGTATTCTTTTCCCCTTCCCTAAATCACTTCCGGCTCCAATAATAACTTTCCAGTCTTATCTCACAAATTCGGTATAGTTTTTCTCTTTACTTCTATATCCTCAATATTCTCTTACCTTCTTGTCTAGCACTTCTACACATCCCCTTCCATGGAAATTTTCTATGTTCTCATATTGCTCTTTCCAACACTGGTCATATTGATTGTATTTCTCGATGTCTTGAAGTCTATTCAGTTCTCTGTACGAACAGAGTCTGTCAGTTTGTCTTCTATCAATCTCCGCTCTACCATTTCATTCTCTCTTCCACCCTCCTAATCATATCTCCTGTGATTCATGGCTTCTTAATTATTTTGGATTCATAACCGTTCCTATTCCTCTGTAGCTATCCCATTTTTTACGTCTACCCACTTTTCTCATTCCCTTCCAACAGTTTCCATTCCTTCATCCTCACATATTTAATTATAAAATTTTCTAGGTGTTACCTTTGTTTCCATTTTACCTCGGTTAATGTTTCAAAATTCCAATTCCGCATTCTTCTACCAATCTTAACCCTTTCGATCTCAAATCTCCTTGGTGATTTTACATACTAACTCATTAGCACATATAATCAATAATTATTTTGAAAATTATTAGTGAAATTACAACATACATTTCCCAGAAATAAATATTTATTAAGCCTAGAAGAGAGAATTTTCTTAGGTGGCTTATTTTGTGGAATCTCCACCCTTTAACCAGGGAGTAAACATATGCTTATTTTATGGTATCTCCTAAAAATGTAAAGGCATCAGTGTATGATCTCATATCCGTAGATGGGGCTGCGGTACCACGGCAAAATAATTTGGAGCCAAGTGTAGGAGATTCAACGAAATACTTAACTGCTTAAACAGGGTGCCGATTCATTTTCCGGATTCCCATTCCCAACTTTTCCCCAAATAAAACGTCTTTATCTCGATTTATTTCGCGAGGGTTTGAACAACGATCACGGAGTTATTTTTGATGCAATCCTCCCTCACCGCTGCGCGCGACACTTAGACTTCTAGAAAGGTGTATGAGTAGTGTGTGGGTACCTTTTAACGACACAGAGGCAAACATGTCAGTTTCAGAGTTAACTAGGTGGAATTATTTCACGATGAGGGTAGAGAGGTAGTTATTATGGAGCTAAATTATTCGCACCGTCATAGATAGATTCAAGTGCCAACGCGTTCTTCCCCCACACGATACATAATCATTACAAAATCGAACATGAGCCATCCAAATATATTTCCTTAAATATCAAAATTTTATGATTTTATTCAAACAAACTAATTTTTTGAACATTAAACATATTGGCAATCGTATGTACTCAAGTGTTTTGGATATTAGTTTTCATATATATGATCACCAAGCCCAGCAGCGTGTGAAATTCACACATTTGGGAAGGGGGGCCAGATCCTTTCCCTATGCCGGCTATAGTTTCCCAAGAAGACCTGATATCCCAAAAATCAAGCAACAAGGTGAAGCTGAGGATTCCCGGGGAGGCGTGCCCGAAAATCGAACCCGGACCCTAGGTTCAGTAGTTCAACTTAGTGGTGTACTGACCGGAGGGCCTGGGTTCGATTCCTGGGCATGCCTCTCTGAGCGCCCTCAGCTTCACTCGAGCTGTGATTTTTCGGGTACCAGAACCACCGCGAAAACAGGGAAGAAAGGATCTGGCCCTCCTACCCTGATGCGTGAATTTCACACGCCGCTTGGATTGGTATTGGTTCAACTCAACCATCACCTACCAAAGCGACCTTCGGATTGATTCCTATGTTTACAGTAGATTACGGGGCGAAAAAAGAAATTTGAATACGTGCTCCTAGGCAGGTCATCAAAGTTCGAGGAAGTCGGATGGCAGGATAACATCTGATAAAGAGATGACGGTGCGTGCGCGACGTCACGAATGCCGAAACGCCCTTGCTAAAAACTCTCTCAAACCCCTCACGAAAACTCTTGCAAGTGCAAGAGTGTTTCGTGAATTAGGTAATATATGATCAAATGATTGTATGAACATTTCTTCGTGCATACCAGGTGTCCTAACCCCTACCTTCCCAGTCTTTGCGATGACTTTCAAGGTATTCTGTAGATGTATTTAGCTTCAACTCCCCTGCTAAGCTTAAAAAAATATTTTTTAAGAGTAGACTGTCAAATAATTGCCTTCGGATACATCGTTTCTTTTTTTATGTCCATAAATTATCTTTTCCTCTTTATAGGAATTGTGCGCAAGAGAATTTTTTTCAATCATTATTTTTGCCAAATTACCATTGATATCCGATCACTTCACTTTCCCCCAAGTCTAATTCAAAAATAAATGTTACGGGTAATACTGATTCTCGAGTAGTTTGCCACTATCTGCATCCGCCTCAGCTGGTACAAATGCATGCCACGAAGTCATATCATTTCCTTCACCATTCATATTTGTCACACACTTTTGTAATACTTTTTCCCATTTCATCAGTCCTTCAATGTTTGTATCCTCCTACTTCAATTTCTACATTTGTATAAAGTCCGTTGGTTTCCTCATTACTGTAAAAAACCTACCGAACATATCGTAAGCCGTGCTGCCATAAAAGCGAGGCGTAAAAATAGTAAAGTAAGTTGATTTGAGTGGATAGGGTATTGTATGTGAAGGATTTGGAATAAAGCACGTTGAGAAATAAGCATAAGTTATGTAAACTTCGACGTTCTATGTGCTCATGGAGAAATGTGTGACGTGCATGGATGCCGGGAGGATAAAATGTTCCCTTACATACGAGTGTGTAAGGCTACGATATGCATGTATTTCTGTTGTCTAACAGCCCACAAATTTTACACGGAGCCTGGATGTCAGGTAAGAGTGAATTTTAGGGTAAATACGTCCCAAACAGGAGTTTATAAAAAATATTGACGTTTGCTTGGGGCTGCGAAAATAGCCATGTACTCCTTTCTCCATTATTCTATAGAAGTCAACTTGGGAAGGCTAGGATTAGCATGAATGTCGAATAAATGTGGTAGGTACTTCATGTGTACTTGCAGTCAGCAGAGATTTTGCGAGAAATTCGTCGGCTGAGAAAGAAACGGATTGGAAGTCAGTAATAGACTCAAAGCCGAATAATAGAACTGAAATATAAAAGTGGGTTGAGAGGAGGGGAAGGTCGATTGAGTTAATGGTGAAGGCTATATTAAGATAATATTGAGAGTATCAACTATAAGATTATTTTTAAACCAGGCTCACTTTACTTTGCCAACCCCGAAAGGCAGCGGCGTGAAGAGCATGTACTACCTTGATCAAAAAGTTCCCGGAATAACCACCGTGTGGCGCTCCCATCGTTCCGATTTGAGTTCTGTTTTTTTTGTTAAATTGGTACATCTGTTGTTGATATTCCCTTTAAATCTTAGTGTCATAACTTGACATTTGCAAAAGTTACGGTCGGTTTTCGGTATGTCCATCAGTGCTTCCTGCGATTTTTCCATTACTTCCTCTCGGCTGCTAAAACGCGTTCCCCGTAATGGTTTTTTAACTCGATTGAACAGAAAGAAGTCACAGGGAGCCAAATCAGGTGAATTCGGTGGCTGTTGGATGGTATTTGTTGCATTTTTCGTCAAAAAATTACGAATAATGATAGCACTGTGCGACGGTGCGTTATCATGGTGCAAAATCCACGAGTTTTCTGCCCACATTTCTGGTCTCTTTCGGCGAATTGCTTCACGCAAACGTCTCATAACGCCCAAATAATACTCTTTGTTTACTGTCTGGCCTTCTGGCAAAAATTCATGATGCACTACACCGTTGTAATCCATGAAAACCGTCAGCATTGCCTTCTTTTTTGACTGAAAACGACGTGGTTTTTTTGGTCTCGGCTCATTTGGTGAACGCCATTCACTTGCCTGATGTCTGGATTGCGTGTCGTACTCATAAACCCACGTCTCGTCTCCAGTAATGATCCTTTTGATGAATGTGGGATCGGATTCAGCCTCGCAAATCATGTCTTTTGCGACGTCAACACGGTCTCTTTTTTGCATGAAATTGAGGTCTTTTGGCACCAACTTTGCTGCTACACAACGGAAACCCAAATCATTAACCACAATGTCTTGGGCGGATCCATAGGCAATGTTCAAGTCCTCCGCTATTTCTCTGATGGTTAATTTGCGGTTATTGACCAACATTTCTTTTACCTTATCAATTTTTTCACCGACTTTCGATGTCGATGGTCTGCCACTGCGTTCATCATCTTCGATTGACTCACGACCACTTCTGAATCGCTCGTGCCACTGGTAAACGACCGTTTTTTTTAGAGAATCGTTGCCGAAACACTTTTCCAACATTTCCAACGTCCGTGCGCCACTAAATCCGTTTTTTACGCAAAATTTAATACAAGTTCGTTGTTGCAAATTTAAATTCATTTCTGCAATTGTAAAAAATCGCCAACACACAGAGATAGATGTACTCTTGGCTACGTAACTTTTGCAAATGTCAAGTTATGACACTAAGATTTAAAGGGAATATCAACAACAGATGTACCAATTTAACAAAAAAAACAGAACTCAAATCGGAACGATGGGAGCGCCACACGGTGGTTATTCCGGGAACTTTTTGATCAAGGTAGTATATGCTACCTTCCTCATTTATCCTTTCACGAAAACCAATATCCGGAGTCTTAATTCTCCATGCGATATCAAGTAGCATCCCGACGTTCCAAACGACACTACGTCCTAATCATCAAGACCTGAATCGTGATAACCGATTTCTAATACTGGCACCACATTTAGCGGCTTCGAGTCCTCTAAACACATTTTTGAAGAATCTAAGAAAGGGGATAGAGACGAATACGTAAATCACCCCGGACTGTGTTCGAATGATTTTGTGTCAGCAATTTTCTTTCCCCTTCATTCCGCCTGGCATTCGCCAACATTTACACGACTCTGTTCTTTCACCAAATGGGCATTGGATTGCCGAAATTATGTTTCATTGAATGAACCCTGCGACGTGTTTGCTGTTTCGAGGTTTCTTCAATTTCGAAATTACACCGGAGAATTGATGATATCTAAGTACATGGATTTTGTTAAGCTTTTATTACCCGTACGAGATTTGAGAGAGAATAAGTCAAGTCGTCAGCAACTTCCCAATCGTGTTACCATGTCATTTATCGCAACAGACTTAAAATAGCAACAAAAATATCGCTACAGTCAGTTACCACTTTTGTATTTAAACATCTATTATTATTGATGGCAGAAAAAATCAACTCGTAACACGTGCAAAAAATAAATAACCCCGCGTCGTGACCGAGCTGTGAAAGCGCGCTGGTCAAAGCAAGTGTAAACAGATGAACTGCCTCCAATGAACCTCGACAAGTCTGCCTTCATTGAACCTAGATGAAAGTTCTCCCTATCAACGCCCAAATTCATAACCCTTCTATTCTCTTCCGCCAGCAATGGAGGAACAAACTAGGCAAAGCTCCAAGGACAAGAAATATGTAAAAAAGCATCCAGCTTTGTTAAGTATTCAACTACAGTTTGTATATTCACGTAAAAAAGAACCATACGACCGCAAGTGAGCAGAGTACCATAGGGGTCAGTGAATATAAGAAGGCAGTATTGAATATGACACCACTTATAGCAATGCTCATGGAAGAGAGCCATGCCCTTCACACTAAATAGCAAAGCTTAATCCTTGACCTTCGCTTCCAAGTACTCAGGGATGAGCTTGCACTACTACACACACAGCGGCCAACTTTGAAGCCATCAATGGAGACAGAAATGGGAGCCAAAAATACTTCCCTATGACAGATAGATGAAGGAAGACATGGGTGAACTTGATTCATAGGACTCAATGTGATGAATATTATACTACCTTGATCAAAAATTTCCCGGAATTTATTCAGAAAATTAAAAATACAAGTTTATTCATCTAAATCTATATTGTCCCCTTCAAAGTAATCCCCATCGACTGCAACACACTTATGCCAGCGCTTGATCCAATCCTCGAAACATTTTTTATATTCGGTTTTCGGTATGTCCATCAGTGCTTCCTGCGATTTTTCCATTACTTCCTCTCGGCTCGGTTCCCCGTAATGGTTTTTTAACTCGATTGAACAGAAAGAAGTCACAGGGAGCCAAATCAGGTGAATTCGGTGGCTGTTGGATGGTATTTGTTGCATTTTTCGTCAAAAAATTACGAATAATGATAGCACTGTGCGACGGTGCGTTATCATGGTGCAAAATCCACGAGTTTTCTGCCCACATTTCTGGTCTCTTTCGGCGAATTGCTTCACGCAAACGTCTCATAACGCCCAAATAATACTCTTTGTTTACTGTCTGGCCTTCTGGCAAAAATTCATGATGCACTACACCGTTGTAATCCATGAAAACCGTCAGCATTGCCTTCTTTTTTGACTGAAAACGACGTGGTTTTTTTGGTCTCGGCTCATTTGGTGAACGCCATTCACTTGCCTGATGTCTGGATTGCGTGTCGTACTCATAAACCCACGTCTCGTCTCCAGTAATGATCCTTTTGATGAATGTGGGATCGGATTCAGCCTCGCAAATCATGTCTTTTGCGACGTCAACACGGTCTCTTTTTTGCATGAAATTGAGGTCTTTTGGCACCAACTTTGCTGCTACACGACGGAAACCCAAATCATTAACCACAATGTCTTCGGCGGATCCATAGGCAATGTTCAAGTCCTCCGCTATTTCTCTGATGGTTAATTTGCGGTTATTGACCAACATTTCTTTTACCTTATCAATTTTTTCACCGACTTTCGATGTCGATGGTCTGCCACTGCGTTCATCATCTTCGATTGACTCACGACCACTTCTGAATCGCTCGTGCCACTGGTAAACGACCGTTTTTTTTAGAGAATCGTTGCCGAAACACTTTTCCAACATTTCCAACGTCCGTGCGCCACTAAATCCGTTTTTTACGCAAAATTTAATACAAGTTCGTTGTTGCAAATTTAAATCCATTTCTGAAATTGTAAAAAATCGCCAACACACACAGAGATAGATGTACTCTTGGCTACGTAACTTTTGCAAATGTCAAGTTATGACACTAAGATTTAAAAGGAATATCAACAACAGATGTACCAATTTAACAAAAAAATCAGAACTCAAATCGGAACGATGGGAGCGCCACACGGTGGTTATTCCGGGAACTTTTTGATCAAGGTAGTAAGTCTGAATTTATGTAAGTCTCAGAAGCAGAAGAGCATGTAGGCAAGTGACTTGAGGCATGACAGAGGCAGAGGAAGTATGTATGTACGTACTGATGAAATTAGTACTAGAGAGATGGTTACCACACCACATTCCTTCGAAAGGATCCATGCTGCATTGTATTCACACCCTTATAGTGTGCAACATTAAAACCACCAATCACAAAGGGCATAAACAGGAACCATAGATTTAAGCAACACAAATCTGCTTTGAAAAACAAAACAAAAAAACGAATCCAAATGAATTTGCAAAACAAATTCAAAAACTACTTCACTGCTGATCAATCATAGTTTGAGAAGTGACCGAAGGCCAACTAAAAAAACATTTTCAATTAAGGAGAGAAGGGAGATGAGGTGGTGGGGAGGGCGGTGTTGGTCAAAATTATGTCGTTTCCTTTCCAGGAAAATGCACCTAGCTGATACATTTCAATGCTCCCAAAACATTTCTTTCTTCCTTCCTTTTGAAAGGTTACATCATCTACACGTACAAATTTTTTATCTAATTTCATTAAAAAATTAGTGTGCTGGATTAATTAACATTTTTCTGTATTCATCTTGCTTCATTAGTTTAACTACTCTTCCAATAACAAAGAAGTGTTGGCAAGATTTGATTCAAACACCTGCTGGTAACCTGATCCTGTGACATGTGAGCCTGTTAATAGTCCTGACCCTGGAATAATGGCCTAGGTTAATTATTTACAATACCAAATCAAGTGTTCTTTCATAGATGATTCATCAAATGGGGATAGTTACACATTGGTACTGTGGTGAGGGCTCTGTTCTCGCCGTTGTAAGCTTTTGGGGCATGACCAGACAATGCCTGTGATAGGCGACGGACTCTTTGACGTCACGGGAAAGAACCCTAGCGGTTTCTTGGGCACCGCCAAAGGGCCTCGGGGGCAATGATCCTTCCTACGCCTCCAGGGAGGGAATCCCAGGTGGGAGGAGGGGCTACCGGGCCAGTGACCAACGTCACGGGGAAGGCCCTAGGGAGGGGTGCCGCCGCGCGCGGACCAGCTTGGGTCGGAGTGTGGTGCGGGGTCGGAGAAAGAGAGGACCAGGGAGGCGATCCGGACCGACGCGATAGAGGGTCAGTCTACTGATAAAACCTGCTGCCGAGACCCTGTGTTCGCCCGTTGGTCGCCGCCGCATCGGAGTATCCGAGGGACTCCCCGCTAGACCACCGACATCGGACTCCCCGCTAGGCCACCGCCATCGACGAAGCCCCGCGTTCATCAGTCGGCTGCCAGCACGTCTGCGGATGATTCCCGCCCGAATACTTCCTTTCCCCTGTAAGTTCCCTGCCTTACCCGTTCCGGTGCTTGATCGAGTCAACATTACCAATCTGACCCCTCTAATAAACGGCTGAGGATCGCAGAGTGTCTTGCTGGCTTCACTCTTACCCAAAGTCGGGTCGTCCTTCCCATGTCTTTACGACAGTACCATATGTATCAACTAAGCAAATTTACTTATTTACTGCCATTCCTAACGCAAGTCCTGAAATCTTAACTCTTAATAACATTTAAAGTTTAAAATTTAAGACAATATTCATATAGAGACCTACCTGGACTACCAGTGAAGGTTTCTGGCCTAAAATGTAGGTTCATCATAGTTTATTCAGCCTGGAAATGGAGAGAACACTGAAAACGAGTCTAAATATGGTTCTGAAGATGAATTTAGCAATACCCTACACACTGAGCCAAACCTACTTCATTATTTCAAATTCGTTCATATCTGAAAATACAGTTACCTTAACCCAGAATTATACACAAGGATAAACATTTATATACTGGTGCCACCATATGAAATGCAAAAATTTTAGGAACAGCAAAACGAATCTAATTCTTGCAATCAGTCAGTTTTTAGTAAAGCTCCCAATAAACTATGAACTTCCCGATTTTGGAATTTGCTACAGTATTTATTTATTAAAGACTTTAATGGGGCGAGATTGAGACTTGATAATTCCTTCTTCCACCTAACCCTTGTACATTACATTGAAGACAACTAAAAACACTCAAAACCCTTGGTGCTGGAAAACCCACCCAAGTGGGAATCTAACGCCAGACCTCAAGGTTAGCAGGCGAGGACGTTACCCTGCCACCACCTGGGCCAGCAAATATTTTATGTAGATGTAGAAAAACACATCATGCGTTGTTTACTTCAAGAATGTTCTATTAGCTATGTCTTAGCTATGAATGTCTATTAGCTATGAATTATCTAAAAGAAATGATTAAATGGAGGCACGATGTTATTTGCCAAATATTGAACCCTGAATGCTCTCAAAATGTTTTGAAACAGAATTAAGATAAGCAGTGCAGTATAATTTAGTTACATATTTATAATCAGCTACTCGTGTATGCACCTGGTCATAGCATCATCCAGGGTGACATGGGAAGAATCATTGTCTCTCACACAGCCAACCATCAGAACACCCTCACGATGGAATTGTGTATTGCAAATACTGATAAAACCGACAGAATAGTTCACAAAAGGTATTAGCACCATCATAGCACAAGGTACTGAACAGTAAATATTCTAGATTTTTTAAAATATTAAATTGACATGTACAAACGAAATTTTAAATAGCGTGGTACCAATTTAAGACTTGGGGAACCTAAAAAAATTAACGCTAAATTTAATTACACAAGCAAACCATACCATTCTGAAAACAAAATCTGCAAACCACAATTTATTGCACAGTTAACCATACATATTTAAACACACTGTTGATTATTTACAGCTAATTGTGGAAATGTTGGTTACAAAACAATGCACCAGATGACTGACCATGTAATAAGTTACATGAAGCAACCTTTTGTTTAAACATTAGCAAGACAGCCGGCTGAATTTAAATTTTCGAAAGATAAAACAATATTGGCCAATTCTTAGGGATATGTATTCAGCAATCAAAGTCCTAATGAAAATTGAACCCAACCCAAAATTTTCTTCATTATAGCTGTCAGGCCACGATCGTGTATCTATTTAACTAATACACAATTACCTCAATGGGTATGAAGTATTTATCATTACAATACTCTTTCACAAAACAAAGAGACCTGGCAATGTTTATCTCTATGCACTATGGCCTGGCACCAATTGGATATTTACAATATCAGGCATCACCATGCATAGACAAATATTCCCTTCCTGCCCCTTCCACTATTACTCAGCCTCATGCATACAGAAATAATTATTATAAAAAAAGTTTTAGTAACGCTAAGTAATAAGTGGATAAATACTTACAAAAATAGTTTTCACAAACCTTGGTATTAATCCTTAATATATAATGTACTTATTTGTATTTTCAAATCCCTAAAAAACCAAAACTATTTCAAATACCATTATGTGATGTCAATATTTGGAGAGGTTCCTTGGAGAGACTCAAAAATTGTTTTTAAGTAGCCATTGGCATTAAATTATGGTCAGAATCCCAAAAAGACTAGTGCTAGAGGTGGAATGAATCTTCCAAGAGGAAAATTCAAGAACACACTCTTGAATGTACATCAGCAGTGACATGACCTTCATTTATTAATTAAGATTTGTATCCTTCATTCTATTAAATACCATGCACACAAAAACACCCATTCCTAAGACCTCTCTCCAATGTATTCACAGTTACACACATCCCAAATGATCATTTTGTCACCTTAAATTGCACACAAAGAGCACACTAGCATAAAATGCCTTTAAAAAAAATCCTTTAAATACCTGCCTCACAGACTATCTACACGTAAAACAGTTCACTCCCCATTTGCACAGCATAGTTTCACACAATCATGCCCGAAGGCTTCTGTTGGCTGTCTCAGTTTTATTATATACATTTTACAACCAAATTTGAAAGCTAAACCATTCATATTTTTCACACAGGGGAAACAAACAACTTCAATTCTGCAATAATTCAACCCCACCTTTTCATTGTACCATTTAAAAAATTGATTGCAATTGGGTGCTTATTCTACAAGGAATAATAAATACAAAATTATTGCAAAAATGACTAACAGACAGTTAATCCCAAAGTGTGCGGAACTAATTTTTTTTCCAAATCTCCTATCACTAATAACAAATAGTCCCATATGTCAGTGTAAGACTGAGGCTAAATACTTTAGACATACCTCAAAAATGCTGCTTTCAAATGTAAAACTTCAAAGTAGCACAGTAAATACAAGTACTAGATTATCAAAATATCAACTGCAGAGCACAGCATGCCAACAACATCCAAGAATTGCTTGCCAGTATCGGAACATTTTCAATTATTCTTTCGCAGGCCATCTTCTCTTCTCCTAAATTTCAACTCCCAAATACAACAGTCAATCATTTGTTCACATTGACCAAAGAAAGGCGAAAACATAAATATGACCAAAATTACTCAGGATGCAACTAATCATGAGTCAGACGAGCATGTAAAATCACCCTACAACACATGCCATAACACATTTCCATACTCTTCATCCCTGGAGAGGATTCCCAAGCACAACATAAAACAGTAGGCATGAATAATTGCTTTACAGATGAATCAATTGTAAGAGGGAGAGAACCACAGCTGCTGAGGACACAGTGCCGCCACTTGAGTCCCTTGGCACAGTCTTTATAATATAATCTCGCACATTTTCAATTCTCTCGACCCCAGTTCGCTCCCCTGCCCTTTCCCCACAACGTTGCCTCCTTTGCCTCAATCTTCCCCACCTGAGGATTCTCCCCCAATCATGAGGCATACATCCTGTTGATTTCTGTCTGATATCTCTCTTGGATGTCCTTCCTCTTCAGCTTAAAAGCTGCCGTCACCAAGCCCATGTCTGGCGACCATACCTCCGTGCAAAGCTTTACGGCAGCAGGAATTTCAAACTTTTCCAATTTACCTAGAAGTAGGAATGTAAAAGATTTTAGTCAATTAACTCACACCCGTTTGTTATGCGAGATACCAATGCCTCAACATTCTGCAATCAAACTCGTTCATATGACTTTAATCATTTCAACCCCAACTGAAAATTTCCAGTGGAACAGAATGATTACTTTTTGAAATTCCCAACTCTACCTGACAATATAACATCCTTATCTGTATACAACACTTTCAATCTTTGACACTGCTCTATCAAACAACTCATATTGTCTAATGCTACATGTCTGCTAGCTGCTTACACTGGTACTAATGACATTTCAATGATGATATCTATATAGTTGTACATTTCATAATAAATTCATGGTTTTACATATTTTATTTAAACCAAAATATTTTACACTATTGGCTGCACTATTGACTTTTTCTTTGTTGAGTCTTACTAAAAAAAATCACTTGATATGCTTGCAAGATATAATTAATGGAATCCAGCACTTGTCTAGGTTTGCAGCCTCTCAAAGAAATTCTGATATTTGATCTTCGATGTTGAGAGGGTATTATTGCTTCAAAATTAAACTTCCTTAGAGAATGATTTTCTCATTTGTGACTTCTTGCAGATACAAGCAATACCATGCTCAAAAAACTGAAGGGCATATACCAGAAGAACCAGCATTCTCAATTAGTACTAGTCTGATTTTAGTCTCCATTCTTAGAACCAACAACATACACAAAGCTAGGAAACTGTGCAATCTGCTGAATGTGACAACTAAGATTATGGGTTTATGACCTTAAATGGTGCACTTGATAGTTCAAAACAAACAAATAAAAATAATCAACAGAAAATTGAAGAGAAACATTCTTATATTTTAGCAAAGTGTGGCAATTTTGATTCATCAGCAGTCCCAGACAGCATCTATTATTCTTCAGCAGTAACAAAGTATTTTCACTTCTTTGTGACCCTACAGGACATAACCAAAGGTGGCATATGATCAGAATTAAGGATTTCGCCCAAAAGATCTCTTTATCTTCCAGTTTTCTAAATAAAACAGTTTCTGGTGTCACTTGGTGGAAGTTCTTCATATTGAAATTAAATTTGAAACACTTCGCTTTTCCAGATAAAAAACTTTTATTTACAACCTGGTTTTCGTTATGGTATAACATCATCAGGTCAGGACATTATGATATAACATCATCAGACCTGATGATGTTATGCCATAACGAAACCTAGGTCATAAATAACAGTTTTTTATGTAGAAAAGCGAAGTGTTTTAAATTTAATTTCAATTCCAGTTTTCTGATTAAAATTCAAGGGTTAAGAGTTTCTTTTTAACAGTAACATGACTGTTTGACAAACTGAAGTTTTACATTGAAGTTTCTATGATTAATGAACTTTTTGAACACCAGATTGACTATCTTTAAATTCAGTCTTCAGAATCTTTACAAGCAAAGTCACGTGCTTTCACTTGAATAACCTCAGGACTACCTTTTAGATTCCGCAAAAATTCTCTCCTTGTTTCAGAGCAGAAACCTCATTTGATTCATGTTTCCAGCATTTTTCAATACATTTGAAAATCCCTTACACCCTTCAAACCTGAGAATTTACACAAATTTTTACAAATAATATCACTGCTGTATCCTCTGCTGTGGCAATAATATCAAGTATTTGTTTTGGTCTGAATTTACTTTAACTTCACACAAGAAAATATGGAAGCTTTGTTGTTGCCTTGAATCTGATGACACACAACGTTCAATGTAAGCTACTCCAACAGTGCCGATCCATCATTTTATATCAAAATTAGGTAGATTGTAATAGATCAGGCTTGTCACAAGCAATGGCAAGGTTGCAGAAACTAACGCAAGTGTATGTTCTCCATCTAGCAGTGAGCCAAGTCCAAGTGATGCACAGGCGCACATTGCTGTGATCTGAATCAAATCTCTCATAGCTAATTAAATTTACAAATCCACCTAAGTCTTCAATTTACTATACTTCAGTTTGAATACTGCTTAACATGGGCATGTAATAACTACTCCACCTTCTATTACTGTTGGCAGACTGCATGTGTGTATGAAATACAAGCACTTGTAAAGGGACTTAATTAGGAGAAATTAGCCCCTGTATGTTCAATTCCCAGGCACAATCTGATAAAAATTGTACGTGTTTAGACAATTTGAATTACTTAAGCTCATATGGCCTCTCTCACCAGAAAGACATGCATCTATACTGGGACACATTTGTAACATATTTCAGAAAGAAGAGATGAAAGTTCAATTTAGAAGGTTATCCTATACACTTATGATACATAAACTGCAACCTAAGTTATACATAAGTTAACCACTGTGACAATTCTCATAAGGTTTCATTCAACAGTTTTCCATTTAAGAATTGTATACTACCTTGATCAAAAATTTCCCGGAATTTATTCAGAAAATTAAAAATACAAGTTTATTCATCTAAATCTATATTGTCCCCTTCAAAGTAATCCCCATCGACTGCAACACACTTATGCCAGCGCTTGATCCAATCCTCGAAACATTTTTTATATTCGGTTTTCGGTATGTCCATCAGTGCTTCCTGCGATTTTTCCATTACTTCCTCTCGGCTGCTAAAACGCCTTCCCCGTAATGGTTTTTTAACTCGATTGAACAGAAAGAAGTCACAGGGAGCCAAATCAGGTGAATTCGGTGGCTGTTGGATGGTATTTGTTGCATTTTTCGTCAAAAAATTACGAATAATGATAGCACTGTGCGACGGTGCGTTATCATGGTGCAAAATCCACGAGTTTTCTGCCCACATTTCTGGTCTCTTTCGGCGAATTGCTTCACGCAAACGTCTCATAACGCCCAAATAATACTCTTTGTTTACTGTCTGGCCTTCTGGCAAAAATTCATGATGCACTACACCGTTGTAATCCATGAAAACCGTCAGCATTGCCTTCTTTTTTGACTGAAAACGACGTGGTTTTTTTGGTCTCGGCTCATTTGGTGAACGCCATTCACTTGCCTGATGTCTGGATTGCGTGTCGTACTCATAAACCCACGTCTCGTCTCCAGTAATGATCCTTTTGATGAATGTGGGATCGGATTCAGCCTCGCAAATCATGTCTTTTGCGACGTCAACACGGTCTCTTTTTTGCATGAAATTGAGGTCTTTTGGAACCAACTTTGCTGCTACACGACGGAAACCCAAATCATTAACCACAATGTCTTCGGCGGATCCATAGGCAATGTTCAAGTCCTCCGCTATTTCTCTGATGGTTAATTTGCGGTTATTGACCAACATTTCTTTTACCTTATCAATTTTTTCACCGACTTTCGATGTCGATGGTCTGCCACTGCGTTCATCATCTTCGATTGACTCACGACCACTTCTGAATCGCTCGTGCCACTGGTAAACGACCGTTTTTTTTAGAGAATCGTTGCCGAAACACTTTTCCAACATTTCCAACATCCGTGCGCCACTAAATCCGTTTTTTACGCAAAATTTAATACAAGTTCGTTGTTGCAAATTTAAATCCATTTCTGAAATTGTAAAAAATCGCCAACACACACAGAGATAGATGTACTCTTGGCTACGTAACTTTTGCAAATGTCAAGTTATGACACTAAGATTTAAAAGGAATATCAACAACAGATGTACCAATTTAACAAAAAAATCAGAACTCAAATCGGAACGATGGGAGCGCCACACGGTGGTTATTCCGAGAACTTTTTGATCAAGGTAGTATTTTGACCACAGCAAAAATTGGCAGCGAACTTTTCATGTATAGTCCCACCATTTAACACACATGAAGTTCTCAATTTTAAATCTACATATAACACTGCACGTATATTAAGCACAGAAGAAACTTTTATGCTGTATTTTTATTTTTTCTCCAAAATGGATAAGAAGTCACCTTAGATTAATCTAAAAATGGTAGTCCTCTTACATTTTTTCGGAAAATATTAATGGAATAGGCTGGGGATCCATTTTTGCAATCAAAGTTGACACAAAAAAATTTGTCATCAGAAAGAGATAGATACTCAGGGGAAGGATTACAAGGGACCTAATAAAATAATATTAAAATCTAATGAAATCAAGTTTAATTCTGATCTGAGCAAACTTACATTTCTTTCCGTGGGCTTCCAATTCTTTCTGGACAGCACGCTCAACTTCTATCTTCTCACACAGCTGCTCGAAGGATAGATGACCCAGACCAAGGCGCTGGCTGAGCTGAGTAAGGTGTGGTTGGGACGGAACCACTAGGGCCACCGTGTAATGTTTAGATGGGTCTCCATAGATGCACACATTCTCAACCAGTGGACATGTTTTCAATTCAGCTTCAACTTTTCCAAGTGACACGTATTCACCCAACTGTAGCTTCACAAGATCTTTCTTGCGATCTGAAATAATCGATTTCATTCAATACCATACCGACATATTAGGCCTACATTACCCAGTTTTTCATGCTGCTTTATATATTAGCATTAATAAAATTTTGAAGATACATCTCATACCCAAATTACATTCCTAGGTGGTAACTATCAAGTTTTTACTGGGTAAAAATGCTATAGGCGAGACCTATCACTTAAAAAGTAAAAGTGATTTCAAAACTAAGATTTTTTGCATACTTTCCACATGAAAACTATGAAAACATATAATTAAATTTAATATTCCACATCTCATAATAGTTTTAAGGAATACACAGTAACTGTCCTCACTAAGTATCAATAGTTTCACGTTATATGGTTAAATTTTAAGCAGTGAAAGGGAAACATTAAATGCCTAAATGAAAAAATTTTCTAGTGTTTGTATTATGAGGGTGAAAAAGAAACTTTAAACTTCTACAATAAAGATTTAATATAATAATGACCATGGTTTCAATGCTGCACAACATCATCAGGTAATTTTCATCAACTTTTGTTCAACTTGTATGGACTGGCTCCAAGAGAGGAGTAGGGTGGGGGGAATAAGGGAGAGGGGGAAAGTTGAGAGCAAGTGTAGCAACTTATTAGTGGGCTAGGGGAGGGGTAGGGTATGTATTGGAAGGTTACTGGCTCAAATTTGTGAAAGTTTGCGTAAATTAAACGACCATTAAATGAAGAACACAAGGTAACACTCCACCGTTCTTAGAAATTGCAACGGAAAAAAACATTAAGCTCTACATTTAATTAGGAGGGTTTGTATTAACTTAATTTAAATACAAATTCTTAAGATTAAAAACCTGGAGCTCAGTTGCAATAATTACAGCAGAAACAACCAGATGAACTAGCTACTATAAAATAAACTTCTCAGATAAGCCCTCTTTGCATCCTTATACCAATAAGTGTTGATATAAGGATAACAGCGTCAATTTACAAGGGGAATACTGACTTACATCGTCTCTTGCTGTTGTAATTCATATTGTCACAAAATGAAGTATAAAAATTTAAATGAAAACAAATTTAGCTAAACTGATAATTTATATCAAAATATTTATCCATGTAAACCAATCTCACTGCTGGTAGGTAAATTACTAGAACAACTATTATGCCTTATGGCAAACAGGTGATCCCAAAATGTCCCTTTCCAGGTCTGCAACCAGGCTGACTCATTGCATGCTCTTTGCCCATTCTTCATTTCCAGAGTCCCTAAACCAGAGTTGCCTACTTGGACTGTCATGTGGAGTAGGGTCACTTCCTCTCTTTGCTATCCCCTACCCTCACTACCTCCCCTCGCACTCTCCTCCACTGATTGCTGTACGAAAAAAGTCTCTGTCCTTTTGGTTGCCTCTTTGAGTACTTTCCTGATGATTTCTATCTTCTGTTGAATGCTAAAGCAATATGCCACTTGTAGTTTAATAAATTATTTTTGTCAGCAGATTCAGTCAGTCTTTTCCAGGCATTCCAGCTCATCATATTAAAAAAAAATTACTCTAGAATGCTGAACATTGCTATGCTTCTCAAGTGCATCCAATATTTCCATCGGATAAAAATATTTTATGGTGCAATCAGAGCAGAATGCTGGTAGGTCTTCCTATCAATTTAGAAATAGGAGCAACCATTTCAATCTTCAGCGTAAAAAGCAGCCTTCAATGATAACCTTTGTTTCTAGGTAATTATTTTGCCTCTTACAACATAACTCAAAATTTTACCAACCATTTACTCATGTGTAAAAAGCAGAGTGAAACAAGGTGAGAGCCCTCCGTAATAATTTATACACCATTATTGTGTCATTGAAGGCAGTATAGGGTATTAATAGTTGATATTCTTCCCTAACCTTAATTGTTACTATTGCTAATTTATTCTCTGTCCAAGAAACAAATTATCTTCATTTAAAAAATTTAATGCCAAGCAATGTATTAAGATGCTAATTTCTAAGTTTAAAAAAAAGGTGGTGAAATATAATTTTCCGTGAATAATAACTTGGACAATTTTTATGGAAAATAAAAAAATTCCTAGTTAATCCCCTCACAATTAACTGGAAGTTGACGACCATAACATGTCATTAGAAATTAAAAACATATCCACGGACATCATCATATAGTTTAAATCCACTATTATGAAATTTGGATTTTTCCAATGATGAGCATCACAATAAGTTTTCAACTATTAAAACTTGGGAAACTTATGAGTGGAGGAAGAACATTAATGATATTTATCTTACCAATTATCTTAATTACTCCATCGGCATGGGCTTCTCCAATGTCCCCAGTTCTGAACCAACGCCGCCCATCAGCTTCGAAGAAGTCCTCCTTGGTTTTACTTGGGTTCTTGTAGTAACCAGATGACACTGTTTCTCCACCAATAATAATCTCACCCCTAGGATGTGGCTTATCAGTCACCCTATAGTTGCCTTCTTCCCAATCCACTAGCCTTATGTCACAAACTGTAGTCGGCCCACCTACACGCCCTGTGCTCATGTCATTCCCTAGAAAAAAATCAAATAGTAATATTAGCAGGGCCTTGAATTACACACTTCATAAGCAAACTAATAACTTAATGGATGCAAATGAAATGACTAAACATTACTGGCCCAAAAACTGCTCCAATTATTGATGAGCATTTCATAACATGAGGGAGGTAAAACAATAGGATTCTTGCATGCAAAAAATGAGGTTTCGGAAAAATAACATTTGCAAACGTGGAAATACTTTTACAGATTGCATTAACTTAAAAAATTAAATGTTGAGTGATAATGGCCACATCATAAATAATGTTAACTTCATCAACTATTGACTAAGTTGCAACTATCACCTGTTGATTTAGATTCAAACATCAGTTACAGCGTTGAGATCATATTTTTCACAGTTTCTGGTCCTAAGATAAAACCACAGGAATGGAGTAAGTCAAACGAATCCAATAATTAAATTTAAAGACTGCATTACTATTGGTAATCTACTGATTAAGGTATATTTCAGATGGACACAAGCTATCAAATGTTATAGCAACAATTTCCTCGTCTCTCCCAACAAAACATGACATTCAGTATCACAATACGCCACACTTCAATTCTGAATACTTACTCCCTTTTTGCCCAACATTACTTAATATCTCTCCTATCCCACCATCCCTAGCACTTCCTTATTTGTTTCCATTTTGGTCTATTTCACAATTTCAATCCTACTGTACTAACATTTCATAAACCTTCAATCTATGCCCATCATTCTGCTTCAATGACCCATGTTTCAGCACCATACCAAACCATGCCCATGTCAAAGTATTGACGAGTATTTTCACAACACCCTTACTTAGCATCCCTATTACCAATTCCCACCTCCTTGTAAAAGTTTCTTCGCCTAATGCAATTAATCTTATATCCTTAAAGCTTGGACCATTTTGTTCCTGTACGCTTCCAAGATAGGTTAACTATTGTATCTATCCAATTTTATCAACTATTTTTTTTATTTATTATTATAGCTTTCCATTTCTCGTAAACTGCATAAACTTTTGTTTTATTCATACTTATTGTCATTCCATACAGTGACTTTCCAACGTAGTCAGCAATGCTTGGAACCCCTTTGCTGACTGACAAACTAAAGCATGGTCATTAGCAAACATAAAATTTTATGAATTCCCCGCCGACTTTCATTCCTACCTCTTTAATCAATTCTTCCACACACAAATTGAACAGCCCTGGTGATAATGGACAACCCTGCTTTACACTTCTTCCTAGCACTGCCCATTCGGGCTCTCCGTTCCCCACTCACACCTGGGCAGTCACATGCACAGGTAGCGTATTAGCCTCCTGTCTTTCCAGCCTATTACTATTTTCTGCAATATTATCAGTTTCCCAATTCACTCTATCGAGCGCCTATTCAAAATCTATATATTAAGCAAATACATCACCAATGTATTTTCTATTCCTCTCAATTAGTGATCTCATTACTACGATGGCATTGCACATTGCCTCTCCCCTTCCTAAACACAAACTGATCATCCCTTAAGTAATCATTTGCCTTGCTCTCCATTCTCTTGTTAATGATCCTGAGAACCACCTGAGCTGCATGTGAAATAACATTGTTCGGTAGTCCTCGCATGATGTAGCCTTTACCTTTTTCAGAATTAGAACACTGATCTCAATAAGTCTTCAGACCAGATTCCTTCCTCATAAATGCTCAAAATTAATCCATAAAAACTCTTCCTCTCACCTATTCTTAAATCTTTGATCAGTGTTGCGGGAATATTTTCTACCGTCATGGCCTTATTTGAATTCATCTCCTTTAATGCCCTTTCTATCTCACCATCAAGTATGTCTGGATCCGAGCTATCTACATCCAAGTCATATTGCTTTCAAGTACTTTACCATATATATTCTTACCATGCATGAGTTCTACAAAACTTCCACCTTTTGAATTTTCAATGACTGTTTGATGGCATGTATTCATGAAAATTGACTAAGTTTGTTAATTTTGCATTTACGTCGACTAATATCATCCTATCAATCACATTTGCTCTATGTTTACTAAGCTGCTTCTTACCTTTTTATTTAACATCATGACACTATCCCTCACTGGCTTTCGTCCCATCTGCTATAGAATATACTTCTCTAACTATCACCCAGGTAATCCACATTGTCCATATATATCACCTCAACAGCTGTAATACATGCATTTCTCTTCTCTCTCTTGCTTCATATTCATTAATTTTCCTGCCCTTAACATTGTCCTAAAATTCCAAGTCCTGATTCTAACTATTTCGGTCCTCTCCCGTGCTGCTACTCACTTTTGCTTAGCAAGATTTCATGTAGATGACGACCGTAGAAGCCTTGCCTTCACCGCTGACAAGCATGCTACACATCAGGTGAGAACTACAGAACAATAAGTTTGATTTCGCATGTAGCTTAAGTGGTTCTCAGGATCATCAATTATCACTGCCCCTGCCAGCATAGCTCTAGGGGTCATCAGAACATACAAGCCCTTCTATAGCATCAAGGCTTCAGTCCATGGGGAGGAAAACATTGCATTTTGGCAAAAATAGTTGGATAAAAAAGTTCACTTTAGTGTAACCATATATAGCTAAAATCTCCAATGCATTCCATTTTTATCTCACTTTCACAAATATATTGTTCACAAGGCAATAGAATCCTTGTTTATCAACAGCCATTTAATGTGTGAGCAAGTGCAAACTATTAGACAACAGCAAGTATTTCCATTAATGGACGAATGCATTTTCAAATGACCATTAGAAACGATACTCACTGTCCATGACCGTAGCACAGGAACATGTTTCAGTCAAGCCATAGCCTTGGATAACCTGGACACAGAGGCACACCTTGATGAGCTCATGTGTGTCAGGAGACAGTGGTGCACCACCAGACAACACAAGTCGCAATCGCCCACCCATCAGTTGCCTTGTTGCTCCAAAAATAACCCTAGAAAAATGATAAACAATGAAATTAATAAAAAAATCCCTCTTTTTTGTGGAAACAATTAACTACCATTGAAACTTTCCTGCAAATTTAATATAACCTGAGTTTCAATTCTCAAGCTCCTCATTAAATGAATAATGCAGGTGAGTTTGAATCCCTGCACAACTTTAAGAAATAGATAGGATAATTTTTGGCAGAGCAAGTATGAATAGACATGATTCAACATAGATAATACTCCCCATCAAAAGTTTCCTTATCTGATATAATTAGTGGAACACTGCTAGTATAATTAATATGAATACATATTTTATTGAGTTAAAATTGGAGACGCAGTATGCAATTTAAGTAATCTCATCTTAACTATAAATAAGTTTCACATTATCAAGTGCTACTTGATATTCTATAATGTACTTTGAATTATATTTTGTGCACTTTTGATGGTCCCATTTCCCCTATCTCTGCCGGAGATTTTTCCATTCAAGTGTAGTTTTGTCACCTTTACAAAGCAATTACTTGCAAAAATGCTGAACAATGATTATCAGTAAATACAAACTTAAGCCACTGAAAAATTGAAAAGATAATCTTAAGTTTAGTATGAATTTCTTATGCAAAGTGATTTAGGTTCAAAAAATCCCCTCCATTTCTCTTTAAATAACTCCCAAAAGTTTCAGAATGTACCCTGCTGCTCATGAGCCACAGCCATTTGTAGATTTATATAAATTTACAGGCACATTACCTGTTGAGAAGCGGAGTATCAAATCCTCTTTTGCTCCATTTGTGTTTGTAGGCATATGCAAAGTCAAACAGGGCTCTTTTAAGGGCACCACCATTGGCAACTTTGTCGTTAACACCCTTGTAAATACGGTCCAAAATTAAGGGTACAGCAGTCATGCAGGTAGGACGAAGCACTGATGCATCTCCTTTGGTCCCACGCTTAATCTTACTTGAAGAGTCGATCATGGTCAATGGTGTTGAGTATCCGATCTGCACTCCCAGCAGCAGGCACACGGATTCTGCAGAAATATTTAGTATTAATAATAGATATATACCCAAGAGTAAGATATTACTGCATAAACATGTAATCCTAAACATGATGTAGAGAAAATTAAAGAGCTGATGAGAAAAGAGCGGTATGTCTATAGAATCAAGTTGCCTCTTACTGTATGCCAATGAAATTAAAGTTATCAGCATTTATTTACAGCTTGCCTTTGCATGAGAATTAACACTAGAAATGCAGTAATCATTCTCTTCAGCTATTAGATATAATATAATCCAAAACAAACTAACTAAACTAGTCTAGGTGCATAAAACCAAGACATACGAAAAATATCCATTTAAGAGACTTTTTAAAAATATAATAACTTAGTATCCTTAAATGTTGGACATTGGCATGACGCTTGGATTTTTCATGGTTAATTGCTAGGACTACTAGTTTTTGCTTTCAGAATTATTTTTCATTTGTGTAGACCAAATCTCTGTCTGCTGTTTAAAAATATTTTTATGCTAGAGAAAAATATATTACCTGCAAGCAGCTCAAATACATGAGCCAGAGGTAGATATCCAAGAAAAACATCATCATCGACTATTTGAACGGCATCTGAGAAAGCTTTAATTGTTCCCAAAATATTTCTATGACTGAGCAGCACACCCTTAGGAACACCAGTGGACCCACTGGTGTACATTATGATTGCAGTATCATCAGGGGTTGGCGGCGTATTTGCTGTGAAAGGAGAATAATGAATACAGACTATAAGAAAGCAGTTGGGTCCCAAAAGAGGAACTTAATAAATTTACCTGATAGACAGTGGTCAATTACAAATTAGGACTAATTAAGAAGTTAAAATAAATGATTACATGATGCACGAGGTTCCTGGAATGGGACCATGTTCATTTCAGCCAAAACCCAACAAAAACTCAGTATCACCTCCCATTAAATACCCAGAGGTTTTTTACAATCCATCTTATGTCTAAGTTTCCATTGATCATTAACTTAGCAAGACACTAATATTACTAATGCCATTTATAATCCTGACAACACAAAATCCAATAGTCACGACAAAATAAGAGTTAACTTTAACTAATCTGGACTGCTGGGCCCGGAATAGCCAAGATTAGGTGAAACTGTGACTATCCACGGAATTAATCACAGAGCCTCCCGGGAAACTTTAACCCTAATATGCTTGTGAGCCGTTGATGACATTTCTAATGACTCCAGATGACATATTAGAGCCCTAAAAAGTACGAAGATCCCATAGTAATGTAATAAGATTTTCAGTTTATACGTACACACAACAAAGCACTTGTATTCCAAAACAGATGACAATTACTGGAATTTTGGGATTAGTTGAGTACAAATTACTATGGTTTTACTGCAATGATCTGAAGTTCAACTAACCAAACGTGATCATAAAATTTTATACGAAATTTATAATGACTTTAATATTTATCAGATTGTAATGACATGAAATTAAAATGGATGAACCAAAACATAATTAAGAACAAAATTCTAAATTGAATCAAAAACTCACGAATTTCAGAAGCAACAGCACCATCCTTCACAACCTTCGAGAATGGTACGAGTTTCACTTTCTTCTCTAAACCTTCAGTCTCAGTTTCCTTCAGTTGGTCCTCCATGTAAATGATGAGATTCACCCTTGGAGTCTTTTCCAGAACGTTATGGAATTTGGGCAGGAGATCATGGGTTGTGATCACAGTGGTAACCTCTGTTTCGTTTATGCCATGGGCAATGGCATCATCACCAAGTGTTGCATATATGGTCACCACTAAAGATTACAAGAAAAACAATGGGTGAAAACATTGAAACATCCAAGTCACCATTAACCCTGTTGAGTGCCCACCATAACTGCTTTCTTTTGTGCAAAAATTGCCAGGCCATTTCAAAGGTAAATAGTTGAAATTTATGAAAAATGTCTAAAAACATTACTTTTAATAATTTTTAAAAACTAATCAAACTCTTATAACGAGGTACATTAAAAAAGAGTATAAAAAGGAATTATTCAAATATTATTTTCCTCATCAAGAAAAGAGTCACCAAGAGCAACAGTGCCATTTTTTTTTTGAAAATTCATCAAGAGTCATTCACAGTGACTTGAGCAGTTAAAAAGGGGTAAATCACAGAAAAATAATAGTGCAGAACATTATTCCAATATGATATCACCTTGCTCACGTTCATGGTTTCTTAACTATTCCAAACGTTTCACATGTTTGAATGCAGATGGGAGGGTTTTTCCCCTCTTCATGAAAAATAAGTATGTACATTTTATGTACATCAAACAACAAATGATGTCCATTACCAATGGCATGGCACTTGGATGAGAGTATTATCACACTTTCCTGAACACAGGTATGCTTCGAGTTGCTAGTATTCTTGCTTCCAAGAGCCGCTTTTGTAAAAGAAATATTTCCCATGCTACCTTCTTCATCCATATTTCAAAAAACAATTTTAGACAGACTCTACTTGAAGTTATAAATCAAAAGTCTATAAAAGATTACAATATTTTTGCTGAAAGTAAACTTTGTAGTCAATTGTTCAGTCAGTACTTGCAATTTCTACTGAGCCAAATTTTAAGAATATGTGCATGAAGTACATTGATTCAACAATTAATGATGAGATTATGTAACAGCATATACTTGACAGCCTAGTTTTACTTAGGAGGTTAGGTCCTAAATGTTGAACCAGTGCAAAACAAACATCAGTGTCATTCATTTTCCAATGACCACATCTATTATTCTTGGCTAGCGACAAAAACATTTCTGACTGACTTTTCTTTAGGTCTCTAAAATCATTCCCTGGCTCTTTAGATTGTTAATACTTTGCCCAAGAAAAAAAATGTCTTGCATATTCATAATTACACACATGTACATGTATCCATACAATTAAAAAGGAATTTTTACCTGGAAGTGACTGCTTAAAGCATCCATGGGCTGCTATCAACCACTCTGCTCTCGTCTCGGCAAATATGACTACATTCTGTTGTGACTTTAAACCCAGGGTTATTAAACCTCTGCCAAAACTGGCAGCTATCCTATCAACTTCACTGAAGGTCTTCCACTGGTAATCCCCCATTACATACTGTGGAGAGAGAAATTGGCATATGAATTATACACAATACAAGACTCTTAAAAGAGTCAGCATGTCCCTTAACTGGACACCCAATTCCACTTTAACTCCTAACTAAATGTAAAATGCTAGGGATCAAAGCTCATGTCAACTATCATTAACGAATGCCAAGTGAGACATTCATTGAAGTCTGCTCAATTAGCCAAGATTTACACAATTGGTACCAAAAAAAAGGAGACTGGACTTTGTAGATACGAATCCAGGGTGATGAAGTTAGGCAGGTCAATTATAGTAAATTTTAGATCATGATAGCTGGAAGTCCGAGGGAAATTTGGAGCCCCTAATATTAGAAATATAATGAAATTCGTCATTTTCTTGTACGAATTGACACTTTATACATCAGACTGCCATCAGGACTTCAGTGTAAATCTTATTGATAATCGGAGATTGGGTCTTGTTTCGAAACCGTCATGGGTAAGTTCGAAACATTGACAACATATTGGACTCTAAATCTTCCATGCCAATGCAATTCCTGATACAATAGTAGCGCGGCACATCATGGGAATTGAACAATACCTTTTTGAAGACGCGGCCATTGGGCTGCATCTCGTCCTCCTCCGCCAGTATCTGTCGCGTGCCCAGGCACGGGCGAGAACCGTAGTTCTCCACCGTGAAACGCATCACCTTCTCCATGGTGTCCACGCGATCCCTCAGGAGTCTGACGTGCAGCGGGCCCGGGTCATCCACGGAGCGGAATGTCACGGAGGTTCGGTCATCGCCATACGCCACAGGCTTCGCCTAGAATGGATAGAGAGAGAGGAGACCATTGAATAAGCGATTCTTAGGCTCCTAAGATTGATGTTAGATGAAATGCAATCCTCAAAAACGGCGTGAGCCCACGATTGGAAACTTACGAAAATGCGAGACCCATGCGTCAAATCAGAAAAGTTTGACGATGTCACTGTCTCCCCGTGGAACTCAATTTCTGGTGACTGCTTGAGCAAATTCACCGTGTACTTCCAGGCACAAGTTAAATCACGACACGCTTGAGACGCATAGTGGAACAGTTTGCAAAAGACAACTGTCAATAAGATTCCGCCGTCCAATAATTTTAGGATGATTCCACGGTATAAAACTGACAGCGATTCCATTTTGGGAAAGGAAAGAAAAATAAACTATTAATTGAAAAAAATGCGTAACTAGTGGAAACAGGCGAGTAGCCCTATTGTTGTGCCCGGCGCCTGGCAACGGCCTGATGCCTCGCCGCTTCCCGGTGAACAGCAGGATTGGACTGAGTGCTCGTATCAACGTGGTACTTCGATAATCGCGTTGCTTGACTGAGTGAAACGGACGGGGTGGGTCCCAGAGCAAGGGTGAGAATGTGAAGGGGACTGGTTAGGAGACGGGTTTGAGATAAAAAGCCCCGGCTTTGGGAAATGAGAAGGGGAGGGGGGTGGGAGATAAATGGAAACGAGTGAAAATAAAATCAAGCTGAGACCACTTGAGATATGCCTTAGAGAAAGAAATGCGCCCTTCGAAAAGGGCCATCTTTAATGGAAATGGTGGAATATGCCCCCGTCCGAGCTAGGTCAAATGTGAAGCCCCATAAAGAAAGGGGAGAGTACATGAGGCCGGAGAGGAAGGAGAACGGATGGTTGGGACGAAAAAAAATAAAGAGAGGTAGCCACCGACGCCATTCAACACCCACATCTCCACGTAAAACCGGACAAGAGCTCTTCTTCAAGAAGCACCCAAGGTCGTCTCGGTTTTCCTAATCGCCCCGTTCCCACGAAGACGCTGGAGGTTAGATCAACAAGGGTGAATTAGTGTCGCCACAGCTAACCTATTTACGAATGAGGTGCAACGCGAACGGATTGCAGATATTGGAAGTTCGGCGCTTACCGGGATAAAATTAACACTATACACACTGGACAATGCTCCGAGCGAAAAAAAATATATTACTTTTACATACCTAGTAGGCTTCAGAAAGCCTTATCTCTTCGAAAGGAGATCAGTTACACAATTCACGCGAAAGAATATACACTTATCTAAGACGGGAGGACGTAATTCGAGAACGAGACGAGAGCGCCTTGCACAACGACATAGGAACTTTGGTCGCCACGCGACAAGAGGACCTGCCATCACTGTTTATATCACTATTGCGTTGAAGCACCAGATTTATGAGCGCTCACGAAACTACAATTCTTCAGAATTCCGAATGGTACAGTCGTCGCAGCGGACAGTAAGAAAGGGAATGTTTTGACATACCGTTTCAGGAACTTTCTCTAAACTTCGGTCGTAACACGAAAAGGCTTAGAAGGAGATAAAGACAAATTAAAATGGCAACTTTGCAACAATTATGAACGAATATTCATCTAAGGAGGACAGAAAGATGAATTAATATTCTAAAATCAATCAATAAACGAAAATTAACTTTCAGTAACAATTAATTTTTTTTATTATCCAGGGAAAATCTGAGTCCAGCGTTGTGATACGTGGGTCATTGAGAACAAAAACGAAGTTTATAGTACTGGCGCGAGGTCCGTGACTAATGCTTCATTTGGTTGCCCACAAAGGAGTATTATATTAGTAGCAGTATTCTACCGGGTTAGGCTAGGTTTTTCGATGGGCCTTGACAGTACACACTACTACTGTTCTCCCCCAATCCCAATTTAGAGGGCGCAATATACCCGCGTAACTTGATATACTTTCTTTCTCCCTTAACTTGATCCAAAATGCGTACCTTTTCATCCTCCTACCTAGCTTTCGCAGCGTACCACAAAATATCACAGTGTTCACCACCTCATTGCCTCCCGGTTTCTCCCGAATCCACTATTCCTACCTCCATCGAAATTTCCCAAAAAAAACATTCTTACTTCCCATAATTTGCCCAGGCCTTCCAACGCTTGTTTCCCTTTCCGTGCATTTATTTTCTCCATTCTTTCCCCCACCCACATCTGTAAAGCCTACCCAAATCTACGCTTATCCTCCTGCCTCAATGACCAAGTTTCCGAGCCATAAAAAAACGTTCCATATATAAGTTTTATTTCTCTATGGAGCGTAGTCTTCTTTTCTTTTAATCTTTACTGAAGGCCCACGCCATCAAAACCTGCATCTTTTTAAACGCTTCTTTATCTAAATCAATTCTTTCTTATGTCCTCACTATTCTGATAACTTCCATCCACAATTTCCAAATAGGTCAACAGCAGTTATCTGTTCTAGCAAGTGCCCCCCAACTTTAATGTTTAAACTAGCCTGCTTATTTCTTGAGAATCTCATTACCTTCGTTTTCTTATGATTAACTTAGCTAGATTACATGTGTGCATATCACAAACTTAAGCTCGGTTAAACACCTGTCACGATTACTCTGCAAGGTGACATGTAAAGATAGTAGCCCGTTCGCTGACTGGCTAACCAACTCCTAATGATCCACATATTTACTGATTAGAAGAATTCCACAGCTACATTCACTCCAGCCTCCATTATCTCCCATGCTTCCCTTCCTATTTCTTCCGTATAAATGTATACTGAAAATGAGTAATGGATATCCCTGTATTAACTCCCGGCCCATTCCCAATATCTATTTCCTATCCTCAACTGTGCAGTCCGAGGTATGCGCAGGTTCTGGATAAGTCATATCTCTCCAAACTAATCCCTAACTTCTACGAAACACTGATTGATTTTGCCCAGTTTACTTCGTAGAACGCCATCTCGAAGTCCATGAGGCATACAGATATATCCAGGTTGTACCCCATGCTCCATGATACTATCATTAAAAAAAAATTCCTCTCGTCATTTAGCCTAGAGATTCAAACTATCGTCTGAAAATTACTTATGGTGATGAACGGATAATTTTTTAAAGTTCAATTTTCTTATTTTCGTGGGCCTTTTGAAATTATCTATTAATAAGATTCCGTAAAACTCGCCAATCTGAAAAAATATTCCATTTACGACTCTCATACCTGAGAGCCAGGCGAAATTACATCAACCGGGCAATGGCGAGCTATATTGGAAGAGGCGGCTGCAAAAAACTTTTGAAATTGGTCAGCGACTGTGTCCCTCCAGAGAGTCCCCCCACACGAGAATAATTAATTCTCTTTCAATGAGACTCGCCTATTCTTCGTAAATTACATGGAATAAACTACGGACCAATTTTTTTAATATAAAAGATCTTATAGTCCTGTCTCAGATCAGCAAAGCGTTCCCACAGGGTGAGGAAGGAAGAATCTGTGAGGCGAGTGGGAGGATCCTGCCAAACTTTGAGTCTAACGGGATAGACTCATTACTATGGATGAAATTTTTGGCAGCTGCGGCTAACTGCCCTAACCGAGGATGGCGACGACTAAATACGCGATTCCGCTTCCTACGCTTTCATTTTTCGGTATCGTCTGCCAATTATATCCCAGGGTTTTACTACATGGACGATGAATAATCAACAAGAATAATAATAAAAAAATCCACGAAAGATCGTCTCACAAGGAAAAAACTTTCGTCGTCGTTAAATTGAAGGATTACGTACCGGCAGAGGCGACAAAAAACAGTTGGAAAAAAAGCACCGATACCTAATTTAGTGAATATAATATTGAAATGAATAAACTATCCCGAACGAGAACAGCAGCTTGGATGATAAATCAGAACGGAATTCTGGACAATGTGCATACCACGCCCAAAGCATTCAAAATTTCACTCTCACCTTTATCCTCTTAGACAGGGATTTCTTCTCCCACGGCTTCTGCAGCACTAAGTACACAGGGTAGGTTATTATGTCGCACACGAAAGCTATTGCTTTAATGGTGCCGATGGCACCATTCACCCAGATATTGTCCATGGCCGGTGATCTGAAAAGGACACAAGTCGAAGAAATACATTGAGAAAACTACACAAAACAAGCTCCTAGGTTAAAACTCTCGACCATTACAATTCGCTATCACCAAAATTGGATGCAGTGGTCTAATAAATGCAAGGTAACTTTTATAAGTACTAATCTCCATAAGACAGTCTCCTCTCAACCTTTTACGTACATCAACTGAATTTTCATCATTTATCCCTCGACTGCACTTCAATCTCAAGGATTATCACTTTTGCCGTCACCCAAAAACGAGACTATTCCAAATTTTTCAACAACGATCATTTTTGGCGGAAAATGAACTGGTGTTAAGGAACCAAGGAGTTAAATGCACTCATTAGAGACGTGCATAATACCAAAGCGTACCGCATTTTTCTTTGATTGATGACTTATTCTAAGAAATTAATTCGTCCACCACCGCATTATTTTCAATCATTAGACTCTAATACCCATTTTGCCGATACAACTTGCAATTACTCCAAAAGCCAAATACTTTAATTTATCTACTTTCACCTTTCGGTCCCATTAACTTTTTTATGAATTTTTCATCCGTTCGAATCCTTCAATTTCATTTATATTCCATCCTTAATTCGATAATTCCGATTAACTATTGTTTTTATATATTTTTAAACTCTTCAAAATGAATTTGCGAATATTAGTTATGATGAAGCATCCTGACACACTAAGGTGGAAAGTTAACCCTTTTTGGAATGCTTCAAATCAGTAAATGAAATATCTATGTACAGCAACCGTCAGGCAGAAATGTATGCATTTCCAAGATGACGCTAGGTCATCCCTGGATAAGAAATTTTCGATTCCTGGAGATTAAAGGCAGTCATCAGGAAAAGGGCTCCTTTGGGCCCGAGGGAAGTTCTGCAGGTCACCATAAATTTTCTTCAGTTCCAAATACCATATATGTACAGAAACTACAGCCAAAGACTTAACCACCAAACACTAACTACCACATTGAACTACAATACTACAAATTTCGAAGGGCAGAATACTTTCGTCCCGTGGAAAAAACCAGAGAGGAGACTGGCGCCAGCAGCTGACCCCAAGGTCTCTAACCGGAATTCTCCGCAGAGAGAGGAAGCATTTATTCTTTATTATACTTTCCCCGAAGCATTAATGCAAAATATTATAAACCCCCATGCTTTCACAAATAGTTCAGAGAGACTGCCTCACGACAGATAGCATGCCGATCTGGATACGGGAGGCAAGATGCAATCATGAAACGCACAAGTAGGAGCAAAAAAAAGATGGCAGTTAAAGATAAAAGAGGCGATCAAATAGCAATCTTAATTTGAGAAAATGTCATTAATTAATGGAAATTATTATTACTGGTATTCTGTCGGTTAAGGTGGGTTTTGGATGGGCACAGACCATAACATGGTATAACGAGACATTTCCTTCTCTCTCCTCACAAAACAACCTGATATCTTCACTTCAATGGGCACTTCTTCATTTCCGCATACTTCCTCCGTCTTAATTCCATCTAACACTCATCCTATCCATGCCAGTTCTACGCTTGCCTGACGTTCACACCCCACTAACACGGTCTTCAACATCCAATTGCCAAACATCTCAGGGTTTCTTCCCTCAACGCTCTGCATCCATTTTTCCTGCCTCCTCTTTTGTTTCTCCCAACAACCATCCATCCTCCTCACAATGTATATGGATCTGGATACGGGAGGCAAGATGCAATCATGAAACGCACAAGTAGGAGCAAAAAAAAGATGGCAGTTAAAGATAAAAGAGGCGATCAAATAGCAATCTTAATTTGAGAAAATGTCATTAATTAATGGAAATTATTATTACTGGTATTCTGTCGGTTAAGGTGGGTTTTGGATGGGCACAGACCATAACATGGTATAACGAGACATTTCCTTCTCTCTCCTCACAAAACAACCTGATATCTTCACTTCAATGGGCACTTCTTCATTTCCGCATACTTCCTCCGTCTTAATTCCATCTAACACTCATCCTATCCATGCCAGTTCTACGCTTGCCTGACGTTCACACCCCACTAACACGGTCTTCAACATCCAATTGCCAAACATCTCAGGGTTTCTTCCCTCAACGCTCTGCATCCATTTTTCCTGCCTCCTCTTTTGTTTCTCCCAACAACCATCCATCCTCCTCACAATGTACTAATACATTGTACTAGTACTTGCTGATTTGTTTTCCTTTAAGTCCTTTTTCACCTCTCTCGTCCTTCGCTACACTGACATCTCAAAAGACTACAATTTAAGTCGATCACATTGCTTCAACGACAATCTTTCCGCGTCTCACAAAACCATGCTCCGCATCCAAGTTTTAACGAGCCATTTCTAATACTTACAGAAAGTTCCTGTTATCAATTCCCTCCTCCTGAAAGCTCATTTGTCCGACAAAATCATCCTCATTATATCCCTACTACTTGGATAATTTCTGTCCAAATCACTTCCGCGATATGTGCTAACTTTTCCGCCCACACTGTTTTATCAACTCCAATTTAAATATCTCACTTAGCCTCCCCCCTTCCTTGAAACCCTCACAATCTTTGTTTATTTAACTGATTCTCATCCCATACTGATCGCACCGTCTTTCTAATAAGCTCAGCAATGCTTGCAATCCCTTGGCTGATTGGCCAACTAAAGCTACATCATCCGCAAATCCAAATAATTTAATAAATTCTCTGAGTTTCATTCCCTTCTCAGTTCTTCCCGTACCTTTTGAACCATGTCCTCCACGTATAGATTCAAAAGAACAGGTAAAAATGAACTCTCGGGCCTTACCCCTCTTCCTCACACTGACCAGTTAGAAACCAGTCAATCGTATACGCACAGTTTGCGGTCGCCTATCTCTCCAATCAACTCCTATTTTCTGCAAAACATTCATCAATTCTACCCTATATTTTCTGCCTCTCCACTTCTGAAACCAAACTGATCATCCCCTAAGTAACCATTTGCCCTACTCGCCATCCACTAATTGATGACCCTGAGTACCACTTCAGCGGTGTGAAAAATCAAACTTATTGTTCTGCAGTCCTTACATATGACTGACTTTCCCTTTTATGAAACAGGAACTGATATTATTCTGAAAAAATCTCCCTCAAATGCTACGAATTAGTCCATTAAAACTTTCACTTCCACCTTTTCTTTAACTTTTAAATAATGTCATTGCGATGGAATTTTGTGCATTTCCAAGGCCTCATTCGATTTCATTTCCGTCAACGCCCTTTTTCTACCTCACTATCAAGTATGTCTGCACCTAAGCTAACCTCATCTACGTCATATTCTCTTTCTACGTCTAAGCTTCCTAGCCTAAGGTCTTTACCAAATAATTCCTCCACATATTCCTTAAAACTCTCTTGATTAATGGAAATGGCATTAGGAAATTCAGGCGAAAACTTAACTCCCCCCCCCCGGCCCCCATGCGGGTAAGAAATGGCACTGAAAAACAGGAGAGAATGCGCCAAGATATGCATTAACATAACAGAATAATAAGAATGAGCAATCCACATGCAAGAAGATTCATTTTTTACATCTTACATCAGGCGGAATGAGAAATACAAAATAGCTCTAATCCACCCCAAAAGCATGGCTCGAAACGAGGAACTTTGAAACTGAAAAAAAAGATTCACATAAGAAAAATTACCGACTGAATGCGATAAAGTCTATGTACGCACACACAACTCAATTGTAGACATAAATAAATGAACATGTGGATGCAACACTGAAAAAAAATATTAGATTGAAAAACAGCAAAGCTAGAGTGAAAAGAAAAGATGGAAGAAGAAAGAGTAAGAGAGAAAATTTGAAGGAAAACTGCATGCACAATCGCCGTTGTCATAGCAACTTCAAGCTCCACCTCGCAAAACTGCATAAGCAACCCCGGCCTATCGAAAGAAAATATCAATGCAAGTTACTCACGGCTTTGAGTCCGACGAGTTGAGCGGCATCTGAAACCAAAGCAGAAAATGTGTACAACTTATTTCACAAAGAAAATACGATGAAAATTGCAAAAAAAAACATATGTTCGTCTTTTTAAAGCCTCTCACTTGTGGCTAGCCCCGAACGGGACGAATAATCCCGCGTACTACTTGGAACGTCAACTCATCACAATCCTAGAGAAAGTCAACGCAACGCTATTGAGCAACATAAAGCAAAAGGTTACGGCGATCTTACCGACAAGAAAAACGAAAAGTCATTTAGCCCAAGGATGATAAGCGAATGTTTTGCATTGCAAGGGAGCAGTTTATCTCAACAGGTTTAACGCTGAAAAAAACGAACCCCACAGAGCGCCTCCCTCCTGCCGACATTTTGGGTCTAACGCACCGCAATTTTTCTCTATGTCGACGGCGGTGTGCTTAGGTTGCCCGGTGGGCGGACCGGAAGACGCACGCAGCTTCCATTCCGGGTGACGCCTATGACCTCAAACTCGCATTCACCAAGTCGAGTGATTTTCACGGGTACCAGATCATCGAGAAACTGCAGTTGTCTCAGAAAACTAACTGCCACCATTTCTTTTACCCATTGTGGGAATTTCACACGACGAATGGCGCTTGGTACGAGGCGCGCCGGCCTCACCTACAAAATCAACCTTCCGGTTCATCACTGTATTTTTTTTATTTTCTCTACGGGGCGTGAATACGTATTAAAAAAGCCTCCGATGCACAACTAGGCTTGCTTGAAGGGGCGGCGGGTGAGCCAACGCAAAAATAAGAAGCTTCGGGTGTTATTGAATTTATTCGCAATCTGTTAGAATGACGCCTTGCGCGCCACACGGGAGAGAATGGGTATACCCAGAGGCATGGGAAGGATGGCGGAAAGAATGGGGGAAATCGGGAGGAGGAGTGGAATGGTAGGGAGAGTTAGGAGCGGGGGACATGTGTTCTCTCTCTCACTCACTACCACCGCCCTCTCTCCCTCACGCCGCGGAGCGCACATGATGGGGGCGGGGCGGAAGAAGGGAGGGTAGAGGGGGCACGGGCAAGGGAGAAAGGGACTGGAGGAGGAGGTCACGTGGTCTAAAGCGGCATCACGCCACACACTACGTGGAATGAGGTTTTATCTACATATACCTGACAGGATGGGCGCGGGAAGGATCGCGGGTAATCTTCGGACGTCGGGGCGGAGACGTCAATGAGTTAGGGGGAGGGGAGCCCGTCCGATAGTAGCGTGGAATTGCCTGACGGAGCGCATGGCGATAAAGACGGCCGGCGATGCGCATAAAACTGAGCGATTCTCACCCGCACGTCAGACTACACTTAAGACCCACGCGCACCCAAATCTCACCCATCCCGTGAGACGGGTCCCACACACAGACCTGACTACTCCACTCGACATTATCAGATGAATATGGAACCGCCAACGACTTCGGACGATGGCAGGCTTCCATAACACCTCAACATTTACTCCCGCCCGTTTTGAGTCGTAAAGCACCCACTGTCCATTTTCTCACCTCGTGCTCTACTGCAGAACAAATACAACAATGGGCGCCATTTCACTCCATACCAGTGCGACGAAGATTTCCGCGATTGGGCGATTGAACACGTCAACCGACTCATTTGACGACATTCTCCTTTTCAAGCGCTCGTATCATTACAGCTATTCCCGTCGAAAGTACGACCTGGTTCGATATCCGCGTGGAGTATTCACTGATCTAATCGTAATCCTCTGAAGGACTTCGATTATTTTGGTCCAATCGAAGGGATCGACAGACGAGCGTAAATAGCTCTCGTTGTTTGTTTCGAAAGTTAAATAATTTATTTCAATTACACAGCTGGTTTCAGATTTTCTATCACACTTTCACACTGATGGTAGTTTTAATCGTAGAGACAATGTCTTCCAAGCATGAGACGAGGTGGTATTGGACTCTATGAACATCGATCAGTCACGACTCATTTCCGACGTGTGTCAGGGGTCGGTCAGACACCCAGGACCACTCTCCTCAGAGCAAAACTCGTCGGCAAGTTGTTCATTTCCTTTTAGTGCCTTCGGATTACCAAATTATCCCGAAACAATTACGCCCAAAATTTATGCATTTAGGATAGTTACTGAGGGACTCATAATTTGACATTTCAGAAACGCCCCTGGCTGCCAGAAACCACGTCGAGTCAAGTACAGCACAGATTATATATATATATATATATATATATATATATATATATATATATATATATATATATATATATATATATATATACCCCTTACCGCGACCTTTATATATATATATATATAAAGATCGCGTATATATACCGCGACCCTTATATATATATATATATATATAAGGGTCGCGGTAGTCCAGTGGGTGGAGCGTTGGACTGCTGACTGGAGGGTCCCGGGTTCGATTCCTGGGCAAGTCTCTGGGCACCAGCAGCTCCACCCAAGCTATGTGATTTTTCGGGTACCAGATCTTCCTGGGAAACCATAACCGGCACAGGGAAAGGAACTGGCCCCCCTACCCTGATGTGTGAATTTTCATATATATATATATATATATATATATATATATATATATATATATATATATATGGGTAGGGGGGCCAGTTCCTTTCCCTGTAGAATATATATATATATATATATATTTTTTTTTTTTTAAGGTAATCTACCGGTTAAGGTAGGTTTTTCGATGGACACAACTACCAAACAAATATTTTGTGACTACTAACAAAACACAACCCTAAATTCTACTCTACACCAGGTCCCTCTTCATCTCTGAGTACTTTCTTCCGCCCTTCATCCCGTCCAACATCCCTATCCTGTTCCTTCCCTTTCCTCTTTTGCCCAACATTCTACCCTCTATCACAGTCTTCAACATCCCACTGCCGGTCAACACCCCCTTCATCCACTTTTCCTGCCTCCATAGGATTGCTCCCAACAAACTCCTCTCTTCGCCCACCATACCAAGTACTTCCTCATTTGTTTTCTTCTCTGTCCATTTCACCTTCTCCATTCTTCTCCACACCCACATTTCAAAAGCCTCCAGTCTACGTCTATCCTCCTGCTTCAATGACCACGTTTCCGCGCCGTACATAGCTACGCTCCATATCAAAGTTTTTACGAGTCTTTTCTTAACATCCTTACTCAAAGTCCCCGTCATCAACTCCCTCCTCCTCGTGAAAGCCTCTTTGCCTAGCGCAATTCTTCTCCTTACGTCCCTACTACTTTGACCGTGTTGGTCCAAAACACTACCGAGATACGTAAACTGTTCTACCTGCTCTAGTTTTTGCCCTCCTATTTTAATGTTAAGCTTGCCCTTTTTCTTTCTAGAAAATCGCATAAATATATATATATTTGTCAATCAACAAATTTTTTTCACTTAAATTAGAAATCACAGAACTGGTGAATCGAAAACAAAATAAAATCATCAGAGGGAAATAGGAATCAATTTCATTCCTCTTAAATACAATTACAAAACTAATTTCTTTCCTCAATGAAACTGAGAAAACTAACGGAAAACTCTTGAGTCATTCGGCATAATGAGGCATTTACGTCGGCTGTCATGTGCAAAATGAGTCAAGCTTGAGGCAATAAGTTTCCTCTTTCCCTTAATCGTCACTAGAGGAAACGCAGACAACCCGTTTCGAAAACTTTTTAAAAAGATGGATTTTCGTTTCGGTTGATAAAAGTCTCTCCAATTCCATTTCCGTATCCTGATACTGTAATAAACGCTTCGTATCGAGAAGGTACATGGGCGAAATTTAAAACAAACTTATCTAGTTCAAGGCGAAAAACAATGAACGAGCAAGTATTTGGAGAAGACGCTCGGTCGGTAGCTGTCAATGGAATGGTTTAAGACTAACGTATAGCATATGTCCATATATTGTTTCTTCTTTTTGCAGTAATTTATCTCGTCACGAAAGGACAAAGGCAAAAAAATTATCACTGAATTGAATTATGGTGGTCCAACAGAATTCATTTCCAAGTACCTTAACGCCAAATACATTTCATCACTAACCAGAGTGTAAAGACGGTGGAACGAGTAGGTACACAAACTCAAGGCGTTGTCACCCAACTGCCTTTTTTTTCCTCCTCTTCGTGGCCATTATCCTCTGGGTGTTTCCTCTTAAAAGAGAGGAGAGCATCGTATTTCCTGAACATTTTCTGCGAGCTCTCGCTCCTTGGGACATGTATTCAAGCGATATTTCAACCTTCAAGGTTTTCATTAATTAGTAATGTAAAGTAAGTTATCCCCAATACCTGACGCAGCCGAACTCTTCAAGCGGGTACAGCCATCAGGGTGGAGTAGCCCACAAAGGACAATTCGCGGCGGGAGGACTGCCACGAAAGATCGTAACATCCATCAGAAAGTGTTCCAATCAGAGAAAGATATTGTGTGAAGATATTTTTGGTATATTAAATTACGCGACCGTAAAAAATTCTAGGGCAAAGACTTCTATGATGAGAAATACTAAAATAAATTAATGAAAGTTCGTCAATGTTATTCCATCCTCGGCGAGATTATAACAAAGGTTGTTCCCGAGGATCAAGCGGCTTGAAGATGAGTTTCGATAACTGCGTTACATAAGCGTATATCCCAAATGCTTTACTACAAATTTACGGACATTTGAACCTCAATTTTTAAACCACAGCATTTTGTTGACAAAATTCTAATAATCTGTCCCTTGACGACCACACAATTGTTCTCTCATGAACACACTCGGCGGGTCAACTATGAAATAGTGGAGAATGAACATCAGATGCCATTCAATGTTTGGCCAAGTTTCCCACAGGTGATAGGAGTTGAATCAAGTTCCACCGCGGATCAAGAATCCGAGAATACATGTCAAACCGCAAAATGAAACGCTGGAACGCACTGCCACAGAAAACGATACAACTTTACTTGAGCTAGTATACGAAGACTGGGGGATATACTATATACACAAAGGTAACAACTCGTTTCGCCGAACCTAATCAAACAACTTTCCCATCGGGGACTTCTTCGAGGAAAGGTCTCTAAGCCTAGGGCTGGCGACATCCACGTCCCGTGCGGCGATACGAGCCGCACTCCGCCTCCGCTACTCCCCCAACACCTGTGATACAAAACTACACCCTCGAATAAAACTTGAAAGGCGATTGCAGTTGAAACTACGTAACCGCTGTAATTATGTCTCATCCTCTGTCCCTAGAACATGAAACTACACTCATCATTTTATTCTGCCGCACTGAAATTAAGGAAGCAAAGCAGGACTTACGACTTACCATAAAAAAAAGCCAGCAATCAACCAGACGGATTGTGCTGAAAGGTGAAGTCGAGATCACTCTATACTCAAGTCTCACGACGAAAGTAAATCACACAATAGCAGGCCGATAAGCGAAGGACTAATTACCTCCCTTACTCCGGTTACTCGCGAAGATCCGATATCCGAAAAAAGCACACAGCTCTGGAGACACTGGAGCTCCGGAGGGTGCGATAAATCGTCACCAGGGATTTGAACCCGAGCCCTCCGGTCAATAAACCCAGCTCTTTACATAACGGGCTACCACCCGTTTTTCTTGCCTTCGGAAATATCGGAGTAGCCTATTAGGAGTGAAGTCTAAGAAAAACTTCATAAAGTACGCCAAAATTCTAGCTACCTATTTAAAAGTTCACGCGTCAGTTCGCTGACTCCTGCGGCTTGGCGATCTTCGCGATGCGGCTTCTGACGTCATGCGGGTAACTCGCTCGATTCACGTCACAAGTGCTGTCGCTGAAGTACATTTTGGCACATTTCAAAACTGATTTTTAGCAGCGAATGTTAAAAACGAATCCGACGTTCCGCAGAAACTTAATATAAAACAATTCAACGCATTTCGATAAGCTATTTACGACGAAACGTTTCCTTATAATTAGCACCTCCCACATGCCTCGTAAGGCAACACACTCGCAGAATATATTATACGGGAAATAATATGCTGGATGTCATTTCCACGGATTCAAATTTACGAAGAAATTCATCACCACAATATGTTCTATCTAATCGCTTCAAGTAGGGTCGGAAATGACACTAATAGGAAGTTGTAATATCTTTCTCCGTAGGCAGAGACTTGCATCTGCAAGACAAAATAACAAGGAGTATTACCGACCAGATTACAATACATAAGACCAGGATTTGGTGGCTTATCATGACGGTAATAATGAATGCAACAATTTTACAATTCCATTTAGTAGCCTTTAAAGATGAAAGCTCTTATTGATGCTCAAATTCAGGACAACTACACCTTAAACCGGCAGGCAAGAAAAGGTTCGATGTAAAGGTCTGTAACATCACCGATCTGGTGAGGAAAGTAGAGTTCCTTGGGGGGGGGGGGGGGAGAATCTGTAGAGACGCATTCAAATAACCAGCACAGATGTACCCTCGGAAAGAGCTCTTAAAATATGGAGGCGGACCGTGAGTTCGACGATTGACTGGACGTAACTAACGATACAAGCGAAAGTGAAATCAAAATTATTCATCGGGGGAATAAAATTGCTGTTTGGGCAGAAATATGGAAACATGCGATGAAAGAAGCAAGCGGGAAATAGAAATAGGGGTAGGAATGGTGAATAAGGCCTGAACATCGGAAGAATCAAATACTGCCAAAATGTATTTATCCTAGGCATTAAAGATGCGGCCCTTCAGAACTAATATTTACAAAACTTATGCTGTAGACTTTACTTTTATTAGGCTGTAAAACAAGAGCTATGAAAACAGAAGTAAACAAGAATATTCCAATAGAAAATAAGTTCCAAAGCGATGGAAATGCGGTGCTATATTTATGTCAATGGATGGATAGACGAACCAAGACATGTTCACATCGAAGAGCGGACCAAGAGAGAAGAAAACGTTAGGACTTCCACTAAAAGAGGTGAAACTAAATTGGGCAGTAAAAGCCCAAAGAAGCAAGAAGGAACGTTAAGAACGCCGAACCAGTCCTTAAATGTCTATAAGAACTCCTTTTTTAATTATAAGATAGTCTCTTCTATTCGTTCTCTTGAAGTAATTCGTTTTTTTTATAAAACACAATTGTTTAGCAAATACTATCATTCCCTTTCATAAACAAGATATACGTGTACATATCTAGCTAGAAATGAAGTTACGAGTGTTTTGATATTGACGTAACCGTCGATCCATCCAAATCAAAAGCTACGACTAGGCAAATTAATAGGGAACAGGATGTAGCTTGGTGAGCTACTACACCCAACCCTTGGATTGATAACCCATTACGACGATGATGAAGCACAGGCGGGAACGGACTGCCAATTCTGACGCAAATGCGCACTCCGTTCTCCCGCACCAACGTTCGCTGTCGCATCCACTGCACTCCCTCTCTCCATTTCGCTTTCTCTTGAGCACCCACGGTGCTTCTCGTACCCCTCTGCGGGAAATTCATGATCGAAGTTGTCCTCGCACTTTATCTCGTTGGAAGGAAAACCACGAATATCGCCGTAAAAATCCATTACGTCACTCCAGACTTGAAAGAGTATTGGGAGGGGAAGAGGAAAGAAAAAACGATCTCCAGAAAGTTGCGAGAGAATTTCGCGCCTGAAACGGCTTGGCAAGAGAGAAATTAAAAAGTAATAATCAAACTCCTCTTGTGTAAAAACGCATGATCAACCGTACATTAAATTTATTGATTAAGCTTTGAGAAACTTTAGAATGGGAAATCATGACGGGCGTGACGTAATGTTGTGTGCGAGTGAATGATTGGGTACTTTTTTTAATACCATGAAATGGGAGAAAGGGTCAGCAGACCAAAAAAAATGACGATTGCGTGTAAAGCCACCAACAAAAAGCATTTCGGGTACATCAAGAGGCCATTACCCACAACTGTAAGGAGCACATATTGAGAACTTCTATTACGTCAGTTTTTTTAGCAATATGATCGCAAAAAAGTGCTACCTAATCTCTTTATTCTGCAAAAACAGTTTTAACGACATTATCTTAACATAATTAAATGAAGAATACAATGTATCTTTCCACTGTCCTTAAAATAATAAATATAATAAAGGACAGTAGAAAGATACATTGTATTATTAATTTAATTAACATGAATTTCCACAAAGTTGAGCCGGGAACAATTGATTATCTTAACATATTCGCAGCGCAACATGGTACGGCTGCACATGTTAGACAGCATCGTGGCACCGTCAAAATATTCAGCGAACACCATATTAATTTAATTCAATAATGATAACTGCATATCACATGATATATTCACAAGTTATTCCACATGCCCAAGTACTACATGAATAAAACTCCATATGAACTCAAATCTTACCACGAAGGAGACGAACTGCGCATATTCGTATTTCTGGTTTGAAGCCAGAACTATTTCAAGAATGAATTCTGACCATTAAAAAAAATATCAAAGCAGACTCTAAAGAGACATCACTATAAAATCTCACACATCGGAAGGACGAGGTCGGGGTCCCCCAAGGCCATTCTAGCATCAAGGGAGGCTGATCGACAGTCTTTCTCCAAGAGAAGAGACTGAACTCGTGGGCCCCACCGCCATGCGTAAAAAGATCCTCGCGACATACGCGGAATCCAGAGGGTCAAAAACAAACAATAGGAATACGCAGTTGCACCAGTTGAATTTCCTTCCACCGCCTTGTGTATTTATTACCACTGAAATTCTCAATTTGAACCTATCTGCAATTTTATCTTAATCACTAATATGTAATATAACATCCATACATAAAGATTCTGGAGGAGTCACGATAAACAAGCCAGACCAATGCTTCAGAAAAAAACAGGCGAATCAGAAAGCAGCTTTTTTGTTTCCGAGAGCACACATTTGATAACGATCATTTCAAATGAGTGCAGTTTTTCTTACTTGGCGCCTGATAACGTGAGAAGCAAACGGCAGACTAATCATAAATAAGTGATCATGGTTATTGCCTCCTGTTGACGAAATCCATGGACCTCACACGCCTCCGCCATTTATTTCATTGTTTGAGGAACACTCTATCCAAGTCCCTGAATGCATTTCAAACAATTACAAACGGGTAGAGGTAACAAACGGTTCTTAAACATTATAATCTTGGGTAAAAGGCTGAGCAAATCTTTCTCAAAATGTCAAACAAAAATGAAGGAAACTGGTATACAAAATTATTAAGCCACTATTCAATGGGGGGGGGGAATTAGGATGGTGAGGTGGCGAATGCCCTGGCTTCCCATCCAGAGGGCCCGGGTTCGAATCCTGGAGGGCGGCATATCTTTTACAGGAGTATCCCGATTCCTACTTATAGGTGCTTTGTGGAGAGCACTTTCAGGAAGTATGCCGTCCGTCGGATGAGACAGTTAATGACCCCAGCTGTCGGTCGCCTCCCCTACAGCTACAACTATTACTATCCGAGGGCATTTAATATTCCTCTTAAGTTTCACCACATATTCGTTATAACTATTCTCCAATCCCATAAATCGGGGACTAATGGGGCTTAACTTCTTAACTATGGACCACATTTTACAAATGGAAAACTTCCAACGGCCTTATAAATCGATAGCTTCAGTACACTGATGACACTGATCTGGTCGAGTTTTTCAGTGTCATTTAACGTGCATGTTGCACTACCTACCCTGACCTCCCTCCACATTTTTTTGCCTGCGCGGGTGGTGCAATCATACTTGTATTGTTGTCAACGGGAGGATGAAAGAATAGAGATAATCGTCACATACAGATGCATAAGCCGCCTCTCTCCACTGCAGCGTGAACTTGTGCAGCGCGTAGACGGACGCCGCACACAGCTCTGCAAATAACGAGTTTCAGAGGACACGGAAGGCGAACGGCCGCGATAAGTGGGTCAGTCGGAAGGTGGGTTGGGGGCGGGGCCCCTTTCTTTCTTTCCCCTTTGCAAGATCTAGCTGCTTCCTCGTTCAGTCCTGCATTCCATCGCATCCTATCGCAGAGGCCAGCCGAACAGTGAACAACTTCACCCCCTTCCCTCTCGCCCAAACCCGATTGGCATTCGCTACGGATCACCTTAATGAGGCAATGCCACAACATAAATTGACAGAGGGGGGGGGAGTACAGTCGAGGGCACCGATGTAAGGCCTGAACGAATGCTCAAAATAGTTTCGTTGCTCGAAAGAACTTATCACACAGATCCACGGAGTAAACTGAAAGATGAGGCTGGACCAAACAGTGCCGGGTTTATTTATTTATTTATTTATTTATTCAGTATAAATCCGAAAACAGCACATTTTGGCCTTTACATCGAACTATTAACAACGATAACAATGGTCACATTTACAAACACCCAAGCCCTAGATGGAGCGAAACTCACCCAGGCGGGAATCGAACCCGCGACCCTTGGAATGGCAGACGAGGACGTTACCCCGCCGCCACCGGAGCCGATTTTTTTCGCAGTTTTGCACGAGTTTTTAAGCTATTAATAAATACCGGAAGGGTGTAGACCACAAACGTCCTCAAAAGCTAGTCAGGTTTACGAGTTAAATATAAATTTTCTTGGCGGTGTTTCCCAGCGGGGGAGCACATGACGAAAAGAGATTCAATTTTAATACTTGGGGGGGGGGGGCAATCAGAAAATGGCAGCTTTCTTCACCTTAATCACTGATTAAATACAAATAATCATGGTAGGTAATATTTATATTCTACGAAGAAAGTGGAAGTAAAAACTTTTGCACATATTTTCCTTTTTTATTAAATTTCCGTTTATACTATACCAAAACTTGGTTGCGGGCGAAATCTGGCATCAGTACCTTGGACAAGGAGCATGATACAAAAAGTTGGGGAAAACATTTACCTTTTCACGCAGTTGTTCCCCCTTATTATCAATCTATATCCGCGGGAAAGTTCAAACAGAAATATTCAACGCACAAAAAATTATCCTCCCCGTACGACCCACACACCTTATGCTTTAAGCTAGCCATTTGCCACGATATAATCAGCAAGAAATAATATAACAACCCCGCAATAAAACGTCCCATTTACGGCCATTCGCGGACGTAGTTATTTCCCTTCCGGACATCCGCAACTGGAAATCAGCAGAATGAATAACTAGATGAAAGCATTACTGGAGGTTAACAAGAGAATCGATTCAAAAATTGGATTTGCCCAATTTGTCACGATATTAATCTAGAAATATTATCATATCCCCAGCAAGTAAAATAAATAAAAACGCTTAATTTTGCGAACACAGTTGCCGGTATTTTGGGAGTTGGAAAATGTCTTCTGCGAGCTTTTACGTCGGGACAGGGTACTATTTTCCTCTTAGGTCCGTTGTTCATGATCATCGGGCGGACAACTCTCCAAGTCATTATATTAATCCTCTGCGAACAGTAGATACAAAGCAGTAATTTGAACATAAAACCTGATTCATTACATCCTGCAAAATATAGGCGCTTAATTTTGCGAACACATTTGCCGGTATTTCGAGGTTAGATAGGTAGTTTTAGAATAATATTGATGTTTTTATGCCTTCATTGTGGAATCTACAGCATAAATAAGGGTGGAAAACTTCAAAATGTAGGTACTTTCATTACAAATTGCGAAACAGGATTTTTCAAATTTAAGAACCGGATGGCCACGCCACAAACGAAAGATGTTGCATATGAACTAATATTGTAGTGAAGTGTCACTAATATTATTTCTTGCAATGATGTGGAGTGTTATGACGCTACGAAATAAGACTAGTTCTCTAATACCTGTGATTTGAAGGTGAGAAGTCCAGAAGATTCTGATCGAGACCTTAGCGGAAGTGGTGTGTATGCATAGGCCAAGGCACGGCTAAGAGCCTCTAAACCCCACTTTTAACTCAATTTCCCTCTAACTATCAGTGTTACCGTAAAAGGGGTCAAAGGCGACCAGTGAAGAGCGAAGGTAAAAAAAAATCATACTCGTATGGTCGTCCTCGCTAACTTTTCAACTTGTTCGCCTCCTATCGCGGAGTCCGCTGAACTGCCGAGCTTCATTATCACACAGCCGTGAATTGGCTGGGCAGTCAGAACCAATGGCATCCTTGGTCGACGCCATAAAACAGTAATGCAATAAAAAACCGCGATGGTAGTAATAAGCGGAATAAACCTCCCAATACTCATACTAATTATTTCCCTAAACACCTACGAAAAAGATTTAGAAGACGTTTTACGGCATAGAGATAACTACGCGGAAATTTTACCTCGTGAACATCTCCAATCAGTTTTTAAAACATTTATTTCGGTAAAGTTTGAACACATATCTAACGATTTACAGCAAAATAACTCCGTGCGAAAGTCACCGTTGACGAAACGAAAGAAGGAATGGAGATAACCCCCTCTCATTTTATTTCACACTAAGAACTTTGTTTTAATTCAATACAATTTATACCTCACCGTACTCCTGGGATAGCAAATAATTCTTGGCGACGGACAAATTTGACTAGAATGTGCTCTCTATGAAGTGCTGACAATATGCAGCTAGTCCATTCTCGATGGTTTGCGAATCCCAAGGAAGTAATAACAATCGGGCAAAAAAAACAAAGAACACCCTGTCACTAACAAAGGAAAGATACATGAAATTTGTGTCGCCTCCGAGCATCGAAAAATGAACTCGAGAATTCTTGCAGAGAGTGCTAACTTTTTGCCAGTTGAATTCCTCACGAATCATGTTTCAAATTGCACCAATGAGATTTTATCTGCATACTTACCACCTCAAAGTTTCCATTTTTGCGACAACGTGAGGAACGATGTTGAGTTGATTCGTTTCAACGTCTTTACACACAAAATAACTAAGGTTTTCCGCTTTTTAGTTAGTTAAGGACGTTACATTCACGCAAAAACGTTTCCGTTTCATGAGTTTCATAATTCGAATCATTTACGATAATTGTCAGAAGTTAAATCAATCATCCGCCTGCACCTCACTATGGGCATGTCAAGGCTTTTTTTATTCCGAATAATGATAACCTCCGGATACGACTTGCACTCTTGCTCGAAACAGTTCAATTCCTGGTTCACAACGCTGAACTATGATCGACGCGAGGCCTAGCGTATTCCGACTCAATGTTAGGTCAAGGAGCACGGTCACGTAAGCGCCGCGTGATACGCCGGAGCAAATAATCAAGTGCAGTGCACGAAGGCCAAAAAAAAGAAAATCCAGGCGTACGGTGGATGGAGAGCGAATACCGCATCCGAAACCCTCTCACCCCGCCTCTCAGATTTATCTCGCTTCCCAACCGGCCTCCTTTCGAAACGACCCTCCACCCAGTCGACCCTCCGACCAAGGTGACCGCAACACCAGAGACGCACGCTCCGAAGGAGCGTCCGTACAACACCCCCGAACGAACGGCTGTCTTCTGCGAGCTTATACGTCGGGACGGGGTACTCTCGACCTCTTGGGTCCGTTGCCGATGGCCATCGGGCGGACAACTCTCTAAGTCAAAGACAATATAATAATCCTCTGCGAACAGTAGATACAAAGAATTAATTTTAACATAAAACCGGATTCATCACATTCTGCGAAACATAGACGAGGGAGAAGTGCCACTAGATTTTTTGTAATCGCACAGTTGAGTGGGCGAACTAAAATGACAATCTTTGAGTCGAAGATCACGCCTTCAGTGTTTCGCCTAAAATTTGGCCTGGCGAAATTATAACCGTTACCCGTGTAGAACTAAGCACGCAGCACTCAACTCGGCAAATATTAATATCAGACTGAAATAAGACAATGGGCAAACTAACTTCAAGGACAAGGTTACCGAATCGGGATATAGATATTCTGAATGATAGCGGTTATATCTAAACAATATCAATTAAGATAAAATATTCCATCAACATCCTTCAGTACCAAAATTAACTTAAACGGCACTTATTAGGGCACCCTGTACCAACACCCAATTGTGGCCATCGGTCACCGTGAATAAACATGATTACTGAACCGATCCACTTCACAACTTCGTGCATCACCAAAGAATAATTCTAGCGCCTTATTCACCAATGGTGAAAGGAACGTTTCGCGCCAATGAGCACCATCTCCGTCTGCTCATTCTTCAGTGGCACAATCAAATTCGCACGGATCGGTACGGGGAATTCCGCGGCAACCCTTCTGACACACGGGAAGTTATCGGAGCGGTTTTGGAACGAGAGGCATTTCATCGCGATAAAGCACTCTCACAGCGCACCACCGTTATGAAACTGAAGAGATCTTTGATCCAAGAGATGATTTGATTGCGGAACGTATCGCGCTGACGCAAGATAATAAACCAAAATAAGCAACGAACGTACCGTGGAAAGAGTCCCACAGCCCACAACGCGGTCAATTTATATAGTAAGTGCGTGTGTCAGGGGTCTCTCGAGTATTCTTGATAAAATGAAATGTTGATTTCAATCTTTTCTATCAATACGCGAGAGATACAGGAGGAGGCAGGAATGATGGATGCAGAGCATTTTGATTGGCAATGGGATGTTGAGGACTACGGGGGAGGGGGGATGTTAGGCAAGAGAGGAAGGGATACGAAGTGGATAGTCATGCTGGACGGAATGAAGGGATGTAATTCTTGTATATGATGCCAGGTTGATGTTGGGAGGCGCCAGAAAATGCATTGTTGTTCAGTTTTAGCCAATTCACAACCTACCTCAAACGATAAAATATGAATAATAATAAATATCAATAGGCGGTCATTTTTCTAGCATTGCGAGGGCTTTTAATTTCAAGGTTATATTAAAAATTCAACAGACTCGCGACTTAGGAAATTTTGCACCGTTCAAAATTGCTATATTAAAATATAGGGAGCCACTCAGCAAGGATTTTGGCCGTGCGTTGGCGTTCACTGCAAGAAAGATCAATTGACGCACCACTCATTCTTTTTAATTAAAAGAGGAAGAGTTCGCCACTGCAGTAAATTCAATTATTCGAAGCCTATCTTCGTGATCCATTAATTTGCCCTTATACATACATGGGAATAAGATTGTCGAACGAAGTAATGAAAAAAATAGATAAAAAATAAAAAAGTTGCGAGAGAAGTTCCGCTTGGCTTAAAAATTACTACAAACCGACTAAATACCACGCCACTAAGTAATCCACCCTCTCTCACACAGTTGCCTGAATGCTCGTACCCTCAGTCTAACACCGTTTGATGGATCGTATGGATGCATATGTAATACATACGGAAGAACGGAATCAAAGTCTTTAAGTCCCAATTCTTGAACTTAGAAATGGAAAACTACCCTTCCTCCCTGAGAAGTGTTAGCAAAAGACAGTTTCGATCAACATTTTAGACTTGCAGGGCATTGGTTTCGTTTCGATCGGAAATCTTGAATAACGAGCAGTTAAACTATCGAAACCTGCTCCATGTGTTTTTTCTTAGAAATGTATGTACTCCGTAGTGACTAGATATTGAGGGAGGACGATGAGGGTTATCTTGATAGAATTAGAGACTCGGCAACTCACCGATACCCGAGTACCGGTTTGTAATGGTACCTGCCGATGTCTAGGTAAACCTGCAACTGATAACGGTAAAGAAAACTAAATGCCGTCTCTCATGCTTGCAACAGCTTGTTTGGGGTCACGTACGTCCACTCTCCCGTCTACTTGCGTGACCATATATTTCAGTTATTATCCATTCAAGTTTAGAATCGTTAGATTTCGGAGTAACGACGACGTATTCCCACGAATCGACCAACATGACAACTCAGGGATTCAGTAGATCCTTTCAGGAACGCGCCCTGCCGCAAGTGATGTATGGAACTACATGTTGCAAAAAATACCGTTTGAATTTAGTCAGTCTAACATTTCTAGCAACAACACCCCAGCACACTAGAAAGGGTGCATTTTCACACCTAAAAATCTTGAAAAACAAATAATGATTACATTTTCCTCAGAAAAAATATAAGTATTTATATATATCGCTGTGCACAGATTTTCTCCAGGCCCAACTGGTAGGTACTCTCTAGGGAGGGTTCAATCCCTTATTTTATAATAGAGGGGAAGAGAGTTCTAACAGTCAGCAACACCAGATACCTTCGTGAATGGATGGATTTCCACCCTAGTTTCTGCAATAACTAGTCACACTTTCTACCTCTTAAATTCTCTCGAAAACAGCCAACTGGGGCGAAGATTCTTCGACATATTTTAGCTCACTCAAAATTTTCTTATATGAGGCCCATTGACTTCCTGCATCCACTAAACATAGCCCAATTAAGATGATAGATTTCCTTTTCTGTAAATTTCTTCATGATTGCCTAATGCCCTTCTAATGAAGCTGAGTTAATTCGAGACGCCAAGCAAATAAACTCGATGGATGCGTCATACGAAATGTTTTGGGTAAGAGTATCTTCTCAAGACAAATAGTTCTTCAACTGATCGTAGTAGTAGTAGTAGTTTTGAGGGGAGGCGACCGACAGCTGAGGTCATTTGCGCCATAGGGGATGGACAGGAAAGGATGAAGGGTGGAGAGAAACCCGGCGTCGGCATTAGCCTACTCTTTACGAAAGGCGCCAAGGGGTCCGCAGTTTAACGTCCCATCCGACGGACGGCGTACTCACTCAAAGTGCCCTCCACAAAGCACCTCAAGTAGGGATCGAGATACCTCTGAAAAATATTCAACACCGCCGGGATTTGAACCCGCGCCCTCACGGTGGGAAGCCAGTACGTTAGCCCCCGCACCATCTCGATCCCCTTCAACTGATCGTGAATTATATAATTTTTAATTCACGTCTGGTATTTTTTGTCATCTTATGGCTGCTCTTGACTCTTCCGTTGTAAAATTTAATTTATTAACCTCTCGATTATACCAAGCAAGATTAGATGATACAATTTTTGTTATCTTTGTTTCGGATTTTTGGGTTTGCAAAACAAATCTAATTCATTTTTTTTCATTTTATGCAAACAATTCATTTAAAGAAAATAGGTACTCGCCGCATTACTTCGGCCTCTCTCGTTTTATTCCCACAAAATTAGATCAACGAAGCAAGAAGTACATACAAATCAGTAGCGACCACGAATGTACTGCTACGAGTTAAGACATGACAGTTTTGCGGTAAAAGAGAAGGCTGGGAGTCAGCAAAACGAATAATAGTTTAATGATGGACACATAAGATTAACTAAAGGAGTGCGCTTTCTCGATTTTACATAAGATATACGTACTCTACACGCCATCCTCACAGCCCAACCCTTCCGTTCTCTTATGTCATCCTTCCAATCCTTATTCTCTCCCTCCCATTCGGAAAGATATGAACAAAATCTTTCACTAAACAACACACATTCCCAGAATGATCAATGGATTCATGAAGTAATAACAGAAAAGGTATAAGGCAAGGGTGTACACAAAGGTACTGATAGGATCGTACAAAATGGAGAGAGCTGCAAACACGAAATAGAAAAAAGCTCGGGGATAGTATGACGGATTACGGAGGAAAACAATGGAGCTTGACATTGGGAGGGGGGGGGGGTCTGATGATGGTGTGCTTCTTCCTGTTTAAGGTAAGACAAAAGTGGGCGATTGACCAATTCCGATTCGGGAATTTATGTTGAGATCCAGGAGAACTCATTCGTTCCACACGAGGAGATTCTAATTACTTTGGAATACAAGAAAAATCAATCGGAAGCCATTTCGCAATCGGTAATACGGGTGATTATTTTATAGAAACGACCGAGAGAATACTGTTATTCTTCCTCCTACAACACATACCGTTTCCCGTTTGTTTTTTGCCTCTCAATCAAAATATTTTGTCATCCAAGGCAACGTGGTAAAAATAAGCCACCCACTAGCGGGCCAGACACAACCGGTTTTCTGGCTTAAGATAATTGATAAGAAACCGCTTCCATTAACGATACGTCTTAACGTATCGTTAATCGTATCGTGTAAGTCCAAACATGTTAGAAAACACAAATGGGGAGGCATGTGTTAAAAGCACAGATAAAAGAGGTTATCCAGTCACTGTATTAAAAAAGTCTTACTTTATCGGCTAAGGAAATTAAAGCCCTAGACATCTGAAGCACTTAATTCCTCACGACCGGAATTGAACTAGTTTCGATTAGGCTCCTGCGTTCATTTCACGACAGGTTTCTGAACTTATTTATGAAGGAAGTGACCGATATCATAATCATTTAATGACACCACCCTTAAAATGCAAAACTCTGCTCGAAATAGAAGCACACCGCAGCTCACACACGTCACTTGCACCTAATGCGCAGTCCGACGAAGAAGAGACGTTAAAAATCGCACACCCGGAGCGTGCGGACCATTCGGTCAGAAAAACCCTCCTGCATACACGGCACTTCGAAAATCGACCCTTTCCCCGACTGATTCAATCTTTTGGCAGCGTTATAAAATAGAAGGTATCGTCCGCTCCTCGCTTCTACGGGTCGCAGAACTCGCGCCGAGTTTAATGGACCATCCGAATCAGGATAGGCATATTGAAGAGGGGGCAAAGCACAAAATAGGACAGCCGAAGGACCAGGATTACGCAATGGGATGCGCAAGGGTGGGAGGGAGAGGGGTTGTTGGGGGGGGGGGGAAGTCGAGGGCCACGCGTTAGGTAAGAAGGAAGTGGGTGTGGGGGAGGGATGGGGGTGCGATGAATAAAACCGCGAGAGCGACAGCGAGAGCCAATTAACTAGCCACAAGCCCTAAGTTCATTGCACTAGGACAGAGGGGTCAAAGTACTTCTGTCCACTCCCCCATCGATACCCTCCGAACCTAATGGCGACAATAATTATGTAACCGGTAGTGACCGGAAGGTGTTTCCATCGTGAAAATTACACGGAAACACCTGAATTACCCCGATGAGCCCACAGAAACATCAATAAAATTATGTGAATCCTTCGCCATCGCGATTCGCACGACATTTCTTGATAAACAAGTTGCATTTATTCATAATTCACAATAACCATATAAGTGCAGATAATTGAAGAAAATTTAGACAAGCAGACGTTCGTAAGGGTAAGGATTAAAATATGCTTGTGGTACCCTGCTCGACAATAGTCGCCTCAATATTGGGAGGAATGGGACCAGAATCCTCCGGTAAAAATAGATAGTGAAATTTCTACGTCTACGAATTTGATATTGAAACTATTTCCATTATCAAAGACTAAAACGGTTCTGCGCGCAACCAAGAAGTAAAACCACCATAGCTGTCGTCGCACCCTTGAGGACTAAGAACAAACCAACCACGAATGTGATGGCAACCAAGACACTCCTCACATATTCACGTAGAATAGACCGCACCAAATAAGCATGTCGAGACGACAATCATTTGGAGAAATATCTATTACGATGCATTCAGTCAAAATGTACCACCTACTTTTAAAGCATAAAAAATTAAGTGCCTCGAAGATGTAAACTTAAGTTTAAGTTTTTAAGTTAACTTCAAGCTTTCTAACTAAACTTGTTAACAGAGAACCCTTCGGTTCCAAATGTCAGCAACAATGAATAACATTTCTCTCGATAATGTGGCGACTAGGATTACAGGCATGTGGTTCCTTTAATGAGAAGGTTAACCATTGCACATCGGGAAACTTTTTCCGCCCATTTCGGTTTATTCCGAGGGTAATTTTAAGGCCTTAGGACAATGGCAAATGAAATCTAGCTCCTAAATCAAACACGAGGTAGACTAGTACGACAAAACGGGACGACAATGACATAAAAAGGAAGAGATTGGCAAAATGAATCTAGAGTCCTCCGCCGATGAACCTTGAAGAGAAAACTGAAGAAACGGTACACACGCCACGGGAAAACGAATAAACAACTTAAAAAGAGTGATGAGAATGAAACGACTGAGAATTGAGTTGACGTCCCGCGGGGTAACTCACATTTCACAACACAAGTCCAATATTAAACGTAAGCCGTCCGGGGAAGACTGACTGGCCGCTGGGGCCAATTCCCTCCGACACAGATATCTTCGCTCCGGTCATAGCCGTAATTGTAACTCATCAAATAAATCAGTGAGCTACCATGCGATGAGAAGGGCACGGCTAAATGAGACTCTACCACGCGGCTCAAATATTTTGACACGTCAGTTCATGAAGCTTCACAGAATTCCCTCGACCAGCAACGGAAAATATTCTTTCACCGAGGGACATTTACTATTATCGTGAAGAGAAACCATTCCCGATCTCAGAGCGTAAAATATTTCGAGTCCGGCATGCAGGCTCTCCAACATCATCCCGTTCCATCGCGGATCTTTGAGCCTTTCCCCATTCCCCTCACTAACAGAATAATTTCACTGTATGTGTGTCACGCCGGGCGTAAGTGAGCTCATTAAACCCCGTTCACATAAGTAGCAGGGGGTTGGAGAGTGATGACGCGATCTTGGTCGAGCGTTTTCTAACGCACAAAGGTGGGTAAATCCCGGCCTGAGTTTATCGAGCTTTAAAGTCTCCGGGTAGCCATGAAAACAAACCAGTCTTCGCGTACCGTTCTGTCAAGTTTGGTTAGAATTGGTACATCCGGGCGGGAGGAAAGGCACGAATAAGGCGGGAAGTGGGAGACTGGGAATAGAGGAGGACCGAAGTCCGTCACGCGAATTAATTACTTCGTCAGCGCCTTACGGTGACTGGTCACGCTTTCTTCATTCCGCCAGAGTAATATGGCGAATGACCAAGTTCCCGAGATTCTTAAAACATCGAAATGAACAATCATATTTATTTCTATCAATATTAATTAATATATATTTTATTATTTTGACCCAAAAGAGAATAGGTCAGAAGCACATGAGCAATGTGTCCAACAACTTCAGGAAACTTTTTAAGTAACCATCTTCATGTTTTCCGACTACAAATTTAATGAAATGACCACCGAGACATTATCAAACATTATGTAGGAAACATAAGTGCAGCGGTTTGTACTTCAGCTACTAAAGACTCATCAGCGTATTTATAATGTTTCCGTGTTCGAGGACTAACATGAATACTAAATAAAAAACGTTGCTCTACTTAGGCTTGCGGGCATCAATATATTTAAAATCGGCCCACGGCAAATAACCCGCAAAATGATGCAGAATGGACTCCCTTGTAAAAAGTTATATGCCATTAGAATACCTTAGGCATAATTGAATAGTTGAAGAGCAACCATATTCATGAGAAATAACTTTCTGCGAAACCATAATCCAGATAGTGGATTGATGTATCTATCAATTCATCACCCGAGCCACCATACATCACCACAATAGGGTCATCGAACAGCTCAACGAAGGTAATTCGATTGACTACAACTAATTGGAAAAACCTCTGAAATGAAACCACATTACGTGGTCTGCCGATGAAACTTTTTTTCCTGACACCTTGATAAATCAATCCACGCCGCTCTTACGCGCGAGGAATCATTTTTAAAGTCGATTCTAATTACGAACGGTGCAGGGCGCTGCACAAACCGAGACCTACTTTCTGCGGCTTCGCCGACCACCCACGATTGTGCAACGAGCAACGACGCTCAAAGAGCACGTGCACCTGCTCACACGAGGGAAGCGCGGCCTGCATGAGGCACGAATTTCCGCGATGCGGATGGCTCGTACGGGAGACGGTGGCCGCGAACAGACGACGAGCGTCACTTACCAGAGTCCTTCCCCTATCGCATCTGACAGTATCGCCTTGCTTGCCCGATCATTAGGTTCGAAGGTTGACATCCGAGAACTTTGGATACGCTTTGTTCCTTGCAACACACAATTATCAAAGTTCATTAATACTCTTACGAAACATCATGACCTAAAGAAAAGATTCCAACAGTTAAACTGAAACATTTCCCTTCGGGAAACCCCGTGCGGTAAAAAAAGTGCCCATACACCGACCGGAAATTGAATAAAAGAACCGTCAACAGTGGACACGATGTACATTTCCATTAGTGACACTTGAGGGCTATTTTAGATTTTTCAAATCACTGCGCGCTAATGAGCGTTTCCGCATACAAGTAATGCCGCGAAACATCGTTTCAAATGAAACATTCCTCCATAAAAACCGACCGACCGCCTCATCCTTGACCTACTGGTCTCCACATCTCGAGGCCAAAGCTTCCTGACACTCACCCAACGAAAGGAAACGAGATCAAAACAGATGCCTCCGAAAGTACTACGCTAAAGATAGGAAAACCTACAGTCCAACATGCTGCGCAGAAAACTAAAAAGGGTGAACACGGCAGGTGACGTTCCGGTCCTAACCGCGACGTTACGAATCACCTCGTACCAACCGAAACCATCAAATTTCGCGAGGTCAAGGCATTTCGACCGTATTAAGGACATTCCTTCGGACGCAAATCAACTATGAAATGGGTGAAGAAAGGCAGGAGCAATGCACCAATGCATGGAGATATTTGAGGACAAAATTCTTTAAAATTATAATGGCTACCCAATCTCCGTCAAAAAACTCCTCCCGTCATGAGTATTTATTTCATTCCAAAGACAATTTGACCACGACCTTTCATTCCTCTGTCGCCCTTGTAGCGCTTCTAACCCTTCCTCTTTACCTGGCCTACTAATATGCATTAAAGGAACCCAATCCTGATCATTCCCCGAACACTAAATGGTCGCCCAAAGTTTGGCGAAGAGACAATTCTCAAGAGTCTCTCTCGTAAACGCAGAAATGAACTCCGGGAATTGGCGTCAGGGAAGCGGTCGTTATTGTTCGATTTCTGTTCTTCCGTGACCTTCGATCAACCAAATCCTTTCCCTCCAAGATTGGGAAACACCGCTCCGTCCACCTGTTTTGTAACCTTCAAGGTGAAGACGCTAAGCAGTCGACCCAAAAGGGCGTATTGCACAAAAATATCTGTGCTCTTCCGTAAAAAGTGCCAGTTTATCAGCTACTCGAGGAGGGGCACTTGAGGTAGCTTATCCGGTGGAGATGGAGAGAGGGGGCGGGTAACAACAACCCACCGACGTCAGCGACTAATAGTCCGACAAGAAGAATACGAAGTCGGCGCGACACGGTAATCTCCTCAAAATTGAGAAAATATTAATACTTGAGCAAAAAATGGCATTTCCGACCGCGAAAAGTTAACATGAAATATATTCCCCCATACATTTTGGGTACGTGGGCCGAAATGAAAAATCACACCACCTCCCTATAGTTTTTATGGAGCTTAGCTTATAAGGGGGGTAAAAATACGGGAAGAGGTATAAATTCTCTTATTTTTCCAAAAAAAAATATTTTAATGCTTTAAAAAGGGCACGGTGATTCGTAACGAGAACGTTTTCAGTCCATGTCATGGTAATGGTAAAAATTTGAATCGCCCGACACAATTCATCGCGAGTGATACTTAACCATCAAAATGCTCTCTCGCCCTTAAAATTTTATCAGAAACATTAACCCATTTGGTTCGCTACGCAACGCTTAATACTCCTGTGTGGAAGCCAATAACCATGACTGATAATGTCACTGAACAAATCTAATCTTTACCACCACTCCATGTCATAGTACAGCCATGGCGAAACGAGGTTCTTAATCTATCAATCCAAACGGGTGGTTCACAACTCAAAAGAAAACTACCCTTGGACCGACAATACCACGTATTTATCTTAGGAATGATTATTTCTTAATGTAACGGATCTATTAAAAGCTCAGCCTGCTCTTTTTTAAATTCCGATACCTCACACCTAAATTGAACTTGGAACTAACTTTTATTCACCGAACAAATGACCGATGGGCCTGCGAAAGCAGAGTATGGGAAATGTATGTCCTTCATTAATTTCATACTGCCTGTCGTTATGTCGCCTGTGTCCCGAAGAATACTAATCGTAACAATTTGAGAAGTCTGGTAGGGAAAATTTTTATCCGTAAATGGACAAGATTGACGCAACTACTTCGAGCAGGATGGTATCGCAAAGAAATCTCTAGTGCATGTTAATAACACCAGAAATAGACGCAGCCTTTTTGCTTTTAATGATAACACGACCCTCCTGCTAATCTACATACCTGGTAATCGCCATGAGTTAAAACCTGAACTTCCCATACTTAAAACCTTACTACTTTTCTTCCTAATGGTACAAAACTTTTTAAAAAATAAGCAAATAAAATGTATCTTACACCTTCTTTGGATGAACTTCGCGTCACCTTAATCGTCTGGGACATCAGATTCATTACTAGTTAAAGTCAATCGATTCACGAGATTAAGACGGCTTTTTACATGTGGTTCGCAAAGAAATCTGTGGAGACAGCGTCAGCCTAATAAGCGCCCCCACGTTTAAATTTTCATCTCTGTAATGAACTTTATCCAAATCCACAGAGCGTGATGATTTGGAATATTTCAAACGCTGTGAAAAGGCAATTTGTTTTCCAGAAATCAATTCAAATATAATTATTGAACGAATAGGATAGAGAAACTAAAAGAAACTCCAACGCCAAAATAATCCTCTGAAGAGACAACCTTAGAATCCCGACTTTTCTAATCCCCTCTGAATATACGATCTAGTGAATTTTGAAAACAAAAAAGAACCAAGGTTTACCACAATTAGCTATCCCAGGGAAAACAAGTGAGAACTTTAAATCCATGAGTATCTTTTTATATAATTAACTACAGAATAGAAATTAACGTGTGAGCAAACGATACCTCAACTTGTGTATGCTACATGAAAAATTATGTACACAACATGAGCCTCGATTTTAAGTAAATGTAAGTTTAAAATGCAAATTTGAACGCGAAATGTAGCTTTTCAACCCCCCCAATGACGTGCATCCCTTCTGAACTAGTCCAACCCAAGCATCCCAGGAAGCTTTTTAATCATAGCAAATACAGCTATAATGATAAAATTGTCGAGAGGACACCCAACTATAGTAACCAGCCTATAGTCATCTAACGATTAAAGTGTACACAATCAAAAATGACGAGAAAACAGGCTCCCCGCACTCATTTGAAACTCTTTTCGAGGGGACGATAATCCCCCCCTGATCCCTTAGTTACCATTAGTTTAAGAACATCATACACACGGGTTGAATATTTAGTCATGGAAGACATGGTACCGTTTATTTCGTGAATGAGGGCATCAAAATTAAAAGAACTGAGGGAGATTCCGCGAAATTTACTTTAACGGAGTCATTAATGTGCACCGAAAAGCAAGACTTTTACAGAATAGCAATCTTTCACCTTGACCGGAATCCCAAGATTCTTGTTTTCAGTCAAGGGAAATGATTTTGACGCCGCCAAACTCGTGCGTTTTAGGGCATCAACACACTTAAAGAGAGTCATATGGACGTCAATTATCGAATTCTCTTTAGCTGATGGAACCATTCGCTTATCAAAACCTGACCTACATTCGTTCCCATAGCGTATGATTCTACGCAATATGAAACAAATTAATACGTAAATCGCAGCAAAAATCCCCTATCGATACCGCCCCACCAGTAGACTATCCACACTTCGGGATTGAGGGCGTACTTGGAACTTTGTACTTTGCATAAAGAGGATGAACTATGCGAATTAACTGCTGGGTGATGGCATTTATTGAAAATGTTTCCGACAGGCGAGATTTAGATGTGCAAGTGCCTTCATCAGTTGAATCGAATTCAATCAACGCCATCCATAGGACTAAGAATTTGATGCACCCAATTTCGTACATGAAATAAAAGAGGCATCTCCCTTCACCCCTAGGGTATTCACAACTTGTGCGTGTGACGATGTCTTCTTAAGCTAATTTTGATTCGCAAATCGCCGATGGCGCAAAATCGGGTCTCACAGCTCTCCGGGGCGCATCTCATTTCGGCTGGGAGAGGAAGGAGACAGGAGACAACGTGCAGGGGCGGGCGACGCCGACCTCCGCCCCCTCTTTTGGCAGAGAGCACGCATACCCCGATCGCCAAGCGTGAGATGACGGCCGACACGAGAAACAAAAAAAAAGATTCCAGATGGAGAGAGAGAGGGAGAGCCATTTACGAGGGCTGAAAGGAGAGAAGCCACAGGCGAGGCATCGGTCACTTGCGGGTTTCCCGTTCACCCACGGCCGGCGGATCATTAAAGCCACGATGCCACGGGCGATTCAAGGGATTAAAGACGTCGCGTCCCCCCCCCAAGAAACTGGAGGCCTCCGAACAGGGCGACTGCCGTCCCCCTTCCCGCCTTTAACCGGACCCCTACACTACCCCACTCCCGACTAGTGCAGAAACACAAGAAAAAGATCCGTTATTTGAAAATAGGGCGAGTACGCCGCCAAGATTACGTTGTTTCGCGAAAATGGTCCGTGCATTTACGTGGAAATCGCTCGCGAAAATTGGTCATCAATACGCGAACGACACCGTAAAATCCACATTTATCATTACTAGGGCACGAGACACTTTCACGGAAGCTGCGCGACGCTGTATGAAAGAAGTTCAACGATCATCGAGGACAGTGGCATCTAAAGCCACGAAGGCGTACATAATGAGAAGACAACTGGGCTCATTGAAGACACGATTACAAACAAGTAGTAGTACGTGGAAATATTCGCGTGGGACTATGAATCAGAGACATGAACATTTTGAAAGACTTAGCAGGGAATGGAAACCTTGGGAGAATGGATTCTGAAATAAAAAATATATGTATCAAATGGAAAATGGGAAACTTTATATGAAAGTAACAAGTGTGTCACATTCGAGTAATCTATTCAGATAAGATGAGGTTCAGGTTTTTATCAAGACTTGAGAAGCAGTGATTGTTAGCAAGGGGCGGTTCCAGCAAGAACAAATTACTTATGCATGATCTTAAAACAGAGGATGTGAGACTAAAGCTTATCAGAGAGCGCAAGAAAACTAGTGTTGATGGCAAAAAAGACTACAGGACTTCTGCCAACCAACCATTGAATTCCAGAACTAATGAATTGAACATAGACACTTCACTTAAAAAGAAACGACAGAATTCTTACAATTTTATTAATACTTCTATGTGAACCAGATCACAATATGGACTCACAATTAAGCTCTGTGACCCGGTATTTAAGAACGAAACACACATAAACGCCTATAATAGGTAATCAACATCAGTATTTCAATCCTAAGATCAGTTCACTGCATCCCTAAATTCTACGGTATTATTCCCTCACCACCTGATAGATTTCAGTTCAACGTTTTCTTAATTTGTCCAATGTACTTATCCCGATATCCCTAGCGAGATTTTCCCTTCTATTATGTTTCTAACTAATCGATTGTCTCTCGAGGAGTGTCCAATCCATCTAGTTGTTCTTTGACATGGAGTTCTCAATGTGGTCCTCTCCTCTTCCGCTTTTATACACACTTCCTCGTCATAATATACAATGTTAAAAAAAATATAAGAGGCGAAGCCAAGGCTTAACATCCACCATTTGAAAACGAAACCACCAACACCAAAATGAAATGAACCACAAACAGGGAGGAGGACGTGGTGACGTTGAGAGACTTGCCGACTCATACGGGCACGCACACCAGCAGCCAAATTTGCATTCCCAATGTGCTTTAGCGACGGAAACCACGAGGCACGGATGCCAGTAGATTTACAGGTGAAAATAAAAACGAAAGGGAGATGCAACCGAAACTCGCGAAACCGAAAGCACGTCGTCGGAGGGTTGTCACTGGCGCACCGACACCTCAAGACGGACACTGCACATAGGGTCCTTCGCATTAGTTGGGCACGAGGCGAGCGAACTGCGACTTCACACAACACTTCAATATAAGAGCACCACCGAACAGAACAACACACCAAGACATGGAGTTTTGAAACGAGGGGCCTTTACTCACGCAGTAATACTGGCACCAGGATCCCCGGTAGATCAACGGCGATCGGGTAAGCACTCGAGTCCTGTACAGTTTATTCACTGGGAATGGATATCAAAGCGGTGTCGACGGGTTTATGAACGGGACGGTTGCTCGGCAGGGGTGTGAGGAGATGACGAGATGAGTTTGGAGTGGGGGAGGGGAGAGGGGGAGAAAGAAACTGTGCGTGCAAGGAGACAGAAGGAGGTTTGCGCAGACTTGTGAGGAAAATGAATCGGGCAGGGAGGAAAAGACCGAGATTGGTGGGGAAGCGAGATAGGATGGGACGTAAGATAAGGGGGTCGAGAATCTCTTATGGGGACTTTTCTTCTACCTGACAGGTGAGGGGGAGGTGCCAAAGGGGAGGGCAAGGGCGATGGGACGCGAGTTATGTCGAGGTAGGCAAACCACCGTTCCAATTCGGAAGAATGTGACGGAAAAAAATCTCCACCATTGTTCGCTTAACAACCATGCCGGTGAGAATATGCACCCAAGGTGAATTTTGACGTAATCGCGTGTTTTTTGCTCAGGAAAACAAGATTACCATACTGCGTTACGCAATGTGATATAGGAGAAAAGATATTTTTTCTTGCAACTCCCTACAGAGGGAAATCGCTGGAATAGTTGATTGATAAAATTACGAAATCAAGTTTTCTGCATATCAATGGAAAATGCGGGGACGGAACAGTCACGACATTGTGGCAAGGAACATTACGACTAGGAATTACTGTTTTCCGATGAAGGACTAAAAATTGCAAACGCGGAATTACCTGGATTCGACGGGAAAAATAAACTGCCTGTTAACTAGTAAAAAGCGCCAGAAAATTAAACATCTGACAAAGAATCAGAAACTAAGAACCTCTACCACTATGGAGACATGACATCGGCGGAAAATCACATTCACTACCTTCTTTCGCTCAAACGTACGAGGGTCATCCGGAAAGTAGTACCCGTTCGTGCCGCATGAAGTGCTGACGACGCGAGTAGCCGCTGGACGAGGTCAGATAGCTTCAGTGGCTTGTCTGCCTTCTCTGAGCCAAGTTGCGTGACGCTAGCATTGCCTGTGTTGTTTCTGTGATTGTTTACAATGTTTAAAAAAATTGAGAACGCCGCCAGTTGTGAAGTGAGGGCAGTGATTAAATTCCTCAATGCAAGAAACGTTCGCCCATGTGATATTCATCGCCAATTAAAGGAGGTGTATGGAGACAATGTAATGGACGAGTCGTCTGTTCGGCGGTGGTGTCGCAACTTCAACATGGGGAGGGGGAACACACACGACGATGAGCGTTCGGAGAGACCGTCTGTCATTACAGACCAACTGGTGAGCTCAGTTGACGAATTCGTGAGGAACGATCGGCGCGTCACAATTGATGACATCTGTGAGCATTTTCCCAATGTTTCTCGAACAATTGTTCATGAAATTGTTAAACACCATCTGCATTATGCAAAAATTTGTGCAAGATGGGTCCCTCGCGTATCTCAATGAGCTGGCGGCGAAGGACTATGCAGCAGGAATACAGAAACTTGTCACACGTTATGACAAATGCCTTAATTTGCTTGGAGATTATGTTGAGAAGTAGTTTAAAGTATCCTCTTTCAAATAAAATTTTTTATGTTTGTTAATATTTACTTTTGTGTCTTTATTTCACGAACGGGTACTACTTTCCGGATGACCCTCGTACATCGAAGATAACTAAGCTGCTGGCAGGGGAACAAAGGAGGATATCTTGCATTAACAAAATGTTCCCAGCTAACGTCGTGAGACAGAAAAACCCACAACTTTGAGGCATGGATTACCGTATCACATATCCGAAATAGGGACAATTCACCAGTGAAAGTTATTCAGATACATGAAAATAACACCCGTGAAAAATGTCAGATAATTTCGGTCGTGAATAGGAACCTTTGGGAAGATATTTTAGACTCGAAGTAATGGAGTGAATAAAGTTTATTATTGCACTGCAGGAGTAAACTTGAGAGATAACAGTTCATTCGATAGCACTTTTAAAGTCTTACGAAAGAATTTAAGGCAGTAAGTGAATCAGTATTGACAATGACAGGCAAAGGAGTAACAACAGAAGGTTAGCCGTAGGCACTCGTAGTTTTTCATTTTCAAATTTGAGAACCGGCGAGAAAGAAGGGCTAGAAAGGGCGGGGAGCTGGATAAACATTATTCGTGGATCAAACTGCGAAATACCGATAGCCATAGTTGAGCTGAACAAATATCAGTGTGAGACGTACGGGAAAAATATAAATCGCAAGGAACCAATGAGATCCCAAGAAAATATAAAGTCAAAAGTGAGGGGGACCTACATTAGAGAGAACAGCTGGGACATCGTTTGACCTAGGTCAGTGAGAACTTAATGACAAATACTGAGTAACGAAGCAAAGAAAATAGTTGTGGAACGTAGTGTAATAAGATTCAGACACTTTTCTACGTGATAACCAAACCATTATGAATACTAGTGAGACAAATTGAATTTGATTAAACCATATTTGTTATCATTTATCAATATTATCAATCAGTTATAATCATACAGTTAGACTTCCAGTTCTCTCCGTAAGTTCTCAAGGAGGATAGATAATGAAATCTATCCTCTCCTTAGGAACAAGCGAAGGTTTCGCCAGACATGAAAAGTATCTACAGACGCATTTAGGCCAATAATTCACAATAGGCAGATAAGAGTGCATCATCTAATCAGTGCTCATAAGTCCAAAATAAAAACGTCAAAGAGTAATCAAGAAACCATTGCCAGTCTCGCCAGAGAGTGCATAGGATGTAACAGGATTTAAGACTTCTAAGTCACCTTGCACTTTGAAGACATTTAACTAAAGAACAACACACAAACGCAACTAAGGTGGCATTTCAAAATTTTCACCCTCGAAAGTAAATGGCTTACTATCCCCGCTCCAGTCGTACGGATTTTTTTTTCAAGAAAAAGGAAACCTATTAATAATACCACCTCGCCAGCAACTTTATTATTGATTCATCGAATAAAAGAGTCCTTAAAACAGAACTAGCGTGCCCAGCTCCTTCCACAGACGTGCATTGGGTGGTTCAAAGATCAGAGAGAGAGCGACAAAAAACGCAGAAGTCATCCGAGGCGAAAGCCTCTGCCCCATCCTACGAGAACCACGAGCACAACATATGAGTATGATCCGCTCTCATTTCCCGGGAGGGCATTCCGGCAAATTTTCGCCGGCAACGTAACCGAGAAGGGCAAACCGTCAGGAGCACACGGCAAGACAGGGTGACTTGCTTCAAACCGGAAATGCGCAGCGATCCCGAGACCATAAACGACTAGAGAAATGCATTAAACAAATCACGAATCACTCCAGATATAGTCATTTCAGAACTGGAAAGAGCGGACGTCAAGGTAGTTTAACGGAGCCTGCCCTGACCTATTTAAAGGTAATCGTCTTCTGCCTTTTTCTACGCTCTGCTCTCCAATTGCCGACCGGGAGGAAAGAGGCTGGCGGGGAACAATGGCCTCCGCCACCACCATTCTCCGCGTAGGTCAAGGTTACATTGCCATTGAATGCACTCCGCGACACCATGCGCCGCGCGGTTCGTCCCCCGTGTTTTCACTTTTAATAGGCATGCCACCACACTGCCAGATAGGTACATCGAATCAGGGGATTGTTGGTAATATACATATACAAGACCCGCGAATAATCTTGAGTATGCTCCTCCCATTGGAGACGTACCAACCCCTTAAGTACGCTGCACAAAACCCAGTCCATTTATGCATCAACATTGAAATTAAAAATATATTTATGATTCTTGCACAATAAAGACGAACATGCTATACACACTACGTCCCCAATTTGAGTTCTCCAGCTCGGAACGTTTGACTGATATCACTGTGGCCAACAACGTATAAATGCAGAGAAATTTAACATACATGCAGGAGTTATGAATGGAATTAAATAGAAAATAATATATTTCATCAACAAAGAATACACAAATAATATTCCGAAACTATTAAGAGGGCCACGCATAATAGGCGTTGAGTCTTCACGTCATCATATCGTCAAGCCGTCATTCGTGTTCGAGCTCCACTTAAATAACTACATTCGTCGGAACGACCAAGCCAAGACGAGTTTTCCTAAGGTTGGCGGAAGATTTTATCTCCACCGCGTTGCCCTATATTCCAGGAGGTGGCTGGCTAGGTCAATAGTTACACGGAAAGAGAAAACAAAATCTTTCACATGGTTAAGCTGTCAATATTTGACAATATTTCTGCAAGTAAAATAATGCCGGGGAAACAATCTATTTACTCATACAGGGACGTTAAGGCTTGTCAGCAGTCGTTGCCAATATTCAAATAGCGCGGATTCCATCGACTTAATGCGGTTTGAAGTAGATTACCCCAGGACGTTACGAGTACTACGCGATTGGTGCGTTGCCGTAAAGCGGTCAAGAATTTTAAACACGTGACCGTTATAAACAACGCCTTAAGCTTATCACCAGGTAATGCCAACGGGAAGAGTGAAATAGATTTTTCCCACAGTTAAAACGAAAGTGGGGAAATAAAATTGGCGAAAGAGCACACTCGTCACATAAAATCTCTCCTGAATTCCTGAAAGAAAATGAATGCAATTTGAATTAACGAAATCAAATTATTTAAAAATTGTTCATCGCATCCCATATTAGACGCTAACCATAAGAAGACCTAATCGGCAGTAAGGAAAAACCTACGTGTTTCACAAAATGAACCCTGAAACACGAAACTTCATCACTAGGCGCCGTAAACATATTATAACAAACATATTCCCCAGTGGGCTTTTGAAATATGGAGTAGATTCACGTTTCGTACAACGGTTTCCCTAACTTAGATAACCATAGATGAAATTCAATAGTAAATAACTACACATGAATTAGACAAGGTATGAACGTCCAACGAATTACGATTTGAAATTCGCCCCACCCGGATCACAATAAATAAATTGTCCTGGAATAAGTCAGTATGCATGCACACTGTGTTGAGGTACGCCATTGAAAAATCTTAATTACGTGAACACCATATGCTGAATCAGACAATGAGCGCTTGCCATATCGTATCAACAAAAAAGACAAAACCACGCGCTATATCACGATAATAAGCAACCAAAAAATGCAAATTTCCAAGGCAGTTTTTTTGTTTACCCAAGTTTGTTTGTTTCCGCCGCATTACGTGTTTCAGTAAAATTTCAATGCCAACATATTCGGCCATTATTTTCTCACTTGGTTGATTCACGTCAATTGCCTTAGGAAAAATAACACCACTATCGCCAAAACCCTCGTTCCGCCAAGATCACCACTAATAGACCACCACATATTCGCCAATCTTCAACCGCCCTGCAAGCAATTTTTCATCCAGAATGGTACTATCACTGCAGAGTGAGACAAAAAAGCATCTAACAGGGCCGCCTCTATTTACAAATACCCGTGGAATGAAATCGATGGAGCCCAAACTAAGAAGGAGACGAAAAATAAAAATTGACGGTCACCGACTGAATCCATTTAGCGACGTGTCTCGGGGAGGAAGAGCGGGGGGGGAGGAATATCGTTGCACTTGTTGCACCGCTGAACCAAAGGTCAGTGTAGACGGTTCTTCGCTCAGCTCAAAATAATAAGTTGGCAGCGTGTCAGCGACATTCCCGGGGAAGAGCTCTTCCAGAGTCCAGCCCCACGTTGCGATTTTCACGTGAATTTGCGAAAGACAACACTAAGGAGCACATAAGAGAGCAACATTTCACCCTAAAAGAGACTCCCAAAGGCGGGGAGAAACGTCGAGCTTGGAAAAAAAGCCGTAAAAAAAACCAAAAATGGCCCTTCGGGTTCATCGGTTGAGAAAAGCTTTGAGGCATCATAAAAATTGCTTTTGAGTTCGAACACAAGGATTTCAGAATGCAAAAATTGTTCGCCATGATCGGGACAAGGCGAATGACTTACGCATTGTGTTTTGCCCATAATTGGTTTCGATTTGCTTTGAAGTTCATTCAATACGAATTCAAACAGGATATACTTTAAGAGTATTTTCTCTTAATAAATGAAAAAGAAAAACTTTGTTCCAATCCACCACTTTATTTCAGGTACGACTAATTTCGACGCTACGGCGTCGAAACTAGTCGTACCTGAAACGGCGTCATCCTCAGGTACCTGAAATATAGTAGGTACCTGAGGATGACGCCGTAGCGTCGAAATTAGTCGTACCTGAAATACAGTGGTGGATTGGAACAAAATTTTTCTTTTTCATTTATTAAAATGAACTTCCACAAAGTTGAGGCTGAAACTATTAAGTATTTTCTCTTCTTCGGGAATATGTACTATCAGTGGACCAGTAAAAAAAAAACTAACAGCAAACAACCTAACTAGCCAGTTAAGTAATCACGATTGGAAAACTTGATGATGATGCTCATGTGATCTTCAATCCACAGACGAGATAAGTATTCAATCCTGGGGCTGGTAAAAAATAAACCGCAAAGATACGAATACGCATGGATTTCATATTTAGCGAAAATTACCGGCCGACTACTTAAGCATCATACGACGCCATTGAATGCACTCGAGTTGCCTTGCATGATGCACTGTGAGAAATAAAAACACTAAGTTGCTCTAAGGTAGAGCAAATTGCCGAATGATAACATCTTCGAGGTAACCTCATTTATAAAAATGATTCAACACAAAGAGCGACGTTTCCAAACAGGAAGTCATTCTTTGGCGTTATTTTCTTTCGAATTGCGGATAAATTCCTTGAGGAGAGGAATAAGAATAAACGCTGGCATTAAACTCCAAGCAGACAATAGGACGAAGATGATACTTCATAAACAAAATTTGAACCACGCCATTCCAACAAAAAACATTGCGCCACATAGCGAGGAAACGGAGAGGAAATCGAAGAAGGGTGGGCGAGTGAGAGCAAAACGGTTTGCATTCCGCAGAATAAAAATTATACCCCCGTGAGACAGATGCGATTGGAAAACTCGCGTGCCAATGGACGGTGGAGAGCAGGAGATCCCATGTCATAATCCCCCACGATTAGGAGAGATCACATGACCACTCTCATCATATCTCCACCACGCATTGATTGAGTGGCTCGAGGCAAAGGTGCGACAGAAATAAAAACACTGAAACGACACTCAAAACAATGATAATAAACTCGTTGAGGAGTGAGTGACAGAGGCGTAGGGTAAAAAAGAATGCTTCTCCAGGAATCTACAGTTTTCGTGGGAGCAAGAGATGACAAAGAGCAAGTGCTTAAAGTTAATTGAGTTTACACTAATAGTCGGATGCGACGGCTAAATTTAAACGAGGCGCACGTAAATAAAACCATTTCACACGTTTTCACACCACAAAACATTTACTGAATCGTACAGGCGTAGGCGAGTAATCATTAAAGAGGAGAGAATAGAAAGATAGAGAGAGCTACAATCAACTGATTTCCTAGCTGAACGACGAATCACAAATACGTACACGTATTTCTACCGCTGACGAAGAGGCCGCCCTTACTCCTCGACTTGCCCAAAGTGTTTTCCTCTGCGTAAAAAATTCAAAATAGTATAAGACCTTAATTGTCGTAATCAGTCGTGGCCTAAGTTAATAACGACAACATAATCGCACACCGAAAGCGAGATTGGCAACAGGAGCAAATGAAAGCGGTACACTTTCACCTTTTATATTCCGCCTTCACCCGATACAGTATCTACATGGCGATAACCACTGTAATTTCATACGGAGAAAGAGAGCGCATATCTTTCGCATCGTCCACCCTGAAAACATCGACAAAATCATGGTGCACTTGGGTGTAAAAGACTTTAGTTACATCTTCGCACTTTAAACTCATTGGGTCCGAATTGGAAAATTCGTGTGCCGACGATACCATCGACTCACCAAGTGCTTGGCCCTTCATGTCGCACATGTAACCTTTCGCCAGTGACGGCAGCAGACGGTCGCTTCCGTAACGGATCTGTACTTGGCGCGACGGGGAGTCTGGTTAGCGGGCGAGATGCACAAGAATGCATCGGGAATAAATAATGCAGGAGTCGCGGGAGGCAATCGGCAACTGCCATTTCTTCCACTCACGTTTACGAAGTCTTTCAAACCGAAGAATTTATAAACCAAGACCATGGAGATAATACACGAACTGGCACGATGACTGGGATTCTCCAAGGAAGTATTCATTAGAAATGGCACGATCAAAATAGTTAACGCTACGCAAATACACGATGATAATTTAGAGCAAGTACTAAGACAATGACTCGTATATTATAAATATATTTAAATGAGAACTATAAAGTACAGTTTCGGTAACATCGGGGTACAAACGAAAAGAGAAAAAATTTATTTTGCAATATACGTTCATAAATTGAGAAAAGATACCTTAAATATACAAGGTAAAGGCATATCATTACCTCACAGTTAATAAAATATCTATTTCAAACAAAGACAATACTGGGAAAAATCTGGTCAAAGCTGTTTGGAATCCACGGTAGTAGCACCGTGAAGTCCTCGCCTGCCAACCCAGAAACCGAGGGGTTCGATTCGCACCGCAGTGAGTTTTCCTCCACTGATTGCCTTGGATGGTCGTATTTGTCTGTCATATTATATTCTCGTATATAATTCGATTTAATTGCAAACAAATAAGGGTTTTTCTTAATTAGCGCTATATAAAAAAAAGAAATATTTTTTTAAACCTTCATGAACCGGCTTGCAAACCAGTTCCATTAACGTTCGGGCAAAAAGAAATTTCAGCGAGTAAGATCTGAAACTTTTCCGGAGATTTGAGAGTAGAATTCCTCGACTCTTCCACCAAGAGAGAGTCTACATTCTGGCCGACGTTTCGATACTCGACTTTCGATTTTAATAGATTATTTCCGCACGTCAAGGTACAATGAAATAACTTCAAAGGAGATTATAAATTTTGAAGACATTAACAAAACATAAGAGAAACTCCGTTTTAGGAGAAGCTCCTCTAAGGGGCAGGCAAACAACAAAGGAAAGGCGCTACTAAATAGCAGCGTCGGTGGAAAACACCAAAAGCCTCTGGAAACAACATAAGCGACATTTGCGGTTGGGACAGAAATAAAAATCAACCGCTGCTGAATCTTCGAACACCAGCAACGACTATTCCATCCGGTTTGACGATACCAGAATACTTTCCTGTCCCCTAGGCTATTGGGATCGCCTAGTAAAAGAATAACTTTAAATTCGATTAGAGAAGAGAAATTCCTAATCGGGATTCTGGGTATTTGGAGCTGAGCATCGAAAGGTGAGCCAGACTAGAGACTTACCACGTTGAAGACGAGAGGAATTTCTACAGAAACTTCACAAAGTTTATGAAAATTGGCTGGGCCAGGACGGAATTTAGTTTCTTTAACTATGAGAATTTTAGTTTAAGAAATGAATATATGAACTAATGCGTATAGGGTATCTCATACTCATTCCTGAATAATAAATATACTATGCATCACAAATGCAAAAACAGTCAACAGAAGTCATTTCTCACTAGGATACGAGTAATCAACGTGAAACAAACACCAACAAATGAACTTCTAAAGTACGAGTACAACGATCCGGCACCGAGATAGCTCAGGACAGTCCAATTAGTCGTAAACCTATTCAATCAGTTGGGCCGTCCCCACTTTCGAGAAAATAACTATAATTTTCAAATGGAAAAAAGACAAAATTGAATGAAAAATCATTACTTAAATCGCCTCTCAACTCAGTAAATGTGGGGAATTCGTAAAAAAAATTAATCAAGAGCAACTGAAACGTTATGTGATAATCATTGTTGACGGCGTATAGGTACGGTAACCCGATCTCTTCGACAAGATATAATAGTTAATCCTCCTATTTATACATTTAATTTCCATTTAGTGAATTTTGATAACGGAGTGGGAAAAAACGCTGGCAGATATACTTTCCATTCACGTAAACAAAACAAGCGATAAAAATTAAGTTTCAGGGGACAAATGCACCAAGAGGGAGATGTTGACTTCTACTCGGATACAGAGTTACCTACAAAATAAAGCTCTGCGGAGGGAGGAAGAACCACTCAAAAAGTTGCCAGGTCTTTTTCCCCCACCACTTTTAGCACGCAACCTAATCAATTAAAAATGAATACGTCACCATGTTTCATAAAATGTACGACCAAATTATTAAGCTTAAATTAATTCACAAAAATAAACTACTCATTATTTATATTTTAAATGGGGATCGAGATGGTGCGGGGGCTAACGTACTGGCTTCCCACCCTGAGGGCGCGGGTTCAAATCCCGGCGGTGTTGAATATTTTTCAGAGGTATCTCGATCCCTACTTGAGGTGCTTTGTGGAGGGCACTTTGAGTGAGTACGCCGTCCGTCGGATGGGACGTTAAACTGCGGACCCCTTGGCGCCTTTCGTAAAGAGTAGGCTAATGCCGACGCCGGGTTTCTCTCCACCCTTCATCCTTTCCTGTCCATCCCCTATGGCGCAAATGACCTTAGCTGTCGGTCGCCTCCCCTAAAAACTACTACTACTACTACTCAAATTTTAAATTTCGAAAACAATATTCAGATTAAGGGAATCAAATTAGGAAAATGACGCGAAACATTATGAAAAGGATATTGGCGAACCTAATGTATGTAGAAATATTTATACGTTGACAGTACGTAACTCAATCAAAAAAAGGGCGAGCCATATAACAGTGAAGCGCGTTTGTAATGCCGGACAAATACAAACGCCTTGTCACCGCAGTTTAAAAAAAATCCCAGGATATTTTCGCAATTTCCAGGGTTTTCAGACACTTTCAAAATCCAAGAATTGTATAGATTTAACCGGTGGCCAACCTAGACACGAAGCCAAGCGGCCTTTCCAGCGGAATGTCTCCCGCGGCATCACAATGTCGCCCAACGACCTATGCCGACTGACCGGGAGCCCCCAAGAGTTACCAACTCGCTAGGAAGAGCAGCCGACAAAAGAATACAGACTGGTAAGAATAAAACCTACGCAAACCCATTAATCTTCATGCAGCCAACAAATTTCCTTCGCCGGATTAATCCCACCATAACTGTATGGTTAAAAACGAGAGCGGCATGAGATGATAAGACCTCGACATTGACGGCCACATAAGTCTGCGCGTGACCAAAATTTGTACTTAGGAATATTAACATTACAGCATTGTCTTATGAGTCACCTGATTAAAATTATGCAAAGCACTCTGGAATGAGATTTTGTTAAACACGGACAAAGTATTTGATGAGCCTCTCATGAATGTCACGATTTTACACAATCGGTTACTCAGGAAAAGGGCTAATGCGGAGCTTTGCAGTAAGCGTTGCCCAATCCGAAACTTTCAAAACACGAAATTATATAAAATCATGGATTAATTTGATACATTTCCCCTGAGAACCTAAAACTATTAGGATCCCAAGCGCATAATATGAATTACATACAAATAATATATGTTTCAACCAGTACCTTAGAAGGATTACACATACGCGTCACCTTCGATAACTTAGTATTAAATACCGTTTAAGTCAGGCTCCAAATTTACAACAAGTCATTAAACATATATAATGTGACCCCAAGTCATTAATGAAGAGTTAATTTTCATATTTCACGTAATCAAACGTAGAATTTCAGAATCAGTAATAACTTTAATTTGTAACAGCATGTACAGTTCAGCTAAATTTATTACTGGAAAATCAAAAAGACAGCAGAGCGTAACAATATATTAATGCCACTAAAGGAACGAAACTAAAAGTTTTTTAAAACATTCTTTCTAGGTTTCGTTATGGTATAACATCTTCAGGTGAACCTGAAGATGTTATACCATAACGTAACCTAGATCGTAAATAAAATTTGGAAACATGGGAAAACCAAGTTAGTTATTTTTCAATTTCGACTTTAATATTTTCCAATCCTTCACGCCAGAAACAGTTTTAGTTTAGGGTAAATTCTTATAAAGTTTAAATACATCCATGCCACTTTTTATTCAGCTGTGGAAAGGTATTCCCAACCCGAAATTTAGCGTGCATGACCCTTTATTTATCGCCCTTGATTTTGAAATTCACTTACAGTTGATTTCAAATGTCGATAATAAGAACATTTTATCCTTTCATCTGAGGGATTTATCTCAATTTTATCTCCTTAGATTAATTAGTCTAGCCCAGTACAAACGATTTAACATTTTTTTAAACCACTATATACGATTAAATCACATATACGATTGCAACGAATGACGTATCAACCAAGGTATGGACATGACAATTCTGACTAACCAAAAATTAGGTATTTTAATAGTCTCCGGCAATGCTATATTTCCTAGAAGCAACAGTTGACAACCTGCTCCATATTCCTATGTCTCGCTTCGCCCATCGACAATTCTCCAAAGCCAATTACCAAAAGTTCGAAATTAGATTTTTCACGCGTGCGCGATAAGCGATATTATCAGATGCACATACTCCCCTCCTCTTTCACTATCATGTGGGCCGATTATAGCATTTCTAGAGGTGCGCTAAGCAGATGTAGGAAAGTAGACGTGTCCATGATAAACTAATAATATCCATGTGTCGAATATTGATTTCCCCCGGTTTCACTCACCAAAATGCCCTCCTTTCTTCGGTCGCAGATTCTCAAACCCTTCTCCGGCTGTTTTCCAAGATGTCGGAATGTCAAATTCATTTTAATTCATGTAAAATTATTCGGTTAATTGAATCAATGCGAAGGAGAAAAACAAACGTAGACGTAATGCAAAGGTTTTAATAGGCACATTACAGCCAATAATATGCAGTAGAATCTTAAAATTCAAAGAAACGAGTTCGAACAGAACTCTCTATTTTTTTGAAAATTCTCAAAGCATCACCAACAGCGCAAACATTTTCTTGAGGATACATTTTCCTAACCCGAATACAGTTGTATAAGAGCTGTAACAAATTCTTCCTGACGATTATCAGTTTCTATGATTTCCAAACGTTTAGCCAAGTCAATATTTAGACCAGGGCGAGATATACCAAGCCTAAACGATTGAATACAAGAGAGACACCTAATGATCGGATTACACTTAAGGGAGAACACGAATAAAAAAATTAAGTGAAAATACGATGAATAATGACGCCCCTTTTGAAGTCTTTATGATGCCAATTTTTTTAGGTGAAAAAACAAAAAAACTTAACAGCAAATCTGTTGACATCATTCACTGATTATTTTAATTAAACTCAATGAACTATTGATTCGATTCTAGGAGCACAAGGCGTCCTACTCCGCCCATTTCTCAAGCAATTCGCCAAAGATTGTAAGGCACGCAAGAGAGGCTCTCTCTCCTATTCCCCCTCTCGAACAAAAACACTGACTCCGGCGAGAGACGGGAAAAACCCAAAGAATACACTAATGGGGAGGCAAGGCTATCAACCCATCGGTTCAGACGATTAAATACGACCTCGGCGGTTGTCCCAGGGGGGAGAATAATTCCACAAGAAGTAATACTTGTTGAGCAATGTCGAATCCTTTTGAATTACTTTCCGTCGCGAGCGCGGTTGGTAATATTCTACCATATTTAACCAAAAGAGGTATCGACGCGCGATACGTCATCACCCTTACGCCAATACTTGGCGTGAATGTTGCCATAATGCCCCTAATTATGCACATTTTTCAAGCAAACAACGCACAAGCGACCGGGTAAAATAATATATAATCATTAAAAACAACTTTGAAAAAAATAAGTTGAAAATGCAACGAAACTTGGAAAAAGAACATGGATTTTCCGATATTCCATACGTAGGCACATTAATTAAAGTAGGGAAACCAGTGCAATGACTAATCGCATTCCTTGAAAAAAAGCACGAGACATTATAGAATTAACTTTCTAGAATCTTATGTACGAACAACACGAATGGTATTCGACAATTCGACCAATAATAAAAGTCATAATCGGATACCAATTTTGGACATCATGAAATAGAAAACCGCCAAATAAAAGATTAGATTCATCTTTCAAACGTAAAACATACATATGGAAGTGCATTAAGTCTGCTGCATGATTTTATTCTACCAAATAATTCACTTTGGTATTGAATTTCTCCGTCATCAGAAACCAGGAATACAATGTAATCCATTAAATATAAAATGAGACAAATTGGAACGTACTCCATATTCAACCTCCAGCACCTGAGTACAGACCGATTATTACGTAACGGCGACCTTCAATACATCAACTGTTAAGTGAACGGAAAATTATATCCATTACAGCAAAAACGCCCCGACATACCCTTGGTCCCTTTCCGCGGAGAACTTCCTGAACGGGCTATTCCATTCACAGGTTGCTCACGCAGTCAGCTGAACATAGCTGCAGTACAATGTACAAGTTCCAAAAATGGATTGATGGTGCAAGTGCCAAGACATTAATAACAACCGAGGCACACTTCCTCAAAATGCAAAGTTCAACCCCTTACAACTAGTCTTATGAAATACTCGAAAGCTCCCTTTCAACAGAAAAATGAAATAGATTGACAGTCCAGACAGGGTCCAACATCCAAAATGATTTTAGTCCCGCGGCGTGAATTGATAAATAAATATGTCACCGACTCCAGGGGACGTGGAATTGGTGACTCAGCGTGAGGAAGATGGGCACAGACAACTCGTCATGTTGCAATGTGGAGGCATGACAAAAACTACGAAGGGCACGAGACGGTGGTGGCGTGCGATAGTGGTGCCCTAGTACTTTGTCCCCAATCGCCCCATCCCCTACCCGCTCAACTTGCACTTTCCCCTCGGGACATTGATACGCGTAACACTTGGGGACGGATATTGAACACGCGTCGGGCATTCAATGTCCCTCACTCCATACCTCGTCCCACACCACATTATGAAACGGGAGTACGCACTGAGTGTCTCTTATCAGACCGGGAGGGGCAGACTCCAGACGATCTCCGAGAAAAAAAATCAACCTCACCCTTTGGTAACCAAGGGCCAAAGGAAATTAAGCGCCGACGGACAATGTGGATGGAAAACCAAAAGTCCATTAAGCACTCGCGTAAATTATGAACATTTATTCAATGAGGCAGATTCATGGTCACGATCATTCGCGAAAGTAAATTCGCTTTTTCAATTCGATACCGGACAGTGATACGAATAATACGAAACCAGGGCATCCGTATAAAATCCGCAACATTCCGCGAAATATTAATGCAGCAGACAAAAATTTACACCTTTCTAGCATTAAATTTCTCGTGATTTTAGATAGATCAATGGCGCTTCATGAAAACCATTTTTTTAGTCGAACCAGCACTTAAATAACTCGTGTCTCACATATTGGAGAGATACGCGAACGTTAATCTAAATAAATTTAACCGCATTTCGAGGAGAATACCAAGAATCGGCGCAATAGGCAGCGAGAAAGGTCTTAGGGGTACGACGGAAGGGGTATTTACTGCAAACGGGCCAACTAAAGATATCGGTAATTTCGACGCTACACCCCGAAAGAAATAACCTCTTAGCCTAAAAGAGGAGATTTTATATTTTAAATGACATGGTACGTATGCAATTAGAAATACCAATCAATCATTGCTTTAAATTTGAAAAGCATTTCGACCGTTGCGCTCTTCAGACGGACGACGATAAGCATCGATTCCTTCCGTTCCCAAAGACAGGTAAACGTTTCTTAATCATGTAATCGCCCTTAATTAAGCTGCCCTCCAAGCTGATTCTAGACGCAAAAGATCTGCCGCTGTCTCCGATGGAACAGGTTCCACGATTTTGGTTTCCCGCTCCCTTGAGCGTCATCGGAGAGGGATCTCTCGCGGGGATACTGCGAAACTGAACCGCTTTGCTTGGAAAACCTTGGGACGCGTCGAATTCCTTTCCGCTTCATTAAAAACCGGTCATCCGGGATCAGAGGGCATCGCCGGCAAGGAGTGCAATCAAAAAGTACTCGAGCGTAGTTCCTCGTATTTCAAAAGAAATACTCCCAAAGAGTTTGAACGAATTTCGCGACGGAATAATCTTGCAAAACCACGCTGGCGAAAGTGCGAAAGACTGGCTGGGCCATCAACCGTATTAAAAATACACCGCGTCAAAAAATACCCGGAGGTAATAAAATGCGTAATTATAAATACGCCGACCTAATTCTTCTCTCGCAACCATTACTTGAGTCGACTCAACAGCTATAGGAAGAAGGATGCATATTATACCTAAAATAATACACCAAACCACGAGAAAAATGTCCATCGTAAATGATATCAGTAAAAAGACAGTGGAAATGAGTCCGTCGCCAATGCAGCCACAAATAAAATGTATAATATTCAATACAGACATTATAGAAATGGGCTCCAACCAATGCACTGGGAAACTTACGACTTACTACCCCTGCCTCTTAAGATCTAGAACATTTTAAAATTTAGAATAAACATCCTAATTAGGTATTCGTCTCCTCCGGAGATATTAGTACATACACTAAATTTCCCGAATGAGGCCGTCAGATCCCATTTACTACAGATATACTATATATTCTAAATGGAGTCTAGCGAGAGCATGATGTAGCAACGTTCATTGGCCTAAGATTCATTTCTGCCGACAATGCGTCCAAAGAATCCCATTTTTTATATCGACGTGAGGAAAATGGGTTCGTAATTACCGTGATCCTCCCTGTCATCACCCTTGAAAATATTCGTCACGTGTGCGGTCTTCCAAAACCTAGTGACATGGTATTCAGCGAATGATTTATTGAATATTACTTCAAGATACGGCGAAATATCACAGCTAATAGTTTTAACAACCTTATATTTTCGGGACTTTGGGATTGCATCTTTATTTTTAGTAATACGATACTTTCTGCAGCTGAAAAACCAGCACGGTTTCCGAAATGGCAAACCCTGCGAGACAACTTTGTCGTGTAGACAAATATGCCATGTATATGCTGTAGAGGATGGATAGAAGTAGACTGACTGGTGACCTAACACCCACAACCATCCTTCGTCCTTGCGACACCTCGCCTTTTTTTAAATTTATATTAATACTAGAGCTATAACGATTCGAATGAAATTAACACTAACGCCCTGTACTCAAACATGGAATCGACTTCGCCACTATGGTGATATCTCCACAGTAACTTATGACAGCTGCAATAATGAGAAAGACAAGACGTTTCGACAACGTAACTTCTTCATCAGAGTGGTTTCTGAATTGGATTATGGCGAGTCCCTAGTTTCGGAGCGGGTCAATAATTAATGAATTCAACTAAAACTAACCCAACGCCGGTTCTCCAGTAACTATGACTAAAATCAACTTTCACCATTTCAATTGCCACCCAAAAATAAATTGCATCCTGTTTTTAAAGTTTCGTGATCGTCAAAACGCTGTCGTGCCCACTAATACGTTGGTACTACCACACACTACTCCAGCGTCCAAAAAAACCAGGGTGACGACCACAATATAGAACACAAAAAGTTGAAATAAGTCATCCCCATAGTCTAAAATAAGGATGTCCCAGCGATCCCTTGCTTCCAATTATACCGGCGTGCGTAGAATACAAATCCCTCGAGGAGCAATTTTCACAAACCTCGTGACGTGGGAAAGGGTCTTATAAAAAAAACATGAAATTAGGAAGACCTCAGCCGAGCCGCGAAGGAAAAAAATGGAAAAGGAACGCGTGATTCGCACACGTGGAGCTGAACCAATAGAGACAGCCGACGTGTTCCGGGGCGGGGAGGGAGTAGCGGAAGGAAGGGCATTGGGAGGGGGGGGAGATTACGGGGCAGAGGAAGGAGGACGACCCTGCACGCAGGCCGAGACCGCGCCCACTCTCACCGTGACTCGGAAGAAGGGAAACCCGCGCGCCAAATGAACCCAGTGGCATTCCTCCTTCAGTCACTTGCACCCCGGTTGGAGGGGCGACGCCACGCATGCATCGGTTCTGGAACCCTACCTTCCACCCCTGGGTCGTTCGAGTGAAAGGGACAGTGAGGAAGACCGGAACAGAACTTTTCGTAATCGTGGAAACGGAATGTAAATTGTAACAATAAGTGGTCTTCGACCAACTACTCCAGATGCGCCACGTGACTGGAAAAGTTAGTTGAACTCGTGGATAGATAAGTGACAATCGTGAGTAAACCGATCCGTCCACTCCGTTGAGGCCATATCAGGATTTCCCACTTACGCACGTGTTAGATAATGGTATGTGCGCACAAGAAAATCGGCAATCCTTGGCGCTCGGCTCCTGATCAACTCTTCCTTTACACAAGCCTTCCGTTGCGGTGAACAGGGAATCAACCGTCACAAACTCAAATAAATCGAGCACTCAAGTTTAACTAACGAATGGAAGAAGTCTAAGAAAAATGAATGGAAAAATTTTCACTGTCTCAAGCAAGTTTTATCCATTCCAAAAAACGACATCTTATGCTTACCTTTTCAATTCTTATTCGAGGATATAGAAACATTTTCATTTTAAAACCTTTCCCTTATTGTTGAAGGCGGACATGGGAATCGGCGATATTCCATAACTAATATAATCCGTATTTGTGCGAATACTCTTAAGAACAAAGCCGTTAAGTGGACTTCAAATCACCTGAGAGAACATTTTGTAAAGAAACCAGTTTAAATTTTCATGTCAGGAAACATTAACTGCCGCTGTTAATTGACCCCGCAGCTCTCCCTCCTTAAGGGTGTGCTTCACCATTATCTACCACATAAACATCAACGCTAACCGGTAAATTCTAATCGGCGATGGACTGGATGAAATTACTGCACTAAGACCAAAAAACAGGAAACATTTACTGCCGTTGTCAATTGGCCCCGCAATTCTCCCTACTTTTAAAGGCGTTTTTCACCATTATCTACCACCTAAAAACATCAACGCTAACTGGTAAATTCTAATCGGCGATCGACTGGATGAAATTAATGCATTAAGACAGAAAACAGAGCTAAAAAGTGCATGTCCAAGGCGTAAGGAAAAAACCACGATCAAATGACGAAACTTCTTATTATTATTAAAGTATATTATGAAACTAATGTCAATCCACTTTCTGAAAAAAATTACACCCTAAATATTGCAAAACATCCGGAGGTCATACGCCGAGTTCTTGGGAGAGAGAACGACTGCCCTAGAGACGTGTCTATAAATACACAAAAGGTATTCTTGACAACACTCCAACGATGCATAGAGCGTTCCGAAAAAACCTGAGGGTATGACGCCAGTAATGTATACTGGAAGAGTGCCAACGGTTCGATGTCTTTTATCTGGGTTTTAAATAATTATATCAACTAAAATATTCAATAAAAACAATATTTATTATGGGGTCAGTTCCAAAGAGATAGATGAATGAAATCCTCCATTCTTGCCCAATCATCTGACAATCAATTGAATCAGGATGAATAAAACTGAAGTTTACTACAAATCATACCATAATTTTCTGGGCATATCAGATGTTCACTGATAATTAGTGGCCTCATAGACTACAAAACTATTGAATAAATGAATTATAGGCCTATCAATGGCATTCACGTTTCAAAATTCAAGCGCCGTTTGGGAGACTTGTTATGGGATATCATTTAAAAATAAACTGCCGTAAATATTGCGTCTTCGGTGAGACGCGCGCCTTAGCGTTCTTTAGGCAAGGAATACGCGCTCGCGAATTCCCCGCTAGGTTCGCACGTGAAGACGTCACGTGAAATATAAATGCGAAAATTACGGCGACGGAACAAAAAATGATCTGGGAAATGTCACATTATATTATTCTGAAAATGTTCGAGCGAGATATTTTTAACCAGGGGCAAACATTCACCTTAATGGCACGTTGTTGCAGCAGGTTTCATCAGCAAGCGCCAAGAACGTCGCAATATGAACACGGCGTAGGTAAATAGTGGAAGAAAAAGTTTCCACGAACTCTGCTTCAGGAAACGATCGATTATTATTAATCAGGATTCGACCCATCCGTAGTAGTCGCGCATCTTCCATCCCTAAACATGTATTAAAACCACCAAATTTTACCCAAAAAAATACCAAAGGGGTAGACTCGGAAGGTAATCTCGGTAATGGAGGCTAATACTACCCCCAGAATGATTAAGCCTAACCGCAAAAGGAATAGAGCAAAGAACCCTTATAAAAGTATACACGTATGAACGTTCGAAAATATAAATAGCAACAATCTCTCGAGAAGAAAAACGCCCAAATATTGAACAAAAAAACTAAAACGGAATCCACGACCAGTACGCTGGTCGAGGTGGTTACAAAAGGGACTGCGACGGTCTCCTGGCAAGACTGCAAGCACGTTGGGCAAATGCGAACCTGTGGTGACCTATGCGGAGAGCCAGAAGGCAATCTTACAGGGCGACTTGCCCGTGTAATTATATATCTGCGAAAAGATGTGCAATAGGACATTGGACAGATCTTTCTTCTGCCAAATATAACTCTTACTGCAGATACGTAACGATCAATAACATTATTAAGGGATAAAGTACAAACAAACCCCGTTAACAGGAAAACATGTTATTATCAGAGAACTGCCAGCAGTTAGCCGTTAATAAGCAGGCATTCGTATCGATTGAAACCCATAAATCACGGTGGAACTCACCCTTGCATGACAAGTGATATTCAGACATCAGGGTGTAGGGGCAGCAGCCTCCCCCTTTTATGCTGCCTGCTTTTTCCCAAAAATCAGTTTGGGTGAAGTTCTGTTCAGGGGCGTAACTCGGAGAGGTAAGAGTGGTTATCTTTCACCAGAAATGCGCGCATTAGATTTGCCATATGAATAATACATGGTCGAATGAAGAGATGATTGACTAGGAAACAGGAGTCTGGAGAGCTAGTCCAAACCAATCCGCGGATAGATGTCCCGTGATGATGATATAAATTATCCCGTCCATGAGAATGTACGGCCTTTAATACAGGAAACATTTCGCTTTTTATCATGCACGTGACATAAATAACGAAATGCTCAGTAATCTCTAAAAAAGAACTAGTACGCCAAGATCATTATTTTCACCATTTCAGTGTAATTACAGTTGATGGCGACAAAAATAAGTTTCCTAGCAGTCCACAAGTATACATTTGTAAGCGTATATTAAAATATTTATTAACACGCACTTTTGATCGTGCTGAGACTGCGAGGACGAGTACTGATTATTAAGATATTGATTAGAAATCGCCCCTAGCAGGTAAAAGGATGAAACTCAGAAATCATAGTCTCGTTTGGTTCAAATTATTTATTTACTACAATTAATCAATTTTATATATTAATAATGAGCTCTAACTTGGACCAAAATGCTAGAACGGCGTAGTTTATAAATCGCGGGATGTAATTGGATCCCAAAAGGCGGGCAAAGCAAGAAATTCCGGCTACACGTCACACACTCGCGAGCTCTCATTTCTCACCCTTTATGATAACAACTCGAGTGTAAAGAGTTCACAGCACTACGACTGCTGCTGCATGCGTGGCTTTTTCTAATACGGTATTTCATTACGTGATCGGCAAAAGACGTGCGAACGCCCAAGTGGACAACAACCTCGCACTCGGTTAACGGAGAGGCGATGGCGCGTGGGACCGCATCCCGGATGAGACGGAGGGAGGAAGTGAGGCAACAGGGGTGAATCGCTGCACCAAGTTCAAAACTCCCGCCCAGGGCGCCAACAGACGCCGCCTTCCACCAATGATACGCGTGCGCGAACATCACGCGATTCCCTTCCCGCAGGTCCCATTGGGTGGGGGAAGGGGGCGAAAGAGGTGACTTACCGTGGCAGGGGGGGGGGGAATCCGGAGAGACCCTTGGACGCAAAAACCTCCATCCATGACGCATCCGGGTTCAGCCTTCCTTGGGAGGAGTGGGCGGGAGCAAGACAGTAGCAGAAGGGGGAGGGGGCGACGATCCACTGCAGACGAGTTGGGGATTCTTCCCAGAGCATTAAGACTGCCGCTCCGAAATAGGGACGTTGACAATTTCGAAGTACCTTATCTCGACTTCACCCCGGACCCTCACCCACGCCAAATTTCGATTTTTCCAGAGCTCCGATAATAATTATCACTTACGTCAACGAAACGCTACCCACCACTTCCAGTGCGGCGCTATCGAATTTTGACCATTACCTCCTTTGACTGAGTTTCGCTTGAGAACGAGGTAATGCAATATGTCAAGATGCAGATTTCACAAAAAAAATATGCCGTCACCTTGCGCACGGCGGCATTATTAACCGGTAGAAACATATGAAAAAGAGCGACGGCGACAACTTCAAAACGCGTTCCAAGTGTCCCAATTTTCCCGGCGGTACCATAAATGTTTTCTCGAGGACCACATCAAGAGTTCGTCTCCACTCACGCCGCCCAAAGTTTTCAACAACTCCCGTGACGCTTGGAATGCAAATAAATTAAAAACCCAAGTCTGCGTCGAGGGCATGCCAAAGCAAATAACTCACGAAAATTTGAGTGGGAGTTCCCATTCATCGGAGATGGGCCCAACAAAATGTTGGGTCGGCAACTATATGATCCTTTAAAGTCTCTCCACCTTTATCTCTATACGAAAATAAAAAAAATCCAACAACGAATACACGAGATATTTTCAGATAATGGGTAAAATGTAAATGAATGAATTTTTCGCCGGCCCAGAAGGGTCATTGTAAATAATTGCATTCATTAAAAATTGTCATGCCACACAATATTATGACAGAAGCCACAGCAGGAAAATGTTATGAAAAACTCATAAATCCCAATTTCCCGTGTCAATCTCACACTGGCTTCATCGTAAAAAAAACACTTGGTCGGGAATATAAATAGAGCATTACATGCATCAATTATTACTTTAAATAAATGGTGGCCTCAACTTCCTCTTAAATACCACGGGGGTAAATACAACTTGCAGAAATTATAACAAAAAGCCACAAAGCTTCCTGACACGCGTAGTGTTGAGTATCTACGATGTTAAATGCATCAATACTTCAATAAGAAAACAATCAACTAGATCTGCACACCGGACGCACAGGCTACGGGGCAACCAATACTCATCAGGCTAGAATTCGAAATCGTCGACACATGTAACGACGCAGACGTGCGCAGAGAGAATTCAATACTGGCGAAATTTTAGTTACTAAAATTGGACATTCAAATGTATAAATGTTGTCAACACACTGAAAAATTAAACAAACTGCAAATCGTTTGAACTAGATAACAGTTTTACAATAGTGAACGTGAAACGGGCTTTTCCTCATCTCATCCCAAAAACACGATAGAATATGATAATTTCACACCCGCACGAACTTAATATTTTCATGCACATAAATATTTAGCACATTATGGAACGTTTATTTACTGGCAGTTCCTCTGAACATGAGTGGAATTGGGCATAGGTGGACTGTGGAAAAGCACAATCGATACCAAGGCCTGCGTGTTTCGTTAAGCTCCCGAGTGTACAGTTCGAAATTAACAACAAATACCAATGGAATTCTACAATGACACAAGTAAATTATTAATAAATAACGACTGGCAATATAAAATTCACAACTTTAACAAAACACTCCCTCCCTCAGATGTTCCAGTCAAACATGGGCGGATGATTAACACAAGATTTTTGGCAAAATAATTCAGAATTATAATAGAGTGACTCCAAACAGTGGACAGCAAACCAAATGTATTCCATAAATAGTGAACGTCCTGATACTATTTCAACTCCTTAAAAACAAGTTTATTCACACACTTCAACTATTTAAGAGGAATAATGCTATCACAAATAAACCGGCATGTGCAATTTGACAATAAAAAGGCAAGTATTCATTCATAAATTAGAGTAAACGCATCAAGAAAAGACAAGTTATAGTAAAGGTCCAACACAGGTATACGAGGTAAGGTAAATAATGCAAGAGAGCAACAGAAAATGTGAACTAATGACACTTACCGCTGTGCTTATGTAATCGTACACGTTCACCAGCCTACAAAATAACACCTAACAATTGCACACACACAGAGTGCAGATTCAAACCTCTTCTCAACCGAACCAACACACGATAAAACACCGCAAACCCTGCAGACTGATCAAGCTCGTGTCTTGAACGGGTGTTGGATCATCACTGCCTCGACCAATCACGTTGCGAGTTTTGGTGGGAGGGTAGTGGCGTGATTGCCGACGTAATCAAATGGGTGAACAATCGACAAGCGTTAACCGTGTAAAAATAACGAATGTTGGCGCAAGAGGACGCCACCTTCGGCCAGCGGGCATTCATGTGCCGTTCAATGTAATTTTCATTATTTTAGAATAATATATTCGTGAAGGAAATGGTGGTTTTAACAAATTTTGTACCACCCACTGAGGGAATCAAATTACAACTTCCCAGCACCTCCGTCATGATAAATAATCGTGAAATCGGAAGTGGAATAATCTTCATAACAGAGAGGTTGGTTGTTTTCACTATTAATTTGCGTTTTGGGAGATTTAGCATGCATCTAACTCATTTTTATGATCTCCAGTACATTGTCTTGGGTGAATGACGACTCGGGTGAAGGATTTGCCCTCGAGTATCCCCACATATCCTTACACGCAGTGTCGAGAGACCGGTCTTCATGCCCTCATGAAAACCTTTATGTGATGTTGGATATACCATGGGATGATCCAGGTAACTGTATTAATTAGATGAACTTAATTATTTTTATCTGAGCGTAATATAATGGCCACAAGACGGTCAAAATAATAGTAATGTTAAACATTACCTAGTGAAGTGCAATTCATAATATTTCATGATTTTGAGGATGATTTATGGTTATGATTAAAATTTTTTGACCACAATTTACTTCAAAGTATAAACAAAGATCTGCCCTGCTTTTGCTGCATAAAATCGTAAATTATAATTGAGAATAAATACCTCCGGCGAAGTAGATAGTTATTTCATCCTTTAAGTAAAGTCTTTCTCGTTGGTAACTGAAGGTTTTGAAATATTCATAATGTTGACAATAATTCCTAATGATTTACTCCATAGAACTGGGGATTGAACGCTCATTATTTCATTTTTTGCAGAAAATGAAGTTCAAGAAGTGAATAGTGATGATGAAGATGAAGATTCTGTCGACATGACTGAACTTCGATTCATCCCAAATGACAAGGGCATGTTAGATGCAATGTTCCATGCAATTTGTGAATGCCAAGCACTTCATCCTGATCCACAAGATTCGTTCTCAGAAGGTAAGTGCTCATTTCACTTTCCTCCGGAAATTTACCTGTGTGAAGGAAAATCAGTAAGTTCTATTACAACTAATTCTAACAAACTGCGGGAGACGCGGCGACAGTAACTTTTAACGGAGTCATCCGCAAAATGGACATTATTATTCAACAATTTAAATACCCTGATATTTTTGAAAACAACTATTATAATATCTATTGCCCGGAGGTCATTGGCAAAGGTATAGAATTCATCACAAACAGAAAGCCAAAAACAAAGGATGTACGGCAACAATGAAAGACCTAATCCACTGAGTAGTTGTAGCTATGGCAAAAGTGGTTTACTTCTCATTTTTCAAAGATAAATACTCGTTTACACGCTCTTCAGGCAGTTTCAATCTTTTTAAATTGGCAAAATCCCAAATTTCTTGATCTTTGAGGGACTGGATTTGTCCTGGGATAATTATAATGTATGAAATGTTGTTCAACACAGTATTCTGATGAAACCTAGAATAGTTAAAGCACACCAAAGAAAATGTCTATAACTATATTGACACAGTGCTCCATGTGCTGCCTCAGGGGAATGAGACTGAAGGTGTTAGGGTACCAGCCATGAAATTGTAAAGGGGAGATAAGCATTGTGATGATCATATCAGTCTGTCTGGAGTTCATGACTTTCTCAAAGGCGAAATGAATTCCTGAGTCTATTTGTTACTGTAACTTCCTAATTCTGTTATTAGCTTCCAACATGCTAATGCAGTGTTGTATTTGTATCACTTCTTCAATTCCACAAGGAAAATAGTACAACTGATAGAGGGATACATTAAGTCTCCATGGTTTCTGTTCCGTTTTTGGAACTCATTGTTCCAAGATGTTTTCAAATGTATAAATATGGTATGGAAGATTAATATATTTTTTATTTTGAATAACATGGTGTATCTTAAGATGCAAAGTGTTTAGTTGAGTGTTGTGAATTCAGCTGGCTGGTAAATAAATTAGCTGGCATTACTAATACTGCCTGAACTATGAACCATTCATAGTTGTTTTGTGGTATAATTTATATTCAAATTGAGTAAATTCTTCTGTGGTGCACGTAATTTATTTTTACATGTTTTTAAAATAAAATGATGCATTAGGTTTTAGACTTAATGCAATTGCATCATGAATATACCAATATAAATGTATTAAACAAGTTCGTTTGTCATAAATTTTTAGTGCTCACCTTATTTTTTAAATGTTGTAGTTCCTAAAGCATATTGTCTTGTAAATATACTTTCGATATAAAAAGTTAAAAATATATTCACTGATTATGAGTGGTACATGTATTGGAAAATCAAATTATCTCTGTTTCGAATATGTATTTCCCAATTGCCTGTGGTATCTCTCAATTTAGAGATGAATGTAACAGCATGTTGTAATGGCCCCCTAGGGCCTAACTTACCCAATTTATGGCAAATAGCAATGGGTTAAAAAATTAAAGTTGTGAAAATCCTGGGGTTACTTAATCTGAGCTCTGTACTTTTCATTGGTGACAGCTACTGAAAAGGTTAAAGAAAACAATTCATCTTCACAGAAACTTCAAGTCCTTACTTGGACGTGAATAGTATGATCCCATTTGATAGTTTGTGTTTCGAGTCTAGGTTCAATTGGGCTCAATGCTCAGAGCTTGGTAAAACCCATACAATAATTACTACTAATCTTCAGGCTTCTGTGATGTCTTTCTAATGAAGGTTCCATGCTGCTACTAGGAACAACCATCCTGGTGGCGTCTTCAGAAGACACCTCCAGGACTGGGGGTGAAACTGTTGTCCAATAAGCTAACCTATGAGATGGTAATTCCCAGAAGCAGCATGGAACCTTCAAGAACTATTACTGGTATCATACCTGTGATGCATAGAAATAATCATCTTTGAATTTCTTTAAATTGCAATTAAAGAACTTTTGACCAGTCAAAACTCTAATGTGTAACTTAAAGTGTACAGTACTTTTTGAAGACATTCTCCTTGGATCTCAAATTTCAATACTAAACCTAATACTCAGATATGTAATGTAGTTCTACTGCAAAGTTAACGTATTCGTTTTGTTCGCATAAACCATATTATATACCAAGGAAAGGAGTTTTCTTTTGACATGAGTTTTATTGTTTGAAAATAAATATGCTTTTCAATTAATGTTATGACAAGGATCAAAGTGAGTTACAGTTTTAGACATCCATTTTGGAAGACTGAATGACGATTTTTCTTTGCATGTAAGGAAGTTTACTGATTATCGTGTTCACTCTGGTATGCTCATGACCCTTTTAGGAAATAAATGTATGATTTTCTCATGTTATCCTATTGAAAACAGTTCCTCTTGGTAAATTTTATTTTATATGCTTTCATGCAGATGACGAGGAAGGAATATTTGAGGATGAGGATGAAGAAGGAGAATATGAATTAGGAGGCAGCGATCAAATTGCCAGAGGTAAGTCTTGTGAACATTTCTTCAAGTTCATTAAGTAAAATAAAAGCACAAAGTGACAATGGAGTATAATATTTGTAATAGCATTTGAAACCAAAAGTGGGAGCACTGCATAGTGACATACATGGGAACCAGAGAAAGCAACTATGCACACACATCCTTTGATTGTTTACAAGAGAGTTTTTTAAGTAAAGTAAATGGCGAAGTTTATTTGAAAATTAACTCCTTGTTGGGAAATCTCACATAGCACATTACCAATTACTGGTGCCCTAGTAGTGTTTTTGAGAATGAGCCAGAGACATACTGAGTAGTTTGCAAGGAAATTTAACTGCAACTCACCAGTCTCGGACAGTTATCACGAAGTGGCTTTCATGGATGTTAAATCCATGTGTTCATCTACATAATACCCTGCAAGCCGCCGCAAGGGCGTGTGGCGGGGGGTGTTAGGTCACCAACCATAAAAAGGAACAATACCACATGCAAGACAACAACATGGAAAATTACACCCACAGCAGCGCACACACTCATGCAAAAATCCCTTCATCCAATACTCATGCAAACATATATACCGCAAACCAACAAAAAACTGCACCCCAGGATGCAGCATGAAAGCCATCCAACAACACGCAAGCCAGGACACAACAAGCAAGAATGCGAAACCAATACAACATGATCATGCACCACAAAACACTAGCCCCCGAGGAGACTGTAAAAGGCAGGGAATGCGACCCAACGTTGCAGGTAGCAGGAATTTCCCCCCGCGGAGAGGGACGAGGGATTGAAAGGGAGACTTACAAACAGATGAACAGAGCACTAATGAGATCATTCGGAAAGAATGGGTTATGATAGCAAAACACACGAGGTTAGTGAAAGAGCATTCAATTGAGTAGGACTAATTATTCCCTCGACGCTGAGGGTGGCAAGTGGAATTTTTGCTATCTATAACCCTGCAGTTGCTATCCCGTATTGTCCGTGGGAAAAAGCAGTCCTTGAGCGTGTTAGGGTCATGCTTTAGGTTATTAATTAATTTTCACATAAACTTCCTCAGAATGAGTGTTTGTGGTGTGCCTGTGGCACACAATTGAAGTTTCATTCATTGGGTTCCCAAAAAAATATCTGAAAAGTTACATCGCCGGCCTCTGTGGCAGCGGGGTAACGTCCTCGTCTGCCAATCCATGGGTTGCGGGTTCGATTCCCGCCTAGGTGGGTTTTCCTCCACCTAGGGCTTGGGTGTTTGTAATCGGCTCCATTGTTATCACTGTTAATATTCCAATGTAAAGGCCAAAGAGTGCTGTTTTTGGACCAAGGCTAAATAAATAAATTTTACACTATTTTTTCTCTGAGTACATCTTTTGAGATTTTCTTTGGCGTTGAGTTAACTTTCCCATGAATAACAAAACAGTGTATTTATTGTTGATTTCATATTTGCATATCACTAAGTAGAGTTCCCACATTTTCCCTTTTTTATGACCAGAAGAATATTTTCCCATTTATTTTCCACTTATCAAGAGCATTTGAGTTCAATAACCCTCAACATTCCTTGTGTTAAAAGTTACAGGTGAGTATGAGAGTACAGTGATCGCTGCTGGCATGTGTATAGGAACCAGATTAAAATGACCATAATGACCGTGATGCATACAGCTCTGTATTTTATTTTCATCGTTATATGATTCCAAGATAAAATACTTGGATGATTCATAAACTGTGTGTTTTGTTGGAAGATGAAAAAATAATAGGTGGCAAGCATCTGCTTTACTTTGCTGCCAAAAACATTGTTTAGGAAGAGAGGTAGGCTACTCTTGCATTGCTGCAATGTGCAGCATCGATACAACTGAATTATTTGCACACATCTCTTAAAGGAAAAAACTAGTGAGACAGTTGAGGGAATGAAATGAAGAAGCACTAATCAGAGCGTAAAAGAAGAAGTTCCTGTAGGCTGTAGAGAAAATCATGATTAAGGAAAGAGAGCTGGGTACTAAACAGGAGGGGATCAGGATTGGTGCGGTGGCTATTGTACTGGCTACCCACCCAGAGGGCTCAGGTTCAAATCCCAGCGGTGTTGAATATTTTTCAGTGGTATCTTGATCCCAACTTGAGGTGCTTTGTGGAGGGCACTTTGAGGGAATGCGCCGTCCGTCGGATGGGACGTTAAGCTGCGGACCTCTTGGTGCCGTTCGTAAAGAGTAGGCTAATGCCAACGCCGGGTTTCTCTCCACCCTTCATCCTTTCCTGTCCATACCTAATGGCGCGAATGATCTTAGATGGTGGTCGCTTCCCATAAAAACTACTACTACTACGAGCATTAATGTGTCTTAGGTTTGGTTAGGCAAATGACCTCAGCAGTCAGTGGCCTCCCCTAAATACTACTACTACTACAAAACAGGAAAGCTCTAAACATATGAAAGATTGGATATCACGGGCCATAAATGAAAGGATAGGAAAAGGTCAAGGAATGCTTGGGTTATGGACAAGGTGATTAAAAAAATGGACAAGGAAATGGAAGAATATAAGCAGAGAGGTAGGTGGAAGGAAGTTTATAGACTTTAACAATAAACTGAGGCAGATAAAAAATACAGCAAAAGAAGTGTTGTGGGAAAAGCAGTGCAAGGATATGGAAAGTTGGAAGAGGGAAATCTGTGTGCTATACAGGAAGGTAAAAAGCTTCTCAGGAAGTAAGAAGGGAAAATTGTCGCAAACAATCAAAGATAACTTAGGAAAACTATTAGTTGAACCAGAAAAGATCTAAGAGAGGTGGAAGGAATATAGATAGAAACTGTATGATAAAGAACTTACACATACACAGGGAATGTGACTTAGATGAGGATGGCTTAGGTCGGAGCTGAGATAGAAAGGGCATTCAGGGAAGCGCAGGTGCAGCTATAATTATGAGAACAGAAAATTAGCTATCCACTGATATCGCCGACGGTGAAGTTTTCCAAAAAGTCTTTCAGTTTACCGAAAAGACAGAGCAAAATTTGGGGGCAGTCTTTATTGCAGTTAAAAATTCTTGCATCAGCAGGCCTGAGGTAATTCCAGGTAACGGTTTGGAAATCATATAGTGCTAAATTTTAATTCATAACTCCAAAAGAGTTTATGTATGGGCATTTTACAGATTGCTGGATGACAAAGATAGAAATACTAGAATTAAATCAGATAATCCAAGGTTTCTTATCCCAATACGATTGTGACATTATAATCGGTGGAGATTTCAATGTCCCACCTATTGATTGGAGCATGCTTAGTTTTAAAATGGGGAGTAAAGACAAAGATTTGTGCGACTCCCTATTAAATTCCTTTACATTGAACTCCTTGTAGCAATTTGTCACTTCACCAACTAGGAGCAATAATATTCTTGATTTGTTAGCAACGAACATCCCTGAAAAAGTCTATACTAGAGAAACTATAAAAGGTGATCAAAGGACATTAAATGCTAAATTTTGCTTATATGGGTTCAGAAATAAGAAGCCTAAAAAAATTTACTTTTTTAAAGAAGGAGACTATAATGACCTAAAATCCATGCTACAGATTCAATTTGCAAATTTTAAGGAAGATAATAATCACTGAAATACTGAGGGTACGTGGAATCACTTCAGGTTCATTCCCAGTAAATTAATAAAAGATAACACGGAACCTTGATGGTACAACATTGATGTTAGAAATGCAATGCAGCATCAAAGGCTATGTCACGCCAACATGAAATATATTAGGGATGATATCTCTAGTGACCAAAGAATTGAGATCACTAATGATTTCAAGATATCTAGGGAGAATTCCAAGAAGTAATTTCAGAAAGCCATAAGCGAATGCAAAGGGAAAGATAAGTGGAGAATTTGAAAGAGAGTCCCCAAGTATTTTGGTTGTATGTCAGATAAGTTCAGGGAGAAAGAAGTGTACAGTTAATTCACTCAAAAATGATAAAGGCGGAAGAGGAACCAGCAGTTTGGAATAGACTAACTCATTAAATTCCTTCTTTCGAAGCATTTTCACCAGTGCCTCCCTGAATGTCTCCAATAGCTTACCAAATTGTGCAGGCTAATTGATGCCCAAAATTTAAATCTCATATAAGGTAAAGAACAGTGGTATTAATTCAACATTTAAAAAAAATATTATTCTTCTCAGCATTGAAGGTGATTACTCTTTGTCTGCGGACATCACAACCCAGCTCACATGATTTCTTCTTATTTAATGAAACCTTTGTTAAAAATATGCTTTCATTGAAATAACCACCTGTGTTATCCCAAATCATAATAAATTGAGCATGAAATATAGGTCATTCTAATTTAATCAGTTGCATCAAGGGTAAATTGTGAATTTGTCACATACATGTATTTCCATCTTGTGAAAGCTTCCCAATGACACCTGTGTAATGCGTTGCACATAGTTAACTGATATAGCTGAATTAAATAACCACAATATAAGGGATGGGATTGAGAAGAATCACAGAGGCTGAAGGTAGAGGATACGTTTCAAAATAAAAAATGTTTGATATGCAAAATAGATGGAAACAGCCACTTTAAATGCATATTATAATATGAAACTTTCTTCCTCGCACACTTTGCATTCCTCACTCTAGCAGCTACAGATCCAGTGGAATCAACAAATGGTGACCTATCATCTAGTGAGCCAATGGAAATGGATGCTGGGCAGTTTGAAGATGCTGACTGTGACCCAGAGAATTAAATGTGTGCAAGTGGACTAGTTTTGTGTGAGGAATTGTGTTATCTCATATTCAACAAATGAATTATTACTGAATTGAGGATTCTTGGTGTTTATTCTTTTCACCAATAACCATCCTTCTTGATTTTGGAGATTTTTTTACAGTTTACATTTTGTATGAATTTCTGTGATTAAATTGATGGTGAAGAACTGTTTTCTCATTTCTCGTCTGATTTTCTGATCGTACTTATCCAAATAATTGCATCTACCCTGTATATAAAAATTAGAGCTGAAAATTTGGACCTATCACTAGGAAAAGGAATTTCTAACCAAGACCAACAAATCTGGTGAAAGGAAGATTCTTAAGCTGCCATTTTAATCCTGTGTGCTGTTCATTAGTTTTCAAGTGCCCTTTAATACCTACATCTAACTGGTAAGCTGTGATTGATAATAACGCAACAATGCTAGAGTTCAGCTCCTCCATCATGAACATGTCTCTGTTGAAATATATTCTATCTAGTACCATTTTGGTGAATTTCTATTGCACCAACATTAAGCCTGCACGACCTACTCATATCAATATTGTTCAGACTTATGATAATGATGAGAAAACTAGCCACATCTACATCATCCAACCCTGCTAAAAATTCTTCCAATCCAATAAGATCCAAATGGAATTCAAAATTCCATTTGGATCTTATCACGTTAATTCTGGTAGTTAAAAGTTATTATGATATAATCAAACTAATTCTACATACTGTCAAGAATACTGATATCACCTCAAAGTTGTCACCCCAGAGCTATAGCCAATGAGACTACTGCATATTTGCTTTTGTATGTTGATTGAAAATTGATTCATAGAGCTTTTCATTCGAGTTCACATATCAATCTGCATCAGTGTACTTCTACAAAGGTGCTCGGATATTCTAAATAGGTTATCTTACAGGTACATGGCTTCACCTGTGACAGTTTATCTAAAATTCAGCTACATAATCTAAACATAAAAATCCTATTATGTTGACATAAACAAAAAGAAGGTGTTTATATGCAGTTATGACAGCCTTCAGGTTTAAACACTTAAGATTTACAATCAGTGTACGTGACCTCTTCGGACACCCTGAAAGGAGGATAGATAGGTGGGTGAAGATTACAGAGGAAAACCTTTTTTTGAGAGTAGCACCCATGAACCTGGGTGAATGGAACCAAAGTATTTTTTTAATATTTTCATCCAAATTGTTAAGAGCCCACAACACTAACCTAAGATTAATTGCTTACATGAAATACTCACTTCTTTGAAATATTCAGGCAAAAAAAATATTAAATGAAACTGCCTTTATGTTAATGATGAAATGTGATAATTGACCTACATGAATTGATGCTAATAATTTAAATTACCTAATACAGGTATATTATATTTCTGCACCTTCTCGATTCCATATTCCCAGGTTCAATAAATGCCTGTGTATAGAGCCAAAATTAAATTGTAAATCTAATTTCAATGAATACATACTAGCTGGCCATGGAATATTTATTTTAAAATTCCATACTTTAAAAGAAAAGGACAGCTGAAATATAATTCCAGGCTCACTTTCAGGTATTTCATGATACCCCAAACGTTTGACTATCTTTTACTCCATAATACCCAATTCCGTCAGTATTTCGTGGCCCATCCGTAGCCCTCCCTTTCATTTATTGTCTTCACAGGCATAATGAGTTCTTCCATGTGCTATTCTACAACTAGACATCCTAATCTTCTTTTCCTGAATAGATGTAAGCCTTTTGCACTGATTAGTCTTAACTTCATGATACTTGGTCTTTCTGTTCTTGAGTAATGAAAGGGGCTGAGCATAGCTTCAACAAATGCACTTTAATTTTTTCGGCCTGGTAGCATTTTTGCTTTTGCAAGATCTCTACAGAGGACATAATAAGGGATGAGAACGCTGCGAAAGAGGGTTTGCTTAAAGGAGGTTGGGGGGAGGGGGGGTGAAGAAGAAAGCCCAATTCCATGCAACCATGGAATGGGGCTTTCTTCTTCATTAGTTTAAACTGGTTTCAAATTAACTTTCCATCAAAGACATTTTGGCTTACTTTTATTATAAGTAAAGAAAATGTTTAAGAAAAAGACAGTATAGAAAACATTGCCCTAATAACAAAACTCATTGAAGTGAGTGAAGTGGCTTGCGCACTGCTCTGCTGTTACTGAAGAAAGGTAATAACCAATTGCTGAGATTTTCTCTTTCTTGAATGGGATAAGTACCCTGGCATGTCATATTCCTATCACATCCTGCATGCCTATGAAATCTGCTGGAAATTTTTTATTGTAGAACTGGGGGTCATTTAAGTCATGAAATTAAGTTCTTATAAGCTCTTACTACCCGATTTGTTCCATATCTACTGAAAGATTATTCCCAAAAAGGGAGCAAAACTTGAAAGTCAAGAATGAGTACTCATCAAATTTTTGTAGAAATTGTTACGTAGGCTTATGAAGGGAGAGGATTATAACTTCTCATTGGGGAATTAAGGACCATTTCTTCACATTTGAGGAGAATTTTAATAATGAACATTATTTTATTTATAATAGTGCAATTCCATGCTTTGAGAATTAGAGTCATAGGTTACTGAAACCTCTGGATTTACCACCTATGTTTAGCCCACAGAGGTCAGTCAGGGAAGAACCAATGAAATAATAAATTATGGATCACCTTGACCAGCAAAGAATTCTGAGAAGAAAGTACAGACACCCAAGGACTTCCAGGTTCTATGTTTCACATTTCCATCCATTTGCAAAGGGAAGTATTCTAAACTGTTTACTTAATTAAATTTTACTCAAATGAGTTGGAATAATCAAGAGAATGAAAATGAAGGGTTTCTGGCGGCACATTAACAACATTCAATAAATATTTCGCTTGATGAATTACTCAATTAATACAACTTTAAATCGTACCATCCATTTTCAAAATGAAATTTCAACAGAAAATGCGATCCCATACTATTCTTACTACTACGATAGAGTATGAGTGAAAATTCAGAGAACGTTTCCACATTTGAGGCCTCCTGAACGTTAACATAAGAACTGGATGAAAAATTTTAAAAACTAGAATATCTTAAGATTGATTTCACCCACTTAAACGACACGTTTTAATTCAGGAAATAAAAATACATGCTGAATATAATTAGGGTGAAATTTATTGAATCAGCTGTCCGTGATTTCTTCCATTGCTACTCCAAAAACTTTTAAATCGCAAGGATAAAGAACAAGGTGTAGAATGACGAATGGCATTATAGCTATTTTTCATTTTTAAAACATATCATCTACCCTGGTGAAAAAAATATTCTACAGCTTTAAATCGTACTCAAACAAAATTGCTATTAGTGCTTGGTAACACAAAGAGCATGTAGAGAGAGTAAACATGGTTGTGTGAAATCTAGTAGTCTAAAAACGGAAGGAGTGCATACCTGGGGATATTAAATTGTGAGAACTCGCTTAAATCACCTCATTATGAACACTAATTTCACTAAGGTATGGTAAAATATTTACTTTCTTCAAATATGTCCAAGAGATAGTTTGTGTGTGGCCACAGACACAAAAATACTCATAATGCAGGTGATTTATTCCTTATGTTTACCCTTATGCCCGAGACCTGCATCAGTTTTGCATCATAAACTGTCTTGAGCGCCAACGTACTATCAGACATTTCCTGTTTGGGTAATCCTTCCAATAAACAACAATCCATTTCTTGAACTTTTCTCCGTTTGCGAATGACTTCATCAACGGCTTTCACTAAATCGCTTGAAGAAGGGCCGGCCCAAGCAGAATCGACACATCTTGATCGGCACTCCTGAGCTTTTCTGGCCTCCTTCAAAGATTCCGTAAGTTTCATTTTCATATATTTTAACTGCAAGGGGAACGTATATCATAAATATTCATTAGGTATCATGTAAAGACATGGTCAAAGAAATACATTTGTCATTGAACAATATATTTTCGTGTATCATATCATACCCCAATTATTTTCTTTTCCATATCTCTGATCTCGCGATCAACTTCTTCTACTTCATCTCTCGAGTACTGTACTTCTTGAGGTTTGTCTTCATGTAGTAACACATTACTTGGAATATTTAAAAAAAGATCGTCCAGCTTTTCCTGTAATAATATTCAAATATTAGTGAATTCATAAATCTCTTCTAATGTTACCTGCAAAAATGAAAAGTGCAATTTTACCGTAAACGAAGGGTCCCAATCTTCTACAGCTGTAGAGTATGCTTCAATCAATTTCCGAGTTGCCATGTTAACTTCTTCACGATCGACTGTCTGGTATTTATCTATTAAACTTCTTTCGAATGCATTCGCGGCTTCTTCGATAACAGACATTAATTCCTCTTTGGCTGAAAATAAATTTCTATATAATATAGCATATATGTAATGATTGTGGGAGATTTGTATTCATTAGCATTACCTTCGTGGGCATACTGTGATGCGCTAAATTCAAAATGTTGAATCTGATACTCTTCTTTTCTCTTTCCAAGTAAAAAGCTATTCAGCGAATCCATAATTTCGGAGATGGAGAACCTATTACGAGGGAAAACTCTCTGAAAACCCGATTGTTTACCTTCCGTTCGATGTACCTTACTGTAATCCCAGACAGTTTCAGTTGAATTGAATCAATTTGAACGAAAAGTGCGGAAGAGATTGAATAACGATGCGTAAAACCGAAAACAAATGATGCATGCGTCCTACATTGGTGGCGCGAATTGCGCGGCTGGCGTAATGGCTAATAAATGAATACAGAAATCATATTTTGATATTAGCTCAAATTGAGGTTAATATTATGTAACATATAAGTTCGAACAGTGGGCATACTAAATAATTGAGGAACAATATTTACACCAGATGCATCCCGTGAATATTTTTCGACAGAATAATTTCTTGAATCATGAAAAACCTTAAATGCACTTTGCATGTGTCAATTTTTAAGTTTAACGACAAAATTTCCGAGGAATTTGACCGATATATCCATGTCTGTTCGCGAGAATTGTTTAGCTCAATTACTATTCTGCAGAAATAGTTGGCATCCGAGCGATAATTGCCAACGGGTCTCTCTTCTCTCTCTCTCTCAACGGGTCAACGAGCGACCTTCGCGGTCTCGTTGTGAACTTTTGATTCTTTTCAATTCTTTTTATCTGATTGAGTTGCACTGGTTGATTCAGCTTACTTAATTTGCTTTGATTCCTAAATTGGTTATATACATTTGTGTATTGTATGTAATGTTGCTTACGCTAAGTTTAAATGGCAACATGTTCTATGAGTTAGTCTTTGTGTTAATGTATATTTTATATGTACCGTTAAGTGTTGCCGATCAATTAACCAACGATCCTAATAAAATGTTGAACTCATGCTTGGATGGCATGCATCACAAAACGGAACCGGGACCTGAAGGAGATTTATACAAGCAGGTAATATACATGCTTAATTCTATTGTGAATGTGAATAAAAATTGTAAAATTTATTTAAACAGTAATTGTTCATGTTATTAAATTTGGTGTATTTATAACCTCATTGAAACTCACATTAACTTCGCTAATTCCCCATCCGCCTGAGGTGGGTGATTTTGAAGTGTTTCATTGCAACTAACATTTTACTAGAATTGGTGAAAAGGAAAAAAGGCAAATTAATCATGTAATGGAACTAAATTGCTATTATTTTAGCTATTGATGGCTTGTTACTGAATACTGCCCATTTACAATGACGGTGTAAATACCTTGATAATATATTCAACAGGTCCAGGCGAGATGTGGTGGAAGTTCGTCATTAAGAGAAACAAATTTGCACTTTTCCACAGATTTATTGTAACGTACCACGCGTTTCAGTTCATCGAACCATCTTCAGGTACACGAACTTCCGGCACTTCATCTTGTACCTGAAGATGGTTTGATGAACTGAAACGCGTGGTACATTACAACAATTCTGTGGAAAAGTGCAAATTTGTTTCTCTTACCTGGTTAATAATGTAAAATATCCCTTTGGAAACATCATCGATTATTGATGTTACAAGGACCTCTTATTTTAACTAAATGAGAATATTATTTCTACGATTGATGGCCGATGATAGCGTCCCTCCCCACTTCACAATCATTGGCCATTGCAAACCCTTCCAAGAGATAATATTATCCATTATGTTTTGAGTCCCTGCCCTCATGAAAATGATCATGTTGCCAGTTGCATCCCTAAGTGAGAACTAAATTATTTAACAGGTAGTTTTCCAGCACGAAGATGGAAATATTTTCCCCTTATATGTATTAGTATGTTGTGTACAAATGTGGGTGTTATTATAGTACAAAACAATAAAAATTGATTTGTCTATTTAAAAGTATGATCATGTACTGTGAAGATATTCTATTTCAATAAGGGCGCTTTAGTGCATTAGTAGTTCAATTATAACACTCACTTTATGGTATCTACCCTGTTTTACCTGAAGCTCTACCTGAAGTTAATATTTTAACGCGAGGCTTGTAAATAGAAATCATTCACATATATTACCACAATAGTAAAATTAAGAAAGGTAAATTGTGGATATGCATTTCTTTAAAAAAATAAAACCAAAATGCTATCATTACAGTGTGGTGGGAGGACTGAAAGACAGCCTAGCCTTAAATTGGTTAAAATATTACACTGAAAATTTCAAGTTTCTGTTGTTAATACAGTACATATAGTGATCCCTTTTCCTAGATCATTCACCTGTACCTCATTCCCATCTTCCCCATTACTCTCTTGTCCTCATTACATTAGCTATTTTCTCCCTAGAGTTTTTTTAAAATTTTTTCCTGAAAATAATGATGTGATGTATCATTTCATGCTGTTGTGGCTACATATATCCAAGGATAAATCTGTCATTGGTTATATTCTTCCTTAGTAATATATTATCACTCTGATACTCATTGTTTAATATCACCTCCCGACCTTTCCCCCCATATTTATACTCACCAAGACTTTTATTTCCTTATCTTAATATTTCTTTGTTCATTGGCCATATCTCTGGTCTAGTTTCAGAGAACCATAAGCTATATTTTAAACATTATTTACTTAATAAATTAGGAAAAAATACTAATGGGATAAATGTGTTCAATAATACCACAAATGTGCAAATATGTTTCAGTTAATTCAAGTTTTCCAATCCTGGAATGCCTTATTCAAATAAATAATGTTTTTTTACTTTTTCTGCCTCCAAAGTACTTATCAGATGTTTGCCTGTCCATGAAAGATCTCAAAATGTCAATGTATTTTAATTAAAGCTAATTGCTCCTTCTGCCTTTCAAACATTTAGTGCTATCCTTGGAGAGATAGGTCATGCTGCAAGTACAACACCACTGAGGCTGCCCATCATGCTGGTTTGTATGGCTTCAAGCTTGACCACTGCACTGATTCAGCGAAGATGTCAACAGACTGTAGGAGACATTTTGTTCAAGATCTTTGTTTTTATGAGTGTTCTCCAAATATAGGGCCATGGATTGTGAAGGTATGTTTGACAATTGAAAAATTGAAACTCATCAGTTATATAGGAATGAAAGAATTTCTATAAAATGTGCTTCCATTAATCATGTTTGTTTAAGGATAGTGGTATGAAAATAAGAAAAGAGCGATACTTTGAAGTTCCTCTGTGTCAGAGTGATTGTGAAGCATGGTTCGAATCCTGTTATGATGACTACACGTGTACAGACAACTGGTCAAGAAATTTTAATTGGAGTAATGGTCGCAACCACTGCCCAGCAATGTCTAAATGCCGCACATTTGGAAGTATATATGGCAATGCAGGAAACTTCTGTAGTAAGGTAAGGTAATGTGATGATTTTATATTTTGATCAAAGGAGATAGTGTTTCAAGCAAGGATGCATATGTAATTATAGTAATCTTTTCTCATAGTTAACTCTTTTCCCATATTAATGATGATTTTTGGCTTCTCATACTTCCCATCTTAATTATTTATGTTAAAATAATTTTTGCAATGAGGTTTTTACAACTTGTGGGAGTGGAGCAAATTCTGCAAAACATAATAAGAAGTTGCATTTGTCCCAAATGAGATAGATTTAGTAGTTAAATAATGACTGCAGTACTCTGCTATTAACAGAAAGTAATGATTTTTAAACAGTTGTGGTTAAAGTTTAGGACCTTGAAGTATTTGGGTCGTTCAATAAGTCCTTGGAAATAAAAAGGAAAATGAATTATTTTGAGTAGATTTATTTTTCAATGTAATATCCTTTTAGCTCGGTGCACTTTTCTCAGTGTTTCTCCAACTTTTTTTAAGCTGCAAAAAAGTTAAATATTGGAAAGCCTTCAAAATAACCATCTCTGTTGGTGATCATTCTCCTTGTTTAGCATGAATTGTTTTCCACCATTTTTTCAAGTTCAGCAAATAAAGCAAAATCACTAGAGGCCAAATCTGGTGATTATGGTGGATGTTGTAATAATTTGAACTTTAATTCCATAACTTTTGCCTTAATTGTCCTGTTTTCTAGTAATCTAATAGTAGATGATTGTGCATTCCAAAAAACCACTGCAATCACCTTGTTGGCCAATTTCACCATCTTTGCTTTCTTTGGAGATCGCCTTTGGAAACTCACTGTTTGTTTTTCTCTGAGGTGTTTTAGTGTATCCAAATTTCATAAAGTTATGTATTAATACAGAAACTATCAGGATTGCCATTAAACCAGCCTCCGAATTGACCACATGATTACATTTTTTTTCTTTCGAGAGCAAATGTGGCACCCATCATACCAAGATTTTTTTCACGCACAATTTTTTGCACAAAATTGAAAACACTGTACCTTGTGATATGCCTTTAGCCTCAACTATCTCATGAACTTTGATTCATTGATCACTCAAAACCATATCATGAATTTTTTCAATCATTTAGGATGAAGTCACTTCAATTGGACATCCCCAACAATTTTCATTATTTGGGGATGTATGATCATGTTTAAACTCGATTGTAAACATTCACAAACACAGGAGCATGTGTGCCATGAACTTCATCCCACTCATCTATGATCTAATTTTGGTGTTAAGTCTTTGAAAGATTAGTTCTTAATCACTGCATGAAACTATTTTTTTTTCATTTTTCTACATAAACAAAAGTTTCCTGCTTCAATTGACTGAAAATGATGCCATGTGATAGATTTAGCTGAAACATTAACAGCAGTCTAATGAGACATGAGGCTTAAAAGTAAACCTTTTCCAATACTACGAGTGCCATCACTTGGATTTTTCAAGGACTTATTGAATGGCCCACATACAAGGTCTGTCCCTAAAATAAGTAGTCTCTTTCTACAGACAATGAACAATAATTTTTATATGGAAGTTCTAGAAAGGTTCTGAAAGAGAGTGCGATGCATCAGGAAGGAGATCTTTCCCAACTGAAGGCAGCACCACAACAACACACCATCCTACACTGCCTTCTTCGTAATCGTTTACCTGGTCAAGCGCAAGGTGGCAACAGCTGTCCCGGCTACCATACAGTCCCGATGTAGCACTTCCAGACTTCTCTTTGTTCCTAAGAATAAAAAGGAGATTGAAAGGCAACCATTTTGGAAAGATGGATAACTTCAAAGAGGCCATGACAAGCTGCTTCAAGGTGCTTCTTGCTTGTTCAAGGTTTCCATTGACACCTTCCAGGAAGTGTGATGCAAATGGCAGGGAGGATGACATCAGTGAGTCAATGCGCAAGGTTACTATTTTGAAGAATTTTAGAAATTGCACTTTGATATCCAATAAATTTTTTTATGGGATTTATTCTACTTATTTTTGGGACGGACCATGTGCAACATTATAGAGGATTTAAAGTTGTTATATACACTGTCTGGCTGTTACAACTAAAGTAAGGTGGAAAATTCAAGGTGAAATAGTATTATAATAGATCTCCATTTAGGTAGGGTAACATCACAAACATACATGGACCTGAAATATGAAAAAGAGAATGAAGCACCAATTAAAATGGAATGGAAAAGTATCAGAATAGATCAAACCCTTCAGTAAAAAACTGGATAGAGGAAAACAGGCTGATAATGACAAAAGGATAGTTGAATGATTTGAAGAAAGCAATGGGAGTGAAACCAGACAAAATGGAATGAACTCTTTTAGTGATATCCTGACCCATTTACAATGCGTTTTCCGTTACCTGAGACCTAACTATCTTTTGCACCCAAAAATGGCAGATTTCCCCCATGCTCACCAAAATCCACGGGCCCATTTTCAAGACAAAATTCAATAGAATTGTTCAATTTATAGTGTATAATATACATGTTTCATGGGTTTCCAACCTCTTAAATACCAGTTAGGTCACATATCAACTTTGATTTTACATATCAGTGGTTTATGAAAGAAGTACCCTTAGCAGTTACTTTAATACTTACTTCTATATACTGGGACCCATTTATCAAAGCTACTAGTCAGTTTATGAAGCCTTGTTTATGTGTACAGAATATGCTGATGGTGCACTTGTTACTTCATTAAATTACTCTATTATATATTACATTTAAAATGTTTCCAGAGGACTTGTAAGTCAAATCTTAGCTTTGAAATGTGGTCCTTGTGGTTGGTGGTGGAAATGATTGGGAGGCCTTGCTATATCCTATGTAGCGTAATTATTTCCCATTATAATAAAATAATTTGCATTTCTTTGTCTATATTAACTTAATAAAATTTCAGGTTTGGGACCATTCTTGGAAGCCAGTGCCTGATGAGGAACCATGTATGAGACTGTGGTTTAATCCTGATGGTGGAAATCCTAATGAAAGGGTTGCTCAGATATATGCTGTTAGGATGGCAAACATGGGATTGCGTGTAGCTTTTATTTGCTCAAAGATGTACTTACTGACTTTAGTCCTAATATTTCTTCCTGCAATGTTTAAAATTCTATAAAAACTTGCATTCCTTAGGTTTGAAATATGCCATGCAATAATAGTGCCTCCTCTAGAACAAATAGTGTTAAGAATTAGTATCTCAGTCTTTCATCCTTATCCAGACATGAAGTCACCAGTGTGCAGCAGAGAGTACACCTGCCTACTTAAGCAATCCATCTATTATGGACAAGTGATAGAAATCAATTCCATGCTGTACTTGTTAGTAATTTTGGCCTGATATTGGGCAATATACACATTAAAAGACAATAAAGAGTGACAGACTCATTGTGTGATCGGTTACTCCATGTTATGTAAGATCAAATTGAAATTATTTTTTTGATCTGATATTTTTATCAGCCTTTTTGTATAGTTGATTTAGAATGAATTACATTCATATTTTGATATGCTTTTATTTCATTTCAACAATTCACTTATTCTCTAGACTTATAATGAATGTGGAACTGAAGGATAAAAGATGAAACTACGCTGTAACATTTCCTCGCATGCCTGTAATTTGACTTTCCGGTTATGAGCCCAAAGAGTATTTAAGTTTGAATGTCTTCATTTTAGTAGATACGTTAGTTATAAATTGGAAATTCGAGAGATAGTTGAGGCCGATTCTTTGTGGAATTCCATTTTAATGCACAAGGGAGAATAAAATTTGCCAACAGTGTCAGTGGGGTAATGTCCTCACCTACCTATCCAGAGGTCGCAGGTTCAATTCCCGCCTAGGTGGTTTTACCTCCATCTAGGGCTTGGTTGTATGTAATTGTCTAATTGTTATATCATTATTCAAAGTCTGATGTGCTGTTTTTGGACTAATGCAAAATAAATGAATAACTTTGCATCTCCACAGAAAAGAATTTTTTACTGCGCACTAGTTGACAGTAAAAATTCTATTCAGTGGAAGCGCAAAGTTGTTTGATTCTTCCTTGTGGGTAAGTTGGAAAGTTATTAGTCAAGGTATAGTACAAATGAGCCATTGTTCACATTTACTTGTTACTGTTTTGAAAGTCCTTATATCTTTTTAATGAACTATAAAATGTATTGCAGCCTAAGTCTTAGTAATAGTATATATATTAAAAGATAAGTTTCATATGCCAACAATAATTATTAAAGATTATAAAAAATAATCAGACTTCCACTCCAAATTAGGAATGCATTGAGCTGAATATTAAATTGCTTATGAAGTTTTGATTATTGTAGTACTAAGACTGAGGGAAATTGAGAGTCCATCTGTCTTAAGCCCTAAAAATCAGTGAACAATAGAGCTTAACTGGTAACATGGTCATGTGAATTTCAAGCATTTCATGGTATGGGGTGTATTACTGTCCTGATACTGCACAAAGCTTTCCTGGAAGCATCCTGGTGCCCATAAACTTGGGTTTAATTAGTTAGGGTCATCCAGAGGCATCACCTGGTATTGAATCTTGTACCCTCATATAGCTACATAGGTCATTTCCTTTTAGATGAGCCAAGTTCATGAAGAAAATGCTCTCATTCCTTCCATTGGGAAAATAAAGATCCTGTAAGTGTCCGTATACTTTCTTATTATCATCTATTTTATTGGTTTTTACGTGCTGTGATAGCCCTTGCATATAAGCGTATGAGGATGTATTTGAACGCCTCCAATGTAGTCTATAAAAGTTAGCCCTCCATGCCACTATGCAGTGGGGTGATGACTTCGTCTTGTTTTTGTAGGTAATGAGTTCAACTCTTCCCTAGATGAGTTTCCTCCATCAAAGGAATGGAAGTTTGCGATTGTCCTTGTTTTTATATATTGTTCAATAATCGAATTTTAGGGTCAACTGGACTATTTTGAGGTTACAAATTAATAGAAATGAAAAAATGTAGCAATTAATGTAAAATATAAAAAAGTTAATTGAAAATCTCCCCTCCTCCTGCCCAAAGTCATTTCCTTATAATTGCGCCATATGGTGGCATGTACTTAGTATAATTGAGGTACATAATAGTCATTATTATTATCAGTAGTCTTGCTTGGTTAGAGTGGGATATTTATGAACTCTTGACGGTACCCCCTGCTCAACTTCATTTACATATCTTAATATCTGTAAATCTCATACTACATATGTATTTTATAATACCTTTTTTTTAGCCTGCATACATTCTACCTCATGTCATCATCCGAAATACTAATTCTTTCTTCCTCCGACCTTGCTTACCCAGAATTCTCTCCTCTATATCTGTCTTCAATATCCCATTGCCTCTCAAGATCTCTTGCTATTACCTTTCCTGCCTTCTTGAAATTTCTTCTAAAAATCTTCATGCTTATTTGCTTCATCATTTGTCTTCCTTTCAGTCATTATTTTTACCACTCTGCAAGCCCACATCTCAAAAGCTTCCAATTTATATTTATCCTCGCCGACCATGATCCAAGTCATCAACTCCCTCTTTATAAAATCTTTTCTAGCTAATGTATGTATTTCTATTTCTAATGGTCTTACTGCATTGCTCATCTTTAACACTTTCTAAATTGGTGAAATTTTCTACCTGCTGTAGTTTTTGCCACTCAACTGTTGTGTTTATCTCAACCTTTCTATTTCTTGAGAATCTGATTACTTTTTTGTAACTATCAAGCTATTTCATAATATGCTAAGCAATGATTTCAATCCTCTGGCTAACTGATTGGCTAAAGCCTTATCATTCACAAATTGAATTAATTAGTTTCCCATCTACTTTCACTCCAGCCTCAAGCCCTTCATACATGTTGAAAATGAAGGTGAATCTTACCTCTATGCCTAACAGTGCCCATCCCGATTCTCCATCCTCTACCTGGACTTGTACAGTCAATGTACAAGTTTTGCATAAGTTGTCTTTGCACAGAGCAAATATGTTAATTATAATTTATTGATTTCAATAGATACCTATAGAAATAAACACGAAATTTCAACATTTTTAAACATATTAAAAGAGTAATGATCTGTGCCATCTAGTTTTTATCAAATCGTTAAAGTAAAATATACATAAAGTTGGCCTAAAATAACAAGTCAATGAGCAAAGAATGCTTTACACAATGAGTTTACAAGAAGCATACAGTAGATTCATCAATTCCTTGAAACCTTGGTGATATCCCATTGGAGAGATTTGTAATGTTACCTAAAAACAATGACACCATATTGATGCAATTTAAGTAATATTTATTAGTCTCTGAGAATACTTCATAACAATTGTGGTAATAATGTTGTAATTTAATGACTGAATCATTACAATGATAAACTATTCTACCCTGTAAATATTGTGTAGAGAAAATATTCTACTTATATTAAGGTGAATTTTTCAGTTACATTATGTTTTCATAAGTTATACATATGCATACAAATAATATCTTTAAAAAAAAGACAGACTCATTTTAGTTTTTAAAAATGTATGGCAAATAGTATCTCTGGAAATAAACCAAAAACCTTTTTCTTGGCTGGTGAAATTTAAATTGCTTGCACATGCACATTTTAGGCCAGTTCCAAGTAATTCAACTTATGATAATTTTCCTTTTTGTAACTAAATTATAGAATCAATAGAATTGGTGGGAGATCTAAATTCCTTTAAAAAAGCAGCATTTTAAATAACCATTGATTTTAGATTGTTAACCGTAATAGATGACCCAGGTACAATTGATGTTAGTGGTCAAACGCAAATCTACATGAAAGTTAATTTTAAGCACAATACATACAAAGGCTTGATGGCAAACTCTTGATGGCCACTGGAAGAATAATTGTTTGATTATGCCAGGGAAGGTAAGGCAACCTCTAGACAGCAAGTGAGGTAAATGATGAACTTTTCATCTTGGTCTCCCAACAATTAACAAGATTTCAATACCTTGACCTACATAGTCACTTCTCGGTAATACATGATTCTTAACAAATATTGTGTACACTATGGTCCTAAACAAATAAGAATGGTAACTCTCTCAAATGTTTTCAAGACCTTAAGAGGAAGGCTAAAAATATGTGGTATGATTCATGTCTATCGCATTATTTTATAACTTGATGAATTTTGAGCAATTTTCAAGTTTTAATTTTATTTTTTATTTATAATTTGTTAAATTCATAATGAAATTTATTCTTGTAAAAAAATATATGGTTTTTAAATATTTATTTGAAAAATACCGCTAAGCATGATTCCAATAAGTTGCCAAAAGAGTTTGCAGTCAGATATCATCTAGCATACCTAGCAAAATTGCAAAATAAGGATATGAAATGAAACTATTGACTTTTGAGTCGTATTTCTTGATGGAGAATAGAAAAGGTAATTTATAATGGTATAGATGGATCACCAGGAAATCCAGGTTAAAAACAATCGCCAAGTGCTGTCACACACATATTCATGTATTACACTACTCAGCATTGTACTTTTGGTATTGATTTGATTTTTTAAAATATTAATGGTAACCTTTGTCATTTTTTTAGACCTGGGTTTATCCAAGACCGGTCCATACTAATTATGAACATTGCTAGATAAGATTCTTTGATTGGGTGATTTAAGTTTTTCAAATATGGAAAGAAAGAAAAATACCAACCATCTTTTTGCTGAGCTTTTGGTGGTGTAGAAAGATTGCCCACCATTATCATTCATCAGTTCTTCCTCAAGGTTAACTCATTTATATAGACCCAGGACAGTTTTCAGATCTTCTCAAACCATCTCTGATCAAGAGATCTCAAAGTCATTAAGGTGGTCATATCTGGAACCTCTTGGGAAGTGTAGAGGAGCAAACAAGTTGACAAGTAATTTTACCGTATATTACATCATATACATAATTGGTTAGTTTGTAACATTGATTCTATGAAAACATTTAATTATTTATAAAATATATTCTTTGCAGTATCACTCAAGTAACAAAGTAAATTAATGGAAGCAAATGCACATTTTCTATCATGAATTATGGCATCCATTATTTTTTTTTAATGATAAACTTTTCTTCAAGTTTTGAGAATTTGCCTATCCTGAGAAAGTTATACCTGGGTAAAATTGTGACCAGTTTCATTATTATAAATATATGCACTGCATTCATGGATACCTAAGACATGATTTCCTAACCTACTTTTGCTGTGGTTGTTGCAGGCATTTTTCCCTCTCTTAGCCTGATTGATTGACAACTTAAAATATGGCAGCAATAACCGTATTGTCACACAAATACCCACATTGCCTCTCTGATCATAGTTGTTAAGTAGTGATTCAATTTACAAATAATTTTGATAAAAAGAATTATGTCTTCAAAATGATCAGTATAATTAAACTACCACTCAGCCATTTCCTTTCAGATATCACTTTGTGCCACCAAAAGGTGCTCCCTCTGTTCTCGTCCATGGACAAGTTCAGAGAAGATTCATTCTTTTGTAAATGCTTGCATGAAATCACCAAGATGGTATTCTAATTGAATTGATGAATAATATGATCATTTGAACGAGTGTGTTACAGCTTGAAATATTAATTAATCACTAATATTGTATGTTTTTGAGCAGCTTAAAGCATCCAAGTGGAAACACAGTAGAAAAAGAGGTGAGATAAAACTTTTGCTTGATCAGAGAAGACCACAGAACAGATTCATGGCATAGGTGTTTCAACAATTTCATGCTCTTTGCTGAATACAAATTTTGAACAGCCCTAATTATACCATCTCTATCAATTTTCAAGGCTAGAAAACCTGCTTGCGCCGCTCAACATTTGGGCCACACTAGGTATATTCTTTGAAGATAAGATTATGTTTGAATTACATTAGAATACCCTGTTATCATGAAGCTTATGTATTTCGCCTATCTAATTCTTTTTGGCTCAGTGGTTTTGTATGAACTGGATTTATCAGAACAAAGAAAACACTATGGTGCATGCTAAAAAGAAATTTGGGCAAGTTTTTGCTAATTTTGTGCTGATTTTAAGAAAATTAAATGCTTATTTTTTTAGGGAAAATGAATAACCATTTACAGGACCTATCCATAGGTCAAGGCTTCAGTGTACATTCTTAAATCAATTGAAATATTTTCTGCACCCATTTGAAGCATTTTAACTTGAGTTAAATTATTATTTCATTCCTTTTTATAGAACAAAGCTTTTATCACCCATTACGCCCTATTGCTGTTAAACAGCCATATGACAAATTAGCTATTGTGAATAGCTATTTAAATAAACTTCACCACTCTATGATAAAAAAAAATATCTGATGCAACATCCAGCGTAGTTCATCTCTTCAAGTGAGGCTTTCTTCTATTTTACATTTGTTGGATATACTTTTCATCAGACATGGTTTTCTCATCATTTATCGAAGGATTTTTTGGTTGGAGCTGAAAATAAAATAAGTTTTCACCATTTGGAAATAATAGTATTTTTGTGCTCTGTATCTCACAACATCAAAGATTAGTAGTGGTAATAAATTAAAGACTTCGTGGTGATGATTGCACCAGATGTGGTAAAACAAATTTGCAGGACAATTTTTCAGGTTTTATAAATGATTATAAGGCTGAAATGATTCCTCGTTAAAACTTAAGTGGTAACAATGTTCACAACTTCTTGGTAAATTATTCAGAGCTATGAAAAAATGCCATCTCATATTAATTAATGAGCAATTTAACTGTTTGAGTGTATTTAATTGCTACTGTCATCATTTCTATGACACAGAAAATATCATGTTGTAATAGATAGTTCCCCCAAACACTAGGCTATTCCAGCCCTTTCTTTTCAAAGCAAAATTGTCACTAGTCCTTAAGTTTTTTCTTTATTTCCTGCTTGAGTTCCAAACTGGGCTTTCACATTGTTCAAGTCACCAAAAGGTGACCATTTTTATCCAAAAAGAAAGTTACAGAAAGGAATTTTGGAACACTAATTCTAAATAGTGTGATTCCCTTCCACTATGATTTTTTGGACAAATGTCATTAATGCTGAGTGCAATGCTAGACATTGATTTCAAAGTGTCAATTGGAGATGTCTCCTTTAGAAAAGTTATCCAATGGAGACTTGAGCAATGTATTTTTATGAAAAAATGTGAACACCAAACTCATTTCCTCTGTCCACAAGCCAATTAATCACCAGGTAAACTAGTTGTTTCAGGCATAACTTTGTGGAAGTTGTGTATATTCAAAGAATTGACGGACATAGTAATTTTTCACTCTTTGTATTTCAATGAATATGACTTGTTTCATCTCAATAAGGCACTCTGGCCAAATTCTGAAGCATGCATCTCAGTGTTTAGAATATATAGGCACGATAGGAAGGGTTGTTTTGAGGGGAAGAAGGAGGGCCTGGGAAAGTGGAAGGGTGTGATTAGATTTAAGATATAGTTAAGGCCAATGCTTTGTGGAAATCCATTTGTAAAGCACAAAGAAAGAATCAAAGACTTTGTATTTCCACAGGAAAGACTTTATTACTGTCAAATAGTTTTACTACACTGTAGACATGAGTCCAGATGATATTACATTGTTGTGAAACTAGTAGAAAGCTATAAATTCTTTCCCGTTGCAATACCAAGGCTTTGATTCTTTCATTGCGCTTTAATTGTGTGTGATTAGAATTTAAAGACTTAAGAAAGTGAAAGACTTAAAAGGATGAGTATCCATACACAAGAGGATGGCCATGGAAGGGTGGACGCATGAACTTGCAGCCATTTAAATACTAAGAGGGAGCAAAGGAAGGTATTTGACAGGGAAACCAGCAGATTCTAGGGCGAATTTTGGGAACCCTCCCTTGGTCAAGGTCCCACAGTGGTCAGGAGCCCAAGAACAGGGGGAAACTAGGGAACTTTTCTGAGGGAGTGAGTAATTTTGTGGAAAGGATGTTGTTTCACGGTATTGTTTCTTTGATCTTACTAACTATTGGCACCAAAAAATTTTATTTTATATCCTTTTGTGTACTTACATTAAAGCTGGGGACTTCGATCGTTTCACAATATTAAACCAACTTATGTTACTGCTTCTTCTGAAAAATTAATTGAGAGAATCATTCAAATACATGGGAGAATATATTTTGAACAAGTAAGAATTTAGGATAGAACTATTTTAGTTAAAATGTGCTTTTAATAGTTATCTCATGTGTGTTATCAATTTATCCACAACATTCACTCTATTGCACGTATTTTGAATAAATTACTTGGATCAAAAATTAATTGATTTCATTAAAGTTATCCTGAAGCATCTTCAGCAGGGGTGTTTTACCTTTTCCTACCAGCCACTTAGGCAAGTGGAACACATTTGCCTCCATGGAATTCAATTGAAAGCTATTTTGTCCAATTGCTCATATCTGTCATTATTCATATATTCACAAACCCCTTCTTTATTCATTAAGATGAGGCCCCTTCAAAATTAATTCAATTAAAATATTTTAGATTTTCAATTGATGAAATATTAAAAAAAAACATTGCATCAGCCATGCTCTAAGAAAAACGGATGGATAGTTACAAATGGAACAGAAATCAATAGCCACATACTAAAATCACATCACTATTAATTAGTACTATGAATTAATACATATTCATGTTCCTGGAAGACCAAGTCATGCAGCTCTTCATGCAACAGAAAAGAATACATATATCAACACCAAGCTCATCTAATAACATATTAGTTATTTTCTATGTTAAGCTTATGCTTCTAACTTTCATAAATGTTGTAAATATATTACACATTGCAGCCTTCAATTTAGCAACAGCCATATTTCAACTAAAGAGAAAAAGCTTTCACCAAGGGACATTGCACGTTGGTGCACATTTAAAATGATTTCTACCAAGATTTGGGTTGAACTGAATAGAAAAACAATAAAAAGGACTGCTTGAGTATGACCATATCTTAGGAAGTTTCGGTGATGCATGAAGCCAGAACTTTCCTGTTGTAATCACTATATTTTTTACAGTTAATCAAAATCACTGGTATGTATTATCTAATTAAATCATGATTGGTGCATTTTTGTGCATAGAAAAGATGTCTGCATTAATATAGCAGATGGATCCAAAATTCAATTATGATAATTAAACAATGTTTTTAGTTACTGCATTTAGGTTTGTCATTAATGGTGTTTTTAATTGCTGGGAAATTTTACCTTCACTCTAAATTCTTGGAGAAATGCTTTTCTCCCAACAAACTTCCAAATTTTAGATAAAAATTAATTTTAAAACTTTATTGCCATTGCATCTATGGTGGCTCTACCCAAAACCTGCATACATTACATACATTCCATCTCATTTTAAAATTATTTTTGGGAACACATTACATCATTGCTAAATGAAAGAATTAATACTCATAGAATATTTTAAAGTTAAATCTGGTGCTGTTTTTTCAATGGTGATGTCTTTGTGTAACCTGCCATAAGCCTTTGTCAGCCAAATTTCACAGGGGATGAAGAGGACCCAATAAGGCTTGTGGCATCAAAGCCCAAGGTATGACACAATTCCATAAATGATCATAGGGCCAGCGGGTGGTTGCAATACCCATCAGACTGATCCAATGGGTTGGCTTATAGTGTTTTTACATTTTATCATTCCAAACAATATCTATGGGATTAAGTAGCTCAGTGGGTAGGTGCATTAACATGTTGATTCAACCCCGAAGGTATGTCAATGCACAGATGTCTATTTGGTCCATCTAAAATCAGAACTATGATTTTCCGGTTACTGTAATTTAATGGGAAACCAAATGGTCAGATTGGGAAATACAGTGGAACCTCACTTAATGGGCACCTTGCATAATAAGTACCTAATTTGCATAATTAGCAAAAATATTGGTCCTGAAAACGACTCGCGTAACAAGTGACTTTTCGGATCCCTAAAATATTAAACCACTTACAATGAAAACTTCATATTCAAGCAATTAAAGGTTCAGTGGAACTTACTCAACACAAAATGTAGGCATAGTCTGTTCCAGCTTCTATGATCTTCAATGTATATATATTCATTCATTTTATTCTAAACACAACACGAAATAATGTTTAACTCAAAAATATTTCTTGCTCCTTGGAAAATAAACCCCTGCAATTCTCGAGATATCACAAAATTATATTTATGGCTGGGTGTCCTGGGCCATTATTTTCTCAATATCAAGTTCCCTCAAAGCCTACCTCAAAACTCATTAAGATTTTCCATTTACACACAAGTGAAGATAATCTCACAACTTCAGTTCTCCCATCCCCTCCTCCTTCCACTGAGTGGAGTCATTAGCGTTGCAGTGTTGTTTCACTTTATGTGAAACAACAGTGCAATGCCCTGACTTCTTAGATGCATGCATGTCCCTCAATCTCTGGGGAGAGTGGACCATAAAGACTCCTTTGCTGCAATAAACAAATTCTGGGAACTTTGGCCATTTCATTAAAGAGAAGAGTTGTCCAGTGAAGGATGCCATCCTTTGTGGTTGGATTCATTCAAACTCACTTTGGTACCTAGATAAAAGGTCTTAAAATTTTTCATCTCATTGTTAATCAGTCCAACACCTTCATTCGATTTTAAACTTAACTGAGTGAGGCATGTGAATTTCAAAAGATTCTTTCCGTGATGCCTCCTTTTTCTGAATCATTTTAGCTCTGAATCGGTTAATGTACAAGCCAAAGGTAGCTCATCTACGTAGAAGTGAATAATAAACTGTGTCATTGAAAATTGAACTCCTAAAACCAGTTATATCTGCCAATAGTTTGGGATACCAAATTCAACCTTACAAAAAAATTTTAAATGGCGAAAAATTGGCAGCTATGTTTGAAGAAAGTAATTTAGAACTGAAATGGAATTATATGACAAACACTGATTTGGATGCAGAGCTAATCATCAGTTTTTAACACAAGAAGAGCTGAAAATGCTCTCATTTCTGGTCCTGGATAATTGGTAAAGGCTGATACATTAGCTAAAGAGTTTGGAATTGATTTCAAGTCTAATCATGGCTGAAGTAGTTCACATTGAGAATGACGTAGCATTTAATGTGCTTCTTACTAGTCAGGGAATGTATCTCATTATATCACATCAGACTAACAAACTTTCACTGTTCACAAAATTGTTCAAAGAAATTTCATCTAAGAACAATTTAATGCTTGAAAAATTCATATTTTTTAACTGCATCCAGGAAGAGAATTCAATGCATTTAAAATTGAAGATTGTTTTGGTAGAGGAAAAGTATCAGAGTGCATTACACATTTCAAAGTAGGGATTTCAAATGGCGGCATGATCTTTATATCTAGTATGCATGTACACTTATATTCATAAAATCTTTTAAGTCCCTGAAAACACATGGTGAATAAAAATAGATTCGCTCACTTTTTTCAATTAATACTGTATTTATATTACTAATTAATATTTTTCATTGAATGAATTAATACATACATGTATTGCTGTCCAAGTAACTGAAAATAGCTAAAAAATGTCTAAAATTCCTTTAGTACAAATTTTGGTTAAAAAATGTATGTATATATGAACAATATCTATTGAAAGAAACATCTTAGGTCATATTGTACACCCAAAAGTATTTCTATCTGCATCAGATGCCAAATCCTCATTTGTCTTAGTGTTTTTTCTACAATCTTTGTACAGACTATACCATTCAACCAATCAAAAAATTTCCGTTACAAATTCATTACTTGATTTCATGAAGCAAATATTTTTACCCATGGCTCACTCCCATTTGGCAGCATATTTAAATAAAAATTGGTACCCATCTGCATATCCATTACAAGTTCAAAATAGGAATCTGAATGTTCATAATTTTTTAGCTTCAAAAAAACAAAAGTTATGTACAAACCCCGGAGGATTCCAATTATTTGAATACAAAAATATTTCAAATTAATATCAAAAAGACAACTATGCCCTCATAATAATTATGTGCAAGAAAAAATCAATTTGATGATTCATCAAAAAAATCACACACTTTGATCAATGATCAGGATGATTTCCTTAACCTTGATTTCATGGTCATAGTACTCTACTGCTAACTTTATAATTCTGGTGATGTTCAATATAAAAACTTATATACCCATTACATTATGAAGAAATTAGTGCATAATATCTTGATACATCATGAAATAAATGTCCTCTTTTGTAGGAAATAATACTTTGGAATCTGAAAATATTTTCACCATCTTTCCATCGGCTTTCTTCACAGAAGAAGCTAATTCAGTGCATAAATTTATTTCAAATACCTTTGAAGAACTGATAACATCATATTCAATTTAAATTCAACAACTTCATATTTAAACACCAAAAGAAGAAATAATTAACACCCAGAATCATAGCCGTGACATCTAAATACAACATTTTCTACTTTTTATTCTTTATGTCATTTTCCACTCTTATTCTGTTTATTATGAATGAATGTTTTACTTTCATTAATTTATAACTCTTCAATGACATTGTATATCCTAATAAATTTAATTTCTGAATTTACAAATTTTTTAATCTTATTCATGTTAATGTAACAAAAAAATAAATACTGGTGTGAATGGTTTCTCTTGTAAAAAATATTTTGTGCATAAAATATTGTGAAACAAATTTAATTATGATATTCATATATATTATTAACTAATTACAATCGATTTACTTGTCTTTGAACAACCGTTTTTATAAAATATATGTTACTAACAATTGTTTTACCAATTTGACTACATTGTCTTAGATTTATTATAAAGTCACTTTTTGTGGTAGAAGTTGAGAATATATAAGGAAGCAAAGTGGTCATTAATTTGACATCATTACAAGGGAAGTTACTACAATTATAATTGTTTCAAGTTCAATCTGAATAATTTGTAGTTTCTTAACTCTGAAATTCGGATAAGTTCTGAAACTTTCACTTGAATTTTTGAAAAATTTGCATTAAATTTTGTATTTACTTATTTTTTTGTGCCTCAAAGTCAGTTTTCTTACAGGTAGCCTACACCCTCTAAAGGAGTTAAAAAGACTCAAAAATCAATAAATAAATTATTTTAAAGAAATATATTTATTGTTAATCGAATTTTAGTGAGATTCCCAAGAAGTAATAAATCTGAGTAAAACATTAAAGCAGGAAGGAATAAATTTGATCCAGTGGATTAGTACTTGTATTTGGGAGGTATTTTAGAGGAAAAGGCACATAGTAATCGGGACCTTACTCTGTGGCAAGAGGATAAATTTAGATTGGAGGCTTTTGAGATATGGGTGCAGTAAAGAATGGAGAAAATAAGTTGGAGAGAGAGAAAGATGATGCTGATGTTTAAATATACTAGACAGAGTGAGGATTTCATTGGGAGAAATTAGAAAAGGCAGAAAAAGTGGGCAGATGAAATATCAATGGGTAGTGGGATGTTGAAGACTGATAGAAGGTAAAATGTTGGGCAATTGGAGAAGAGGAAGAAAGAAAGTACGACTTTTAATAAAAAATAAGGTTTTATCATTTTAATGAGATGTCTTTTAGATCCATTAGAAAGAGTTTTTATTGGGAAGAATAACATGAATTAATCAAACTAGATATACCTGTTATGTTAGATTTTAGGCTATTCTATGTAAAATGTGAAAGAGGCAGTGTCATGGCAGTTCATGTCATTCTACATATACATATTAGGAGTTAAAAATAAGAAATACCTTGCCAGAGAAAATTAAGGAAAGCAAAATTAACTTCCTACTTATTTATTTCAGAAATGGGACAAGAAACCAAAGCTAAGAACCAAACTAGGTATGAATCTGAAAACAGTGTAGAACTAACTCATCATTATTTTCAAGGTAACTCAAAGTATCCAGCAAAATGCCAATTCTTTCAAAACGATGCCAAAACTAGCTCTGCAAAATTAATTCTCATGCTTAATCAAAATAAGGAAGAAAAGATCCAGCAAGCTACCATGATATTCATTTCTACAAGGATACCAAAAAACCATTCCAACATGAATGTTCATATCCATTCAAAATGAGGCCAAAAAGATACATCAAGCCTGCACCAACCTAGCATCCATATAGACATCAATATAACTGAACTACATGCCCATATAAAACGTTTTCATAAGCAATGAAGTTCCCCTTCACATTTAGGTAATATCAATTACCATTTGGAATTAAGGTAGCTGCCAATTTATGCTTAGATGAATGATTAATCAATGGAGAACAATTTGTATGCTTACACACATAAAATGTGGTTCTTGTCTACCCCTAAGAGTTGTTATTGACTAAAACTCACATCATACTGATGTTCATTTCTTGTGGATTTTTTTGTGACCCAGAGCGAGTTGTTAGAAGAGAATGTGTATCAGGAGGAGAGCTCTTGATTGGCTTTTGGTCGGTATTTGGGGAGAGGAAGCATCCTGGGGAAGTGTTGGAATTTGTGGTGAGAGAAGGAGGCATAGGAGAAGGGATTTTCCATTGGCCTCCTCCCCATATATCCTCAGCTCCCTTGTCTTCTACAATCAGCTCAGCTGGATCAAACTTCAGTTTTCCTACGGTAAGACAACAAGTGATGGAAACACACAAGCACAAATCAGGAAAACTAGGAAATAAAGCAGAAAAGATTTTACTGAAAAGAGCAACGAACGAAAATGTAGCACATACAAACTAAATACACATAAAATTGAAAACATTTCCTCCCATTTATCTTCCCTTTCATTTATCAGGAAATCAATTCTAAAGGTTTGCAACCTTCTTCAAATTTAAAAACCTGACATATCTCCAATGCCAACTGTTATAATGTATTTACAAAGCAATCCTGGATATGTACATAATGGATTCCCAAAACATAGAAAAATTATTTTGCAAGATATATACAACAAAATTGCATGCCAAATATATTAACACTCATGGTGCCATCTCTTATGACATGTATTTTGAATTGAAATAATAGCAATTTTTGTTGGAAATATAAATTTGCATCAGTAAATAAAATCATGAGTCAATGAGGATATTTTACTCCAGTGGTAATATCAATAACGATTTAGCAAGATGATGTAAAACACAAATTAACAAAATCATAATTTAATCTCGATCATTTACATCTCGTTTGAATTAATAATGCAATTTATGATAAATTAATACGTACTGAGTATTTTTATTTAATTATATCATAACAATTGCCTTTATAAACAACTTCCCGGTTTTTTTCTATAAGGATCGATTAAAAGAACAATCGAATTTCAACTTCAATGTATCCTTGAAATCATGCAACCTACGCATGCATAACCGTCCAACAAATTGCATAACACTGCCACCCTCAGTCGCCTGTAGGCATAACGAACTTTATGTTCATATTGAAGTACGATATTTAAAAAATATCAACAAATTTCTCTCGTGACTACAGATTTGGATTGAGAGTACCAAATTAAATTTAGACGGCGCAACAGACATTTGAGTGGAATGTTTGCCTGCTGACTGGTGGGTCCCTGGACCAAAGCCAGCCGCTCTAGACAGCACACCAAATAAAAATCTTAGCTGCTGTCCATTCCCCCCCCCCCTCCTAACCTGATGGTGATTTTCACAACCCTATGCCTTAGTTCAAGGTGAGATTCACTCTGGCCCATTGGAACCAACTTCCAGGTTGATTACTGTCATTTAGTCAATTCATGGGGAAATAATCTAAATTATTATTTAATCAGTTGAATAATTTCCAAATGCAGATCATATTAAAAAATGATATGCCATTTCATATGTACGAATTCAGTCATCGTGAATGATGACTGAATGATGACTCTTTCTGGGTTTAATACAGGTAAAAAGAACCGAGGACTTCTAAGCTGCCCAGTAGCTTCAAACGATGGGCTAATGGAAATAGAAGTACTTTCACTTCCATACAAACTTTTCTATCTTAAGCAATCCTTGATCACTGATTGTGTCAGCAAAATAGCAAAGATCTACTCCCTACTTCTCTGAAATGTTTTGAAATTTAACTCTGTAATTTGAGTGAGAGCAAAGCATAGACATTAAATTACCATCCTGAGAACAAAAAACTAGCATTCTATCGAATTCTTTAGAAAATGATGGAAACACTCACCAGGTGTCAACTTTCCCAGCTTCCGGGCAGCTTCTAAGAGTTCTAGGGGGGATAAAGAATTTGGAATTCTGGGATATATACCACCAATGCCATCTTCGCGTGGCTTCTGGATCCCAAGGCAATGCAGCAAGCGCCTAAAAGATGTATTTTCAACCACAGCAGAATGCTCTTCTACACCCCATGGTACAATTGGAATAGGCTGACCCATTACTATGATGAAAAGAAGAAGAAAGAGAAGAAAACTAATTAAAAAAGTTGCTTTGGGTTTTGATTTCAGGTACTCACAATAATAAATAATACTATCATTGCCATTTCTCCATAAATGTTATTAAAATTTTCCATGTTACATCAATGGTTATCTTTTGATTAGCATGTAACGCTCAAGTGTCCACAATGTACATGTGTGTGTAATATTTTCTAAGCTCAGGTATTCAGGATGCAATTAATGATGAAATTAATGGTTCATGAACTGGAATGCTTTGATGAATTTCTTCCATTAGCATCTGGGGATACCAAGGAGGATAGAATGCCAGTATGTTGCAAGGCTAGTGTTGACTATTGCTAAGAGAAAGATCTGCATTTGCAGCAAAAGTAAAACCATGAAATAAAGTTTGGAGTTGATAGGAAGAGAGCATGACAGAAGACTAAATGTACACAACATTCAATGTCTTATCCTTTTGATTTAAATGCATTACCATATAATACTGAGTACAATATAATACAGATTTGTCACTTCATTATATTCCTGAAATATGGTATCTCTATGGATGAAAATTATGCAGTTTTAACTGATATATTAGCTGATGATGACACATGACATTATCATGTCTGAATTCATTTCTCTGACATGTTTCCATTTGTAATTTACTTAACAAAGTATGAATGTATAATAATGGTTGGAGCGAAAGTGGGTGGGGAACTCAATAAATCAGATTTACGGAAAATCAAGCATTAGTTAGCCAGTCAGCTAAAGGGTTAAAATCACTGCTTGATGCATTGCAGAATCAGTATTTTAAGTATGGAATGAGAATTAATCAGAAATAAAGGTAAAGAGATTCTCCAGAAATAGGAAACCTAAGAAAAACATTGCAGTTCAGCTACTTGGGAAGCGTTTTGAATAATAGTGAGAAGAGTGGGGGGGGGGGGACATTAAAAGAAGGATTAGATAAGGTAAAGAAGAATCTATAAAGTGACAGGAATTTTTAACAGGCCCCTTAAGTATAGAGGTAAGGAAAAGACCAGTTAAAATCTATATAGAGTGCAAGTTTTATATGGTTCAGAATCTTTGTTGTTGAGGCAGGAGGATAAGCATAGATTGAAGGCCTTTGAGATGTGGGCATACAGAAGAACAGAATAAAATAAAATAGTCAGAAAGGTTATATTAAACTGAAATAAAACTCTGAGGCTCCAGGCATGGTAAGGGGAGAGAGAAGATTGTTGGGAAATCTAAGAAATCGGGACAAGTGGATGCAGGAGATACTGAGAAGTAATGGACTGTTGAATATGGTATTGTAGGTTAGAATGTTTGGAAGGCAAGGCAGAGAGAGGGAGAGAGAAATCATGCAGTGCTAACGAATGAGTTAATTTAAAATTAGCATGGGTTCTAAGGAAGTTTACATCATATTAGCTAGGACTTAAGAGTACAGTAGTGTGCAGCTCCAGGGTCAATCAAAAACCAACTCTAAGGTGGAAGACCACTAATAATAATAATAATAAAACAAACTACCTAATCACTTTTAGTTTTAAATTCCAACTGCAAGCCTGTGTGCCAGCGCAAAAATTGCCCGGTGACCTCTTCTTGCCATATCTAGAGCATGGAGAAGGCACTAGATGCAACATTGGCTAAATAAACAGTCTTTCCCATGATTGTGGATTACTAGGATTGAACGATTATGTACTAACGAAAGTTTGCTCTTTGATCAATGAGAAGCTTATAGTATGGAAAGTGACTGATAAAGAGGTAACTTTTGCTAAGAATATATTTCAATGAATAATATAAAATAAAAATAAATAATTTAAAAAAATAAATACATAAAATAAAGTGGGTCGCAGCAGTCCAGGGGGTAGAGCATTGAACTACTGACCGGAGGGCCCGGGTTCGATTCCCAGTCAAGTGCCTGGGCACTTGCCCACTCTGGGCACCTACAGCTCCACCCAAGCTATATGATTTTTCGGGTACCAGATCTTCCTTGGATACCATAACCGGCACAGGGAAAGGAACTGGCCCCCCTACCTTGATGTGTGAATTTCACATGCCGTCAGGCTTAGTACTGGGTGGACTCTACCATCACCTACCAAACCGACCTTTGGATTGATTACTGTGTTTATGGTTAATCGTTTAATATAAAATATATTTTAATAGACATTAAAACACTTTGGTATATCTAGAAATAATATCAGTAATCAACCTTAGGGAGTTCTGCTAATTTCAGTAATAGGATAATCTTGATGGCATATTTTTCATGAGCAAAGAGCAGTGTTACTTGGGTGTAATAGTATGAGAACACTTCAAAGTCCAAGGATACAGATGCCATGATGATACACTCCAACCAGGTATGAGTGAAAGGAAATTACTGAATGTAACTCAGTTGACAGAAGTCTATTGTTAAATGCCCACCATCAGCAGAAACCCTAATCACCAATGTGGGAAAAATCCTCCAAAGATGCTCACAGCCCCTCTCAAGGAAGGGGCCAAGCATGAACTGAGGCCTTACTGCCAAAGGGACAGAGGCATACATACAGCACCAGAGACTGTAATCCTGTTGGGAAATCCTTACCCACTTAGCCTAGATTGAATTCCTTTGGTTGAAAAAAAGTGGTCCTGCTGTTTCAATACCTAAGTTTTCAATGAAGGCATCATTACCCTTGAAGCAAAATGAAATAAATATACATTCTTAGGTTTAACTTAAATTCATACACATGTATATACCCTAGTTCCTATGTCTTCCATTATGTTAGTCATTTTGTAAAAACATTGATAATATATTGTTAGAAATGTTCAGTGTTCTACTCCAAAAAGGACTCTGTGTGGGAATTTGAAACAAAACAGCATACTGAGGTATAACCTCTTCTTCCAAATACTGAAAACTTTAAGACCATGATTTCAATGGTTATTCTTAATTTTCACACAAAATCACATAAAATATGGCTAATAGATTCCTCTTCAGATTACTAATAGGCTATCTATGGAGCACTTATTTTGCTTTGTTTCCAAGCAGATTGCTTCAGAGCATTAAGAAATAGAGAAATGGCAATGGTATTTGTAATCTATTATGGATTCAGAGAGACATTGTGAAGGCTCTGGCAAATTCTAAACCTAATGGCCCCTGAAAGCCCTTTTCATTTGGAAAGACATATTGAATTCCATCAGGTTGTATTTCTTAGAAGTCATGGTGCAAACAAAGACAATATGAGCAATTTTAAAAATACCAATAGTACATTATGTATCTATCAAACAATTAACATTGATTGAATTGATAAGCTATACAGCAAAGTGAAGAAAGCAACAGACCACCATCACTTTATAGGATTAAATTTATCTATAAGCCATCAATTAATCTTAAAACTGAATATAAGATAATATTCAAAAGTAGCAGAACACATAACTGCTTTATAATTATTTATTCTGTAAAAAGTGGCCATGGAATTGAGACAAATTCTATGCTTCACTGTGCATATTCACTATGCATAAATTAAGTAGGAATATGTGCATATGGGTTAATAATTATTTTTTCTTGCGAAGCTTTATTCTTAATGAGATCTGTAGCTAATGTAATGCTCCTAAGACTAATAAAAATTATTGTTTTTATTTTTTAAAGAGCTTCCCCATGCTTAAATAAAAACAATTAAATTTTCTTTATTATTCACCTAAGCTAATTTTGACATATTTTTGAAACAATATTTTAAAATTCCAATGCGATAAAGGAAAAGTGAGATCATTTTTAAATTAGCACACAAAATTCATTACAAATTACCAAGAAACTGCTATGAAATTTTTGATTTTGGCCTCTTATCTACTATAAAAATAGCAAGTCTAATATGCATATGAACTTATTGACTTACCTGCATAATGATATGCTATGGGCTCCATCACTGGAAACTGTGTGTAATTACAGCCTTGGTCTCCATTTCTTTGCCTTTTCATGCAAAGTTTGACGTAGCATGCTTCAAGTAGGGCATCTTGTAGCCAATGAATCACCCTTTCCAAACCTTCCTTGACCAAATTAGCTGTGAAAAATAAATTCGTATTTTATCATGGTTACATAAAATGAATTGATATAGTTTAAATCCACCATATCATGAGAAATTCCCTTGGAAATTACTTTGGCTAATGCAACACTATTATCATAAGTATATTGTAGGACGGGAATTTCAGGCCCTTGAATGTGAGATATACAATGTTAAAAAATACATGAAATTGAAGAAAACTGTTGGAATAGGTAACATCCCTGCAGGAGTACTGAAGAAATTAGAAAAACAGGGAATAAAATATTTTTATAGGCTGTTTTATGAGGGAGAACTTTGGCCAGAAGAATTTAACATCAATATTGATAGAACTTGTACCAAAAAAGAATAAGCAGCAGTATGTCAGGCCATAGGACTATAAGTTTGATTTTACAAGCAGCAAATATATTACTTAGAATCATCAGCAAAAAGATCTAGGTAAAAATCAGTTTGGATTTAGAATCAAACTTTTTCAAGTGACAGCAATTAGGAAGACTGAGTATAACTATTATCTATTTGAATGCTTTATTGATTTCAGAAAGTCATTCAATTGAGTACTATGTAGCATTATAGCTTAAATTAACCTCAAGAGTTAATTTCTCTCAGAGTGCTATCCAGTCCCTTTAACTATTCATATAAAATTGTTTCAAATAATTATAAAAATAAAAGTGACCAGTGAACATGAACAAAAACAAACCGAATTTGCAATATTTTTTAAATATTTATTTGTTTTAATTTTATTATAATGTTAACTATTTCCATGTAATGCTTGGGAAGCTAGACAGGAAAGAGGTAAAAAGGCAGATACCCATAATAATAATTTTAATTAGCATTATACTGCTTTCATGAAGAATTTTAATGTTGTTTTTTCTCTTGAAATAGTAAAATGTTGTCATGCAAAAATTGGATTACACCAGAAAGTATTAACATTTGAAGGACCCTAAAATCCTCTTTTCATTTGAAGGTTATTTGTTCAGCTGGTTGATTATCACTACTATAGTGCAAATAAATATTTTTGTAAAACTTGAGTCTTTTATATTTGCACATCATATCAGTATTTTATATGTATGTATATTTTGAATTTTTAGCATTGGTGCTTTTATGGTGTGTCAAGTTCAACTGCCCTTTATATTTTAAATGAAATGCATTGTGTTAGCTGGGCAAAATATATGTTAAGATATTATTAGTATAAAATACCTGCTAGTTTTTCTGCATCTTCCTCTGTACTAAGTGATGCATATGCGCTAATTACATTATCCAATGTAATATCATCCTGAAATGAGATTAAATATATGTGTTGAAGTATTGATGTAAATGACAGGTAATTACTATAGTAACAGGAATAAGCAAAGCATTTATTTTGTGTACCAATGATTATTAAGATGAATAATATTAATGTAGGTACCTCAAATCTAACAATTATTATTTGAAGGTGGCATCTTTCAACCTCGCCTAGTAAGAATGAAATTTACTCTTTATGAATCATCAAAACACATGACACAAATACTTGATAGCTTAGAATAATCGATCATAGTGAAAGAACTGGTAAATAAAATTTATAGAAAGAAAATTCACATTTACCCTAAGTAAAATTCATTGAAGTATGAAAGCAGACTAAATATGCATTTCAGCTCATAGGGGCTCATGTTTTGGTGGTTTTAAAGGTTACAAATATTTGACTTGATGACAAACTTATATCACCTATTAAGATCGTTTGAGATAGGTAACCCTTATCCATAATTGCTTTTCAAGCGAGATACAAGCTCTTCCTAAATAATAGATATTGAAATTTTCCGCAATGATTTATGGTCAAATATCATACCTTATCATTGGATACTAGTTTTCTTAAGTTCAGAATCATGTGTAATTATGTATAGGGTGAAATTGGAGATGGAGGGTGAGTAAGGGTGGGAGGAGTTCAGTGGGGGGATAGATGTAGGTGGTGTGAGTATGAATGATGTTATTTGCTGTGTGGGGTTAATTGTAGTCAAAATGTTGAATCATGGAAGGTTGGCACCCAGAGGGTGAATGATTAAGAAATATCAAGTAATTCAAAAGTTTGCTTGAAAAGAAACTTCATTGAAACTATAAAATATAGTTCTTATTCTGCTGCATGATTCCCAATTGTTGCAGCATGTTGTATCTGTGGTCTTAGGATCTAAAGCAAAGAATTTCAGTCACCAACTTAGCAGAATGTGGAAACTCCATCAGATACTTTGTCGCAAACAATGATGGTACATCCTGCCCCACTTCTCATGCATTCAGGGTCTATCCTAAAAATAAGTAGTTTTTTCGTTGTCTTTTCAGACTCAAAAGGCATTATCCGCAAAGACTTAGTGCCTCAAGGACAGACATTGAACAGAAAGTTTTACATGGAAGTCTTTGAAAGGCTAAGGAAAAGAGTGCATCAAATCAGGAAGGAGATCTTCAGCAACTGGAGGCTGCACCACAACAATGCACCATTCCACAAGGACTACCTCGTAAGTGAGGACCTAACCAAGCTTAAGGTGGCAATAGCTGTCCCAGCTACATTACAGCCCCAATGTGGCACAGCCGGACTTATTTTTGTTCCCAAGAATAAAAAGGAGCTTAACAAGCAGCCATTTTGGAATGCTGGATAATTTCAAAGAGGCTGTGATGAGGTGCCTCAATGAGGTTCCCATTGACGCCTTAGGGGAAGTGTACTGTAACTGGAAGAGGTGCAAGTATCAGTGTGTCATTGCACAAGGGTGCTATTTTGAAGAATTTTAGTGAATTGTAAATTGATCATCAATAAATTTTTCCCAGAATTTATTCCACTTATTTGTGGTACAGACCCTGTATTACTTTATTCTAATATTAAAAATTCCTCTTTCTGACCAAAGTGAAACTCACCACAAGTATCACATTTAAACCGGTGCAATCCAGTTTTCTTTGTATTATTAATTTTTTAATTATTATTATTACATGAAAGTAGTGTTTGAGGGAAGTAAAAAGTTACTTTGAGTAAAATTCTGGGAGAAACGTTTACAATCTTGCAAGTACATAATCTTAACTAAGAATTGTAACTACTTACATAACTTAGATTAGTTTGTTAAAAGAATATGATGGTAATGCCAGAAATGGCTTTCTTCATAGTTTTTTTAAGTGAAAACCCGTCCATCCTACATTTTTTATTGTTTTTTAATATATTTGATTTCCATGAATAGCAGCCTGCCAACATACTTTTATTTGGGATGAAATCTTCACATAAAACTGAAGATTGCTGATGAGCAGAAAAAATACATACAGGTATGGCTTTTGTCTGGCACAAGATGTTCTGAGAGGGTAAATAGAAGGTAGGCAACAAGGAACACCCTGGACTTCTGTCAACGAAACAGTGCGACAAAAATGTGCAAAAAGGGAGAGACATGCTCAATTTCGATTGATGCCTGAATGTCAGAATGTTAGCAGAAGAGTACAATATTCCACAAAACCACAGGGCATTGCACTCTTACAGAAGATTTGACAATGAGAAAGGTGTCTGCTAAGATGCTGTTGGAAGGTCAGAAGGCTGCTTGTGTGACAATCTTGCATGATCTCTTGGACCATTGTGAAAGTGTTCTATAGCTCCGAAGTGGCATCACCAGACTTCATTCTGTTTCCAAGAATGAAAAGGGGCTTGAAAGACAACCAATTTAGAATGCTGGATAAAATGAAAGGGACTGTGATGAGGTGCCTGTTGACACCTTCCACGAAGTATATCACAACTACCATCGGTTTGTCAATTCACAAGGGTACTATTTTGATAAATTTTATAAATTTGTACTTTGATCTGCATTGCATTTTTCTTCTCAGATTTATTTCACTTATTTTTGTTACATACACCGTAAGCACCTACAGGCAGTACAATGCAACAATTTCAGAGTGTAAAATTCACTGGTCAAGGCAAATGATTTTTACACTCTGAAATATTTGCATTGTAATGCACTTATTGCGGATGAGTCCATTAAAAAGTTACCGTCGTGGCATTCCCATAGTGTCTTGTAACCTACAGGCAGCTTTATTCTTGAACATGTTAATTTTATACACTCTGAGTGAGTTTCATTTTCCTTAAGTGTGTACTTCCTGTTATCTATAACCCACCACTCTCTTAAAGAAATGCACATGATCTTAAAAATAATGTCTAATTCACAACAGAAAAATATAAACTTACTGGAAGCTCTTTGTTTTTTAATGCTGCAAACTGTTTGAAGTCTATTATCTCTTGAGAAAGGAGAGTCTTCAGCACCTACAAAGAAAATCAAAATAATCAGCCATTTTCTAAGCAGGCATCAAGATGCAAAAATAATAAAAACCTTACCTCTTTTGTAGTTTTTCTCACTCCATATTTTTCATGAAATAACTGCACTATGTTATTCAGGACCTTATTCTGGTCCTGACTCTTGGCATAAAACCAATACAAATCCCTTAGTTCTTCCACTGTCCAACAACAGCCACCATTTTCAGGATTTATTTGGACCATGGTTGATCTTTTTCCACCATGTAGAATATTCTTTTTGAATTTCACATTTTTCCCATTCATTCCATGCTGAGGATTACTGATGAATTTATATATAATATATTCAATCAAATCAGACCAATCCTGCAATGAAAATCAATGTAAAATAAAGTTTAAAATATAAGCATTTTTAAGACATAATGAACATACACTTTATAACTTGTTTATATTTTGATTCACTAACAATTCTACATTAAAGACTGATTGGATTGCAAATACATTTTTAACAGTGATACTACTCATAGTTCTCATACTTTTGTTTATTCTCCCTCATGACTATATTGAATAAGACAAGCTAAATCAAAGTAATATTGCAAACATTCACAATTTTCATAGAGAGAAAAATCCAACACTATGACAAATACTAAGTCTAAAAGCCTACTCAGGTCAATATTCCTCATATGTTGTTTTGCCACAAACTGACAATATTTGATGTCTGTACCCATGTTACATTTTTTTAATAATAATAATGCCAATGTTCATTCATTATAGTTGACCAGAAATTCGGCATCACTGGGCCAAAACACTTAGATAGATAGATAGATAGATAGTTTATTCGCCATAGAACAATACATAATTGTATGGGCTTCGTCAAAAATTCAATTACATCAATTGTATACAGGTTCTTAGGAATAATAATGTACATGACATATATGAGTATTAAGGATTTAAAAAAGTTGAATTTCCTACATTGGCTCTTTCTGTGTACTCTTGGACGCTATAAAAAACATTATTTAAAAAGAAATGTTTTAACATTTTTTTGAATTTATTTTCTTGGGGGAGTATTCGTTTTAACTCTTCAGGAAGCCGATTAAACAGTAGTCTTCCTGAAACTTCTGGGGTTTTTTTTAGTACTGCTACTCTGCAATGGCCATTATGAAGATTTTCCTTGCCCCTGGTGTCGTACTTGTGAACGTCCCTATTTCTGATCAGTGAAGGTGTTTTCGTGCAGGCATACAATATCACATTATACATATATATACTGGGAATGGTCATGATTTTGTGACATTTGAAATACTCCCTGCAGGATTTTCTTGCATTTAGTTTAAATATAACCCTTAACGCACGTTTTTGAAGTGTGAGTATTCTGTTGATGTTTCCATGTGCTGAACTCCCCCAGCAGACAATGCCATATCGAGCTATGGACTCAAATATACCATGATATACTGGGATTAATACTTCTGTATTACAATAGTTGGCAAGATTTTTTAAAAGGAATAGGGCTGAACATAATTTTTTACTACATTTTTCCATTTGAAACCTCCAGCTTAACTTGTTGTCTATTTCTAAACCCAATAAAGTGGTATGTTCTAACTCAGAAATCAATTGGTTTTCTATTTCTACAGAAATATTTGACTGAAGGTCTCTATTACTAAATACCAAGTAAACTGTTTTTCTTGCATTTAGTTGTAAATTATTTACATGCAGCCATTGAGCTTATAAGCTACCGTGTTTCAATGTTCTGAAGTGTCATCCATAACTCTGAAGTTTATATACTGTACAACAATCTTTTCTCTGAAGATCCAATGAGGTTATTATCATTTTATATGATGCAAAGTTTCTGGCATTATTTTGATATTATCATGATATGTATTAGGAGAAACAGTTTCTATGCCCTTACGACACTCTCATACTACTTAAGGTTGAATATGCCTGTACACCCTGAGTATATCAGGAGAGATACAATGCATGTATGTATTAGTAGAAAGGCAACATCCCCGTTAGCCTAAGGTGTATTAAGTTTTGTGGCAGCATCGCATGTGAGATGAAACAAAATGAACTACAACGTATAAATTTTTGATTTATTTTAGAATTTTTTTCTGGAAATACTTGCAACTTATTGAACACTAGAGAAAAGAAGAACCAGATTGATTGGCCACACCCTGGCCAAATGCTATGGATTCATGAAGAATACAATAGAAGGAAAAATAGAGGGAAGAGTCCCAAGAGGAAGGCCAAGGGACAAATACATGGAACAAATAAAGAAGACAGTACATCACAAAAACTACCGGGAAGTAAGCCAATTAACATCATATATGTAGGATGGGGGGCAATCTTAGGATTGAATGACTAATGATGATGATGAAATGAAATATTAAAACTCTGTTGTTTACTGTTGATTCAAATCAGTGATGTCATCAAAATTTGCAATCAAAGCAACCCATTTTCATGTCCAATGTGGGAAAAATTCTTAGAAAGAAATATTAGAGAGTAGAAGTAAAGAAAGCATTTTTCTGGTGAACCAGCTTGCACTCACAGGTCAAAGTTATACCCTCGTACCCAGCCCATTAAACACAGGCTGATTTTAGAGGAAATTTTGGGATTAAAAAAGTGTCTAATTGGCCGGGGAATATGATAAGTCGAGATTTAGCTATCATAATAAAAATTCAAGTACTAAAAGGAGTTTATTCCATATATAAATAAACAAAAAATGTAATATTAAGATCAAAGTTTCAAAACTTTTTTTCATTGTTAGCTTGTATTCAACAAGTTTTTGCCAATTGAAAATATCTTATCTGAGAAAGAGTTAAATGATTGAAGAGACTCCCAATGGCTAATGAAAGACACAGTTTCTCTCTGGTTGTCTGCTAATATAGCTTATCCATTATAGGCAAAGCCAAGAACTTTCTAGCAAAAGACTTACCAATGTATTTGTGCGATGTACATTAGAGGTATAGAAAACATCCATAATAAATAGTTTGAAGTCAAGTTATTAGTCATGGATCTATTTTACACATGTTTTAGGGATTACATAAGTGCAGGGTTACTTATAATTAATGTTTCAGAGTCTGACAAGAATTATAATGAAGGTATACCATATATAGTAGTTTCTTGATTTCATGCATTTAGATCTTAAAAAACTACCTCTTCGAGTAGATTTGCCTTTAGTTTTATAGGAATTCATCAACTTAATGCATATAAGGTGATTATTTTAGACAGATTTACAGGAAATATATTATCATAATATGAAGAGAGTGTGGTAACCATACAGATGTAGACTATTATAATGTAAGTGTCAAACTTTTCTAGTTGAATTCCATATCATTGGTGAAAAAAAAATTAAAGAAAAGAAATTGTAAAAGCAATTGTACACTATGTGAATTAAATCAATAGATATGTTGTCATCCTTGTAAGCCCACACTATTTCTGCAATCAAAGGAATAAGCAATGGATATCATCTCATAATGGTACCCTAGGTCTTTACAAATGTACTACAAATTTACATTTTGGAAACTTGAGATCTAATTATGTCAAGACTCAATATTCCATTTTAATTTTATAATTTTGATTCATTCAACTTTGATTCTATATTCAATATTGTAGCATGGGCAGATGCAAAGCCTATCAAATTATGATCCTTAAATAGAAAGACATATTTTCTACAAAGAATCATGTTCAGTAACCAGTACTCACATCACACATGTCAAAGCCAGTTTCCCACATGGCAGAGAAGGCCCAAAGAAGGGTAGGCTGGAATAGAGCGTCCGAGCGATTCACGTCCACACCACCAATGTGGTGCAGCATGGTGAATATGCAATCATTAACAAATTCTCCATTCTCCTGAAAGGCCTCCAATAAATGACCATACTGCTGTACGATGCTTCCATTGGCAAAGCTTGAGTACAAAATAAGAAATATATCATGTCACATTTTGCAAAATTAGCAATTAAAAAGTGAAAAACAAAGATTTGGTTTTACAAATATGATCAAATGGACAAAAACATTCTCTAACTTCTGAGTACAAATGCGCATGTTACAATGAGCAAGATTGGAGTTTTAAAGTTTTAATGAAAAAACTAGTAGTGGGTAGAAATATAAATATGAAAAACTAGCATCATCAGTAAATACATCCCACAGGAATAGAAATGTTTTATTAAAAACTTAAAAATGCTCAAAGAAGAAAAAATTATCGATTGAAGAGTCAACTCTAATCTAGGTTCAAAACATGAATACTGAGTACATACTCATGTCAGTAATAACTCACATTTAAATAAAACAAAAATAACATATTTAATAACAATTTAGACAAAACTTTGTAGTTATCATGAATTTCTATAGATACCGCATGGCCAGGGCTTCAAGGTTATCTTGAACATGTATAGATGCCGTGCATCTGTGTATATATATATATATATATATATATATATATATATATATATATATATATATTTTTATATATATATATATATATATATATATATATATATACTAATAGAATAGAATAGCAACATTTAAAAGGAAAGACTCACTTGAAGAAGGCCTCTGAGAGGGCCGAAAGCTCGAACAATTTACCGCGTGAGTGTCCTTTTAAATGTTGCTATTCTATTCTATTTATGTTATATTGTGTCAGCCCATTATTGCGCCATATATATATAACGATTGTACAGAAAAACTCACATGAGTGGCACAATAAATAATGGGTCTTCAATTGAAGGAGGCCTCTGAGAGGGCTGAAAGCTCGAACAATTTACTGTGTGAGTGTCCTTTGAAATGTTGCTATTCTATTTGTGTTATATTGTGCCAACCCATTATTATATATAATATATATATATATATATATATATATATATATATATATATATATATATATATATATATATATATACACACACACACATATACATATATACATATATATTTATATATGCACATAAAAATCATTTATAGTGTGTGTAAAAATATGTCTATATCAGATGTGTGTGTGTAAAAATACGTCATGTCTGGATTTTTTCAATTTTCATTACATAACGCACATCGTCATTTTTTCGATCACCTGAACATTTTTGTATAGATAACACGCACATTATCGATGGGAAAATATGGTAATTTCCTTTCTTTTTTGCAGCTGTCAAATAGATTTTCTACCTTCCACCTCAACATAAAATTCACGCAGGGTTTTTAGAGGAATTGCTAACAAAGTTGGAATCATACTGAGTGATGTGTTCGGCCATCTCCTGTTCTTCGATCAAAGAGTTCCTTCTACTGCCACTTGTCTCACAATCATCATTCTCTGGTTCAACTATTCCTCCACCACTCTCCAGGAAAAGGAGTAGCACATGGTTGGTCACCACAATATCTTGCAGATACTGTCTACTCATTATTGAAAGATCACAGTGTTGAAGCAGTAGCACAAACAGGCAGCGTAGGTCACGAGTAGATGCCATTTGCTCTGCAACAAAGCAAAACAGAAGCAAATCAACATTGGACTATCCCATTTCATCACAAATTTCACAGCAATACAACTCTACTCATGTTTTCCGTGCATTTTATTTGCCTGCACATTGGAGTAATATGTTTTTATGTACATAAAAATATTCACAGCTAAGAGTTTCTGAATTTAGGGATTAAAATGAATTGCTAATTGCATACTCCAGCAACAAAACTATGGCAGTAATTTCAAATTGCAGTGAGATTTACAAGTAATTAATTCATAACTCACTCTGAAGATTCTGAAGATGAGCCCTGTCACTTTCTCTTCCTGGCATGGTCATCAACAGTTTTCCATATGTCTCGACAGCCTGCACAAATTCCCTAATAGCTGTTACTACCTGTGAAAATCAGCTCTCCATTAAATCAACCTTAAATAATAATAATAATAATAATAATACTTTATTCATTTTAAAAATGGTACAACCATATTAAATGTCGTCAATCATAATATTACTTAATATATAAACATAAGTTCTTAAATGTGATGAAGATTGTCACAAAAGAATTCATCCAATGAGTAAAGTGGGTGAGCAAGTAACCAGGTATATACCCTATTCTTGAAACTCTGGATACCATCTGATTTCAACTGAGTAGGCAGATAGTTATACAGTCGTATGTTCATATTGTGAAATGTGTTGTAAGTTGATGACAATCTACAATAAGTAGTATTTAGATTCGATTTACCTCTTGTGGAATAGTTATGGAGGTTGGACCTTAATTGGTAAGTTTCTAGATTAACTTTCACATGAATCAGAGCCTTAAAGATATACAAACAAAATACAGTCATGATTCTATACCTAATAAAAAAAGGTTTGCAGGAATCACGTGGTGGTATATTAGCAAGAGAGCGAATAGCTCTCTTTTGCAGTAGCAAAATTTGTTTAACATGAGGGGAATGACCCCATAACTCAACACCATAATTCAAATGACATTGAAAGAAGGCATGGTAAAGTGTTAAACGATACTCATTTGAAATGATAAAGTTGAGCTTTCTTAACATATAAAGAGCTTTACTAAGTTTATTACAGGTCTGACTCCCCGTAAAATGTTACAATGAAATGAAATGTCTGAAATGTTATAATGACACTACATACTTATCCCTATTGCCATTAATTAAGATACAATCCATTAGAATGTTTTATCTAGGTGATATAAACATTGAATAAGTACATTATATTATCAGTGAACAAGAAAAATCATTAGAAATAGTAATAAAGAGAAAAATCAAAGCAAAAAGCAGTAGAATTATAAAAAAATAACAGTAGTAATTATTAAATATTCTGTAGCATTTGAAATAATTTATGGTAATATACAGTATTATATTTCATCAGAATCAAATAAAATATTAACTGATGTTACATTGCACAATTATAGGGATTTCCGCAGCTATAGAAAACATAATCACATAATTATTAAAAAAGTTTATCATCATGATTTAGAGGATTCAAATATTGATTTGATATAATTAAAAGTCAAAGTAAAGCAATTTTTACACCCCTCACTGTGCTGTGCAATCTGAGAATCCTTGGAGAGAGATGATTTTCTTCTAATTCATTGCTTAGTAATACTCAGCTGAACTTGGAATTGCTTATTTATTATGTCTTATTCTCAGGTCCATTTGAAGTGACAATGAATTACCCCAGAGTGGAATTTCTGCATTAACATGAATCTGGGGATGCCTGAAGTTGCATTTAGGGGTGGTGACTTCATGAATATGACTTCTTTTTTAAAATAAAGTGATGTGCACTTCTCTGCCCCTGATTTTTGAAAAGGCTGGAATTAAATATTCTACTTCTCTTCCTTTTTTTCACTGGGAAATATTTTTACTGCTCTGTATGCAGCAGTGCTACTCAAGTAATTCTCGGGAAAATATTATTCCATTCAGTATTTTCTCTCTTTCCTCTATTAAAATAGCTTTCACTTCCTTTCCTTAATTACTAATTTTCGAAAGTATCATTCGATTGCAATGACTCTCTAAAAGCAATGAAACATTCAAGCATTCTGGAATTACAAATTTAAGCCTTTCCATGTGATCAGACTGCATCAGTGGCAATATATTCCTGAATATTTGTCTGAAGGCTTTCCTTACCAAATGTATCCTCCTCAGGCAGGTTTTGATGTCCAATTCCCTGTAGTGATGAAGAGCCAGCTGAACTTCTTCACATAAACCAACTCCCTCATACACAAGGTATGACAGAATGTCATAAGACAGCACCATACTGTGAATTAAAAATATATATTCAGAATTGAATCAATGCAGCACCAATGAAGCTGGTAGGGAGAAGTGGAAGGGATTTTGGTTTGCTACAGTTTGAGGAATCAGGGTCAATCTCCCTAAAAATACCTTTTCCCTTCAATAATATGTAGTTTCCAAATTTACTTTGTGGAAGGAATCAATGACTCAAAAGAATATCCTTTGTATTTCCACATAAATTATATATTTAGATGACTTACATTTCAACAGGTAGCATCATCATTTGGTACATATACAGGCATTGCATTTAATATACACCCCTGGTGGATGGGGTGGGAGTCTAGGATGGTGATGGTTATTGGTGGGTGTTAAGAAGGAGGTGCCGGGAAATGCAGGATTGGGGGGGTGCAAAGGATGATGAAGGCATGTAGGATGGAGGAAGTGGGGAGGAGGATTCCCTATACATGGGATGCATGAATCCTGTTGCGCTGACTGACAATTGGAGGATGGTTGGAAGCATAGAAGGTTGAGAAGGGGTGAATTGGAGATAAACAACATGCCATTTAGTGTTTCAAAATTATTGCTCAAACTATCAATCATCTCTAATTGCTCCAGGGCGTAAAGCCAAGGTCCTTTCTTTTCCACATGTAGAACTCCGAGAATGAAGTCGCTGTCATGTTTTGTGTCCAAAAGGTGCTTGGCAAAGTTGAACTTATGGTTCCTGCTCAGGAAACAGGCTCTATGTTCCTTCACCATTTCCTTGAACTTTCTTCCTGTTTGGCCCATATAAATTGCTGAACATATACTTTTCAGTTTGTACACTCCACTTTTTTGGGAAAATGGAATTTGATCTTTGGTATTGAAGAGAATTTTGTTGACCAGATAAGAATAATTTGCACTCTAATGCTGAAATACTGAATGACATGTTATTTACCTCCAATTACCCCTTATCAACCTTCCATGCTTCCAATCATCCTCCAATGGTCAATCAGCAAAACAGGGTGCCAGAATCCTGACAACAGAGGTTCCTCCTGCCCCACTTCCTCCCTCCTCCATGCCTTTGTCATCCTTTCCACCCCCCAATCCCGTATTTCCTCCCCTTCCTCATGCCTGCCACTAACCATCACCGTCCTCAACTCCCACCCCATTCACCAAGAGTATATATTTAATATATTCCCTCTATGTGTACCCGATGATGATTCTACTCATTGAAACCAAGGTTATCTAAATATAAAATTTATGCGGGTTTACAAAGTGTATTGCTATGAGTCATTTTTCCCTTCTTACTAATAGGCCAGTTCATCACAATAAATTAAGTAGGTAAGTCTTTTACACCACTAGATTGAAATGGATATTTGAATACCTACAAGATAAGTTATCAAGTCTAATCAGCCTTTGTGAAAGCATTTTTCTCAAACGGTGGGGAAGGACAATCGTGAAATCCAATTTTTAACCGAGGTATTACGATACCTTTCTGACCATCTTCTATAATTCTTGAGGTACCCTTTAATCCTGCCATTGTATTTTATTTAGATCATGGAGGAATGTATATTAAATCTGCATTGTAACCTAGACACTCTTTAAGAAGCTTCTCTAACCAAATCATTTTGCCTGAGAACTGGCAAATAGCAAATTTTGCACTCACTGTCTTTTTTAAAAAATAACATAATACTTAGAATTGTACAATTGCTCAACATTTGAATTATTATTTGATTATCGGTATTTCCTTTGTGAAACTAAATCAAATTTTAAATTAGGTCACATCAAATCTTTAAGATTTTTTTAACATTCAAAAGTAAATGATTTAGGTTAGGACATGTACATTAGCTGTGCAATAAAATTTTCATGATATCCTTAGTGAAAATATAAATAGTTGGATAGGGGTCAGTTTTCTACATATTAATATCACTCATTACGAAGCCAAGTAAATAGCTGAAAAGTCATTGAAGTCATTCTCCAATATTTTTTAGATGCATAACTAATTAACTGTCTCAAGATATCAGGTTCACAAGAAGGAAAACCCTTCAAGTCAGTGCTTATGATATAATTCCCTGAAATGAATAAGTTTTACAGGCTGTGGATTCTAGCAGATTTCAGATAGAGGTAGTTAAGAAGTTACCAAGTTACATGGCATCACAACCATAGAGCATTAACTTATTGGAATATGCCTAATGGCTTTAAATAAAACTTATTCCCATACAAGAAGCCACTAATATAACTAAAGCATAAACTGAAGCAGTATAATTAAAACAACCCATAAAACTAGAACTCTCATGAAATCTGACTAACCATGAACAATAGTGGACCCATGCATAACAGATTTAAATCATCTGACACAGCAAGACTTCGGCACAGTAGGTTAGACAATAGGCATCTTAGCAGTTTCCTAATACTCATGTAATAGTTCATTTCAAAAAGTGTGATCAATTCTTAGGGCTTTGGTTCCAAAACTAGATAGACATTGGATTCAATAGTTACTTTAAATCCACTAATGAGATAAAAAAAATAAGTAATTACCTTATATTTTCAAACTCCAGACCCAATTGTGATGAAAAACGTAAGAAAAAAGTAATGAGCCAAAAGAAATGAGATGTATCAATTGGTGGAGGTGGAAGTTCACCATTCTTAGGGCGCAATATTGTCGGTGACATAGGCATTGATGAACTGGAAAATATAACTGGAGGAGGATCAATGCTTTCTATGCCAGGGACTCTGTGGGAACATGATGAGAGTAGCTTAAAGTGAATTCCAGACATAAGGAGACCATATCCTTGACTCATGAAATCTAGTGTAAACTCCTTAAGAAGATTAGAGATGTCATCATCTGTAGGATTATAGTGCACCATAGCCTTAATGTTGGCCCTGTAGATAAACAATAAAATCAGTTTAATGCTTCCCTTTGAGATCAAAATGACTGAAGGGTAGGTAAAGTTAATGCTAAGGAAAAGCTTATGAATTAAATTTTAATTTTTTCCAAGAAAAATCCTGTAAATAAACAATCTTGTTGGAGTTGTTCTCAAGGAGGTGGAATACAATGCCAGATTTGATTATTGTAATGATTGAAATAAATTGTCTAAGAAAGAATTTTCAATCAATATGATTAAATATGTTTGAACACATTACTGTAATCTTCCATTAATAAAATACGATGGCAACTTTTAAAACCATTTGTAATATTGCAATATTGAATTCAGGCTTGGGAAAGTTCACTTCAAAATTAAATTCAGTCAAGTTAATTCATTATATATTTTTAACTCTGGATTGAGTTAAGCCTCAATAAAATTATTTTCAGTTGAGCTAAATCAGAAATAATATATAATTTAATACATCCGTAAATAAGCACACACACATACACTCAAACACAAAATCCCACCATATGTACAAATATTCATTCACATGGAAAAAAAAAAATATATATATATAAAATATATATATATAAATATATATAAAATATATATAAATATAAAAATATATATCTTATATGTGTGTATATATATATATATATATATATATATATATATATATATATATATATATATATATATATATATATATAACTGTAGGTAGATGTCTGGAGTAATATAAAAATATTACAGTGCATCAATCATTGAACAAGTCCAGTACTGCTTTTTGTGAACTTCAATATTTTTATTTCTGATAACCCCTCACAGATTCATAAAACCTTGGGCATTACTCATATGGTTTCATCAATAAAATGCAATTTTATAGGATTCACTTACGAGTGCATTCTTGAACGCTTCACTAGTCTTTTCCTGCTTAGCTCAGGCCCATACTTCTGCATTTTCAAATGTTGAACTGAATTAGCATTGCTACCCATGCCATTTAAATCAACTTTACGATGTTGACGTATGTTATGGTGCTTCTGATGTCCAGGTTTTCTGTTTTGAAAACAATATATGAAAGAATGAATATCAATTACTGAGATACTTACAATATGAAAATTAAAGTAATGAAAATGAGCATTTATGCCGCAAAAAGGATAAGTACCAATGGTTATGAAAGTCACTCATTTGAACATGTTCAATGAAAAACATAGACTGGTAACCTTTTAGCCATAGGTCCTTCATCTTCATTACTAGATGTTGACATGGATTCAGGCTGATTCTCAACTTGCGTGGAGTAACCACAATCGGATTGTTCTGACATGGCTACGCCTCTTTTCTGTGATGAGGAATTCACTGAATTTGGAAGAGTTTGGTCCTTCTTCCTGCTCTTGTGCTGAAAGCAATTGATACAATGAGGACATAAGTAACACTGTGCTATGCATTTGTATCAGTCAGTCTAATGCTGGGTAAAGGGGCAATTTATGTTAGCTTTATTGAGTCACTTACAATATAACACCACAATAACTACTTCTAACCCTTATTGATATTATCCCTTTGGGACAGCATGAATTTATATGTGGAGGTCCTACTTGTGGTATTTAAATTCACCACACATATTAGATGCGCAGAGAACTGCTGATGGGACCAGCTGCCGATGAAATTCATTAACAGTGAACCTTGCAGAGGGGTTAAATAAGTTTATTAACTACCAATCGTAATATATTTCATGAATCCAATGGGACCTTTCATGTTCATTCTGCAGCAGAAACATGCTCTTCCAACAGAGGCAAATTGTTTTAATCATTCATAAGGGTATATGAAAGACACTGGGAATATATACTATAAAATAGACCAATAGTAAAGGAATAAAACGTGTCATTGATAGAAATTTTTACTTGTAACTTATGGTTTTCATCAGATATCTTAACTTCTAGATTTCAGTGTCCACTCCATAAATGCACAATGAAACTCATACTTTCCCTCCAACCTGTATCAATATTCTCTGCGCAACCAATTTCACTCATCTTACCTCAATAAGAAAAGGATCAAAATGATATTTAATATGAGACTGCCATACTATGAGACGAGCCCGAGTGCACTGTGTCCATGAAAATAATTTTTGACTCCAACACCACAGCCAGCTAAAGGTGAATATGGCTAGCAATGGTTGGTAATCCTGGAACAAATTCTACAGACAGAAAATATGCAATTTTCTTGTTTTAATGGAACAGATGCAGAATCGCAAATAAACAAATCCCAAAGGTTGTGATTAAAACACTAATTATTTTAGGCATGTATAACTTTTAAACCACCCACCAAATTAACATTTGGATATTCCCTTTGGACATGGAATGAGTTCCCCAATTTGTAGTAAACATGATTCTTCACCAAAAAAGTAGGTAGGACTTCTTACTCTTACTTTTCAAAAGAAAGGCTAATACATTTACTTTTTGTGCAAAGAGCAAAACACTTGGTTCAATATTTCATGGACATGAGATTTAGAAAACCCCATTAGAATCAATAAAAATCACAGGGTTCCTTTTCCAGCAACTTTTCAATAATTCATTCCTTGTTGCTTCTGGAGAAAATAGTCACTCAAATTAAGCCATCCTGAAATTTATTTTTAATGATGCCTAATAGGGTTGTCTAATTCATATTTTTGGCATAGCAGACTTTTAGTAAACAAACCCCAGGGATTAATAGTACATAAATAAGTAGTTTTTACCCAATTATATTTATTCTAACCTTCTTCTCACAAGCTGATGGCATATTTTGGTTGGAAGTCTGTGAAAAAACACCACTTTCTGCATCCTCATTCACTCTGCCACATTGTTCGCTCACCATTTCTTGCATCTCATTCTCCTGCTCTACCTTTCCTTTCTCTTCCTTCCTGTCCACTGCTAGGTCAACTTTCATCTCCTCCTGAACTCCATTGTTACAGCTCACAATACTCCCAGACTCACAATCCTCTGAAGAACATGACTTGTCAACTGAGATTTCATTCTTTCTTTCTTTTTCCTTCATTATATCATTAAGGAATATGTTATAAAGAAATAGAAATCATTAGAAGTGATGGAAAATTCCTTTCAGGGTAATATATGCACTCACACATGTATTACCCTAAGTAGGTATTTTGATTACAGGGCTAAGGACATGGTGTAAACATATCTCTCTTCTCTGCAGATGTGAGGCAACATTACCACAAGGGTCAGACAATAACTTTTTTTGTTATTCAGAGTACACCCAAGGAAACTTGTGTGCACTTTAGATGCAATTACATACACTTACTAATGACATCCCATTTAAGTTACAGATTCTTTATAAACATCTACTCATCAGACAGATTAATCCAACTTCTTTAAAAATCAAATCTGAAGATTATGCACTGGTATTTTTAGAAAAATATGATGAGTATGCAGATGCGCCAGAAAGTTAAACTCCCCCCAAAATAATAATTTTTTTACATTCTACAATGGCAATATCACATCTCATTCTTCATGACCTCAATGATCAAGGTACTGTTGGAATTTTATTTAATTCCAGTAAGGTATTTGACCTCATATATAACAATATTTGTACTAATAAATAAGTTAATCACCCTCAGTATGGACTTTGTCCTATCTGAGAGGAGTTTATCCACCCCTATGAAATTAACTTGAAGAGTACCTCCTCCTTAGTAGACTAACATTTCTGCTTATTTTTAATAACCTTCCAAATCATCTGTCCCACAGCACAATTATTCTTTATGCTGATGATAATTTCACTATCATCACAGCCAATAGTTGTAAAAATTTAATGACTTCAACAACTTTAAAGTAAGGTAAATGGTGAGGTAGTAGTGGTACAGTAATGATAATCTCATATTTTATGAGGATAAGATGGTCTCCCTTTAATTTATTTATTGCAATTATGGTATAATAAAAGCAACCTCTTTCCACATAATAATAATAGTAATACAATAATGAATGCAATTGTTACCACATTTTTTGGGCTCAGTCTCTGATAGCCTTGACTGGTCATCTCATGTTCATACCACAGTTAACAAAATATCCTTGGGTACGCATATACAAAGAAGTTGGAACCTATTGTGTCTTATGATATCTAAACAAAAAATACACTATTCTAAGATTCATGGATACATTTCCCAGAGGCATCTTATTCTGGGGTAATTCCAATGTTCGTGGGAGAGCCTTTTTAGCCCTTTTAGGTAATGTATGTCGTATATATATGTGTGTGTGTGTGTGTGTCTATATATATATATATATATATATATATATATATATATATATATATATATATATATATATATATACTCATATATACAGAAACAGATATAAGGAAAAGGGATAGGAACACATATAAAGGATGAACACAATAAAGGTGGGGAAGGCGGAATCGAACGGATCACAAAAATCCGTTCGATTCCGCCTTCCCCACCTTTATTGTGTTCGTCCTTTATATGTGTTCCTATCCCTTTTCCTTATATCTGTTTCTGTATATATGAGTATTTATTCGCCGTTTGGCGGGATTTCGTGTTTGAATATATTGTTCGAGCTTTCAGCCCTCTCAGAGGCCTTCTTCAAGTGAGACCAAAAATATGCTGGAGAGGGGAAAGGGAAATGAGCGGGGACGGGAGTTGTGGAGCAGGGAATGCTGGGAGGGAAATTAAAAATGGCGGTTAAGGGTGGGAATTTTGAAAGATCGGAAAGCTAATATGTAGGTGGATTCTCGAGTTCTCACCTCTATATTGGTGGCTGAAACAGGTAGGGATTCTAGGATGCTAAGAGCAAAACACTGGTCGAATGAAAGGTTGTGGGAATTGGCATGTGAAGGGATAGGAAGAGAAGCGAGTGAGGCAGAATTGCAGGAGTACCGGTGATTATTCATTTGAATGGATAAGGGGGTAATGCATTCGCCTATATAAAAGGAAGTGCAATGTTTGCATGACAAAAGATAAATAATGTTTTTTTGAGAAGCAACTAGCGTGGGAACGAGGTGAGGGGGCAATGAGGGGATGTAGGGAGAGGGGAGTAGACCTAATAAGAAGACAGGTTTTACATCGGAGCTGGTTGCAAGTAGGGGAAATATTAGGAAATTTGTCACGGGGGGGCGCCAAAGGGTTGGTGGATCTCAGAAGGTTTTTGAGATTGGCGGGTTGTCTGTATGCAAGAGATGGGCATTGGGGTAGTAAGGATGAGGTCGAGTCATTGTCATGTAAAATTGGAAGCAGTTCTTTAAGGAGGGTTTTCAGTCTGTGTGATCCGGGGAAATAGGTGGTGCAAAGGTTGAGTCCTGCGTCAGATGTGGGCTTATTTTTATGTAGTGTGCGTGGTCGGGCGGGGAGCGGTGGATTTTGTTTTGTAGTTGCTTTTCTCGGTAACCACGTTTGAGGAGTGCAAGATGTAGATTGTCAAGGTATTTGTTGAGAGTGGCTGTGGTGTTGCAAATTCGGTGTCCGAGGATAGAGAGAGAGTTAGGAATCGAGCGTTTCGTGTGTTGAGAATGACAGCTTGTGTGGTGTAGGTATTGCTGATGGTTAGTGGCTTTGATGTGTACTGAGGTGGTGACTTTGTTGTTTTGAAGTGAGATGTATGTGTCAAGAAAGGGGATGGTGGAGTCTTAAATGGAAGAGGTGAATTTAACAGTGAAAGAAAGTCACACAGACTGAAAACCTTCCTTAAAGAACTGGCCCCCCTACCCTGATGTGTGAAATTCACACATCAGGGTAGGGGGGCCAGTTTCTTTCCCTGTTAGCTTGGTGTTGCGGCTTGGATTTTATTTCCTAAGAGCATTTCTGGGTAACTGAGTTTGTGAAGTCCATTGTGTAGATTGTGAAGGTATTTGTTGAGGGAGGCCGTGGTGTTGCAAATCCAGTGTCGACGGATAGAGAATTGGGAATTTAGCATTTGGTGTGAGTAGGGTGACTGCTGGTAAAGTGTAGGTATTGCTGATGGTTAGTGGGTATGATATGTACTGAGATAGTGATTTGTTGTTGTAAAGTGAGATGTCCATGCCAAGAAAGGTGATGGTGGAGTCTGAACAGGAAGAAGTGAATTCAACAGTGAAAGAAGAATTTAAGGCACTTTGAAAGTATTGAGGCCTCACCTCCCAAGAAATATCCTTACTCACCCCTAAAACCTAGAACACCCCAGTTTTATCTCCTCCAAAAAATACACAGACCTAACATCCCCTGTCACCCTATATTTTTCAGTTTCAACTCTCCCACTGAAAGAATCTCCGCATTTATTAAACACCACATACAACCTCTAGTCCTCTCCTTGCACTTATTCATAAAAGAGACATACCATTTCCTCAACCATTTAAATTCTGTTTCCATTCCCTCCACCTCCAGCCTACTTATGGCCACCATCAGCGTTACTACCCTCTACACCTCCATTTCCCATGACAAAGGCTTATCCTCCCTCCGACATTACCTCTCTCTATGTCCCACTACCCAGCATCCTTTGACCAAACTTTTCCTGAATCAAGCCACTTTTGTTCTCACAAAAATGCATTTTTATTACTGTTAATACTTCTGGAAGAAGATAAATAGACAATTCAAGGAAATAATTCAAATCATATTAACGACATGAATTTATTCACTTGAAACTATGCCTGCAAAAATAAATATATTAATAAAATAGACAATAAATGAATTAATTCAAATCATATTTTAATGGGTTTTAATTATAATTGATTGCATTAAATTTTAAATCAAGTTAGTCTTGGTACATAGCTAGTGAAAAGTGGAGTTTAATCTACCCAGTGACTTCCTCGAAAGAATGTAAATTGGATTTTTTTTTCAAGAAAGGCATCAATTTAATGGTTTCCAAATGTATAATGCTGACATCTTACCAAACTGATTTAAAGCAAATGTATATTAGATTGAAACCAATTTTAAAACATTGGGAATTAGATATAAATAGTTGATTAGCAGTGTAATTGTACCAGAATTTTCTATCTTTATGGAAAACCATGGAAAAATCCCATGGTCACAGACAAAAGGAAATTTATGTTAAATTTCAGCTGCTATCAGTTTTTGTGATTTTTTGGTGTCCCTGAAATTTATATATCATATCATCATTTATTCACCAGCAGACCATGAGGTTTTGTCAAAGCAGAATATATATATATATATATATATATTCCCCACCTCTATTGTGTTCGTCCTTTATGTGTGTTCCTATCCCTTTTCCTTATATCTGTTTCTGTATATATGACTATTTATTGGCGGGATTTCGTGCTTGAATGTGTATTTGGCCAATGTGGCTCATCTCTTTCTTCTGGCTATGCGTGCCACGAAAACGCACTGTTCCTTTCCTGTATGATGTTGTATGAATTCTAACCCACTGCCTTTTCCTCTTGTGTGTGGTGTATTTCTCCTTTGGTGGGTGAAACAGCCCCCTGACGCCATCTCTTGGCTAAAGAATCGGGGCACTTGGCGACATATTAGACCCACGGATCTCAGGGTAAATTACGTTTCCTCGATAGCTCAAGTGGTTAAGAGCATCCGCCCGGCAAGTGGAAAGATCCGAGGTTCGAGTCCCAGTCAAGGAAATATTTTTACTCTTGTGATCCGTTCGATTCCGCCTTCCCCACCTCTATTGTGTTTGTCCTTTATGTGTGTTCCTATCCCTTTTTCCTTATATCTGTTTCTGTATATATGAGTATATATATATATATATATATATATATATATATATATATATATATATATATATATATATATATATATATATATATATATATATATATATATATATATATATATATATATATATATATATGTATATATATATATATATATATATATATATATATGTATGTATATATATATATATATATTTATATATATATTTATATATATATATATATTTATATATATATATATATTTATATATATATATATTTATATATATATATATATATATATATATATATATATATATATATATATATATATATATGTGTGAGTAAAACAATAGAAACATGAGGATACAATTCAAGCTGAATGCTGACCCATTCATTGATTGTAAGACAGGTATTCATCCACTCTGTAAAACATTTTCAGATTTCAGAAAAGAAGGAAGTTTATGGTACAAAATAAGTCCCATGTTCTAGGGCCCCTGGTAGGTACATCTTGTGCGCACAAAATTGACGAGTAGATTGTTTATATTGCGGGTACTGTGATGTTAAACGTCAGCTTTAGTAGGGAAAGTCTTTAGGTTCATTCTTTTGCATACTACAGTAGTAAAAATAAAAATACACGTAAGAGGTAAAAGGTTTAACTGCCTAAATAATAGAAGACTAGGGACATTATATCTAACATTAGCTATCAATCGTACAACTTTTTTCTAAATTTAAAAATGGATATGGCCCGTGGGGATGAACCCCAGAATATAACATTTGAAAAAATATGAGAATAATGCAGACCATAATAGAGTGATAGAAAAACATTATTAGAAACAGTAAAGCGATTTTCCGGTTTAGGAAACACAGTGGATTGAGTTTCTTGAAGAGCAGATCAATATGGGAATTTCAATAAAGATGACAATTTAAATGTGTACCAAGAAATTTTACTCACTCAACCTGGGGCAAATATTTACCTCCTAATGGTATTTTCAACACTTGGGATGGAGTGTTCGCATGAGCAAATTGTATTACTTGTAATTTATCAGATTTAATTTTGAGGAAATTGTTTATTGACCATGAATGAATTTTCTGGGTTACAAGAATGCTACTGTGAAGGAGTTGCTGAGGTAAGGCTGAGGAAATAAGAATGTTAGTGTCATCAGCCATTTTGATCGCAGTCTAATATTCCTATAAATACATCATTTACTGACTAAATTTACACAGAGACTAACATATGGCCAAAAATAAATATTTTATATAATTTTGAAAATAAATGCCCTCCATTAAGGTCTGTCTCTCTTGCCATTTCAGCCTTGAATAATTCTTCATAGATTAAATAAGTGTCCATGAAAGTCAAAATCTACCTAAAGTTAGTATGAGTAAACTAACCTTAACCATTGAAGCATCATCAAATTGTCCTTTTGATATGTTCCTGATATCACTTCTATCGGCAGGAAATATTTTAGTTCTGTCAGTTTTATCACCTTCATTTGTGCCTCCACCATTATCTGACGAATCGGATGTAGACTCCGAAGTCAACACAGGTGATGAGTTTCCAGAGCTCTGGTTCTGGCCAAGGTTCAAAAGAGGCCAGATCATGAGTGGAGCAATTATGGGCAAACAAAAAGTTAAATTTAAAACCAATGGCCTGTGAACCAGTCAAATGACATATGCTGCTACACCTTTTAAGTTCTTAATAAAAAGAGAACAAATTTGGACTCTTTTTTCCAGTTTGTTCACTGAAAGTGAATCCTTTTAGGTCTTGATAATGACGCCAAACAATTAGGTGGGTTTACTTTTAGTGTATAAAGATGCCTCAATTTTGCAAAAGGAAATTTTAAACTGATGACGAATTATTTTGTCTTAAAAAGTGCTTAAAAAAAATCATGAAAATTTCACTTGGAATCAAAAATTTACAAAAAGCAATAATGCTCCTTGTAAAAATAGTATCCCTTAATATGACCATTGAATTTTGGTAAAAATGATAAAAATATGCACTAATGAGGGACAATTATACATTTTAAACAGTCAATATACCGTTAGAAATAAAAACACTAATCTGATTAAACCAATTTTAACTACCATTAGCAGAGATGAGTGTAAGAAATTCTAAAGCCACCTCTCTCTCTTTAATTATATAGTCACGTTTGTTATGAATATAATTCCCTAATACGCAATCTCCTATAAGTATGCTTCTTCCATAATACAGGGTTCGTCCGGAAAATAAGTGTACTGAGCTCAGGAAAAAAAATTTATTACACTTTTACATATCTTAAGCTAATATTCCTCAAAATAGGACCCTTGTGAGTCGATACAATTGTTCCAGCAGCGTTCTCATTCCTGGAACGCTCCCGCGAAGGCATCATCGGGAACCTCTCGAAGACTTGTCGTCGACCTCTTCTCTGCCCTCCACGAACATCTTGTGCCACCGAAAGATCATGTTTCTGGAAATGGCTGACTCCCCGTAAGCCTGGTTAATCGGGACAGTTTCGGTAGACGATTTCCCAAGCTTTACCACAAATATGATGGATTAACGCTGCTCCAAAAACTTCGGCATCGCGTTCCGTGACGTGGGTCAAGCGTGGAGGTTCGCGTTAACATAGCTCCTCACTACACCACAGCTCAGAGCCGACTGCCTTTTTCAGCGTCGCTTGCCAACATACCCCCCTCCAATCGCAGCCCATCAGAGCGGTGCTGGGCGTGCCTGGAGCGGCGGGAAAAAATCAGTACACTTATTTTCCGGACGAACCCTGTATATCCCACAAAAAGGTTCCATTCATATATTTAAATGCACACACCAATGGAAGCTTTTGTGCAATATATTATGGAAGCATACTTTCCAGGAGTGCCAAACGAAATTCTTGGGGTCTTCATTGTTCTCAAAAAGGAAGATATGTTTTTGCATGACCTTAATGATTTATTTTAATAAGAAATAGTTGATGATTTAATTTTATTTAATATGAACTAACATTTATCGCCATTAAAACAAATCTAGTTTAGATGAAATATCATGATCATGACTGATAAGGCCTAAATGGTACTCATGAAAATTGTAACTACCAAGTTCTCAATTACCACCTCTATGAATAACATGAAATCTATTACAGCTCTTAGAGAATTGTTCTTGTGTGGATATATGCGTTTGCTTTTTTCAGTTAAAATTATTTTCATAGGACAAAAATCAGCTTTTAAAATGTCTACAAGATAAACAGCCAGTCAGACTTGTAATGATGAGAAGGTCTATATGTAATAAATTGAATTAATATTTATTTCAAATCAAGTAAGAACATTTAATTTAACCGAAAAGATGGTTGAAAAACAAAGATATGCTGTCAAACATCGAAAATGAATTTTCAATCAAATTCCTAACAAATCATTTAAATTTAGACTTTTAGTTGATAATGTTTTATCTAAAAACAATTATTCAGTTTTTTTAAGATTATTGGAAAAATTTTGCATCGCTTATAAACTGCCAAATAATTTTTGCTGGAATGAGAGAGATTAAGAAATATAATGGGTAAAAAATCCAGGAAATCTCCAGATGTTTGCATGACCAGTATACAGTAATAGTGGTGTAGACAAGGAGGGGACAGAGAGGGGTGCTCCCAACTCAAATTCAATCGCCAACCCCATATATATCAACAAGAACTGCTGACTTTCAGCATTAAGTTTAGGGGAAAGAGGGTAGATATATTGGCCTAGTATCTTGTGTCAAGGATGGCAGCAATGTCCCTTTAACCTCACAGTTTCAAGAAGGAGTTGAAGGCTAAAAGTGAGAAAATGGAGCTGGATGCTGTCACAACAAAATTTTCTTTCCAACCCACAAGGTTTTCTTCATCCCCAGTCTTAGACTCCACTTAACTCTTCCTCACATATTTCAAAGTATTTAATACCTTTTACATTTTCTATCCAATCCACAGTTATTCTCTTCCACACAAGTCAATTCATACACTTTTCCCAGTGGGCCATGCTACAAATGATATACAAATAAAAAGATTTTGGATGCGCATACTGACAGGAATATTTAACAGGGCACAGCTATTGCCGGCATATTGACACTTACAAAATCATCTATTGTGTGTGTTGCATGGCACAATTTGATTTTTCTTCTCCCTGCAACCATACCACCTTTGCAACACATTGTGCTGGAATCTTTATGCTTTTTGCGAGACTATATCTGTCACATGTAAGATTTTATGCATCAAAATTCTGTTCTGCCATCAAACACCCTGCATAAGGATAATACCCACCAATTGGGGCCAGGGAGGCAAGTAAACTGGAAAAATAGAGTGGCTGTGCATGACAATAGGGAGAAGGTGACAGGAAACAGCTTGAAAGGTGGTAAGGGAGAGAATGGATCCACGTTAAAAAGTAGCCAAGCTTAAACGAACTTCGGTAATTATGTAACCAATATTTGCCACAATTTATTTTACCAATGCCTACTCATTTCCAATAATTCATATGAAATACTACCAGTGTGGAGAAACTAGAGTACATGAAAGGTTTCCACACATGAGTGCACCAATCTCCTCTTTGATATTTCAATTCACATGCTCTTCAAGCCTCTACATCAGTTTTCATAAGTTGGCATGTACAAAAATGGATAAAGGATTCAATTGGCGATTGAATTATAGTTTCTTTCAGCACATACAAAGTTTTTGGTTATTTGGAGTACTTTTACTCTTTATGACACTGAGTAGTCCACTTAATGACGAATAGGAATGATATGCAGCACTGATGATTGTAATTGCTATCTAAATTCATGAATGACCAGAGAAATGTCCAAGAGTGGCACAAGACCGACTCCTTTGGGCATCCATATCCTCCTTAGGAAAGAAATGCAGAGGAATGTCCAAGAGTGGCACAAGACCGACTCCTTTGGGCATCCATATCCTCCTTAGGAAAGGTGACCAAGAGAATCCAATATTAATGTCCAATGTAACCTAAGGCTCTGTTCCTCGGGAATTCCATAATTTCATTCATTTCCATCATAAAACTGTTAATTCCAATTCTCACATCCACTTGTATATTTGTAGACATTATGTGCCTACTCACTAATTGCTAAGCAGATACATCAACAAATAATGATGCCTATTGCATTAGCTTCAACCAAGCTTCAAAATTTTTATCCATTATGATCTCATTAATGGTGTGCATAATCAGAGTTTGACCTTGTACTTCAATAAATATTCTCGAATTATGTCATTTGTGCAACTTGTATCAACCCTTTACCTATTCCTCAGGAGCTTAATTTAGTTTTAAGAGGAAGATCTCCAATCCTAGTGATATTGTGGATTATTTCACTTTAAAAGCAATGCTGTTGATATAAGTGCCTTTTGCTTGTTAATAAAAATAATCTAGTTGTATATTTTACCTGCAGATAGTGTTTATTATCTCTGTTTTTCGACACACTCATCATTAAAAACACAGGCCTATAAACCCACTTCTGAAGCACGTCAGATTTGTTAAAATCCTTATTTGCAATTTTTCCTTTGACTTGTGGCGTTAGCCAACTAATCTTATTTGTACTTTGTTTTGAAAGCTAAACTGTTTGCGGCTATTGGAGTTATTCATTTATTCAATACTACTAGCCGGAAGAGTTCAATTCAATCAATATCACTCCAGTTTTTAAGTCATACTCAAAATGATTATAATATGATGACCATATGGCATGAAGAAAACAAGGTTAAAATCAACATCATAAAATATTTTTAGGTTTAGGTAACTCCATCCTCTTCAAAATAAAGGACACTGAAGGATTTGGTATTTTCCAGCTGAGTGATTCATATGAAGTCTTCTCAGGTTTTCCACTTGGTCAGGTATTGAAAATATATGAATGGAGCAACTCAAAGTGAATAAATTTGCACTGCAGACCAGTGTCAATAACAGATAAAAAAACAAGGCTCAGAGATATGTAATTCATGGCATAGTCTACGTTTGGCATAACAAGTAACTGTGGAGGTCTATAAAAGCCTCCTTGGTTTCTACGCTCTGCTTTTCATGAATTCATTCTTTGTCATTGTAACAGTCTCCAAATATTGAGAGTAATTACCTGAAAACTAACAAAGACGAACATGACTGCAACACCTTGAGAAAAGATGAGTTTAGACTTAATACTATGCTGCCTCATGGCCCTACTTTTTAAAAAACGCTCTATTTCATAAACTATCGAATTATATCAAGAAAGTTGAAAATTCCACGTTATATAAAACCCTCCACATGAAGTACAGCCTTTACATGGTGGAAGGGTTTGCAAGTTCTGATGAGCCTTTGGGCTGTGCTGGCACGAGCAACGATAATTCCTCCTCGTAGAGTCACCCATGCCATGTAGATCAAAGGGTTGGAGCCAGACTAAATGTAGTCTGCTCAGTGTCTGTCCCTCAGTGAGGTGGCCTTCTTAATTATGGTACCATATCACACACTCTTGAGGAAAGTTATGGGTAACCCCCATAATTATAAAATAGAGTGACACCTGTTTCATTTCTTCCACTCCATTGTGTTATGCATTTCATTTCAGATAAATAATGTTGCAAAAGTGAAAACCGTAGCAATGACTTCTACCTATCTACAATAAAAGCATTTGAATACTTTAATATTCAAATTTTTGCATGTATTTCTTAAAAATATCGGAACAATTGAATATTTGAAAAATGTGTTCATAGTTATTCTGAGACTCTTCCATTGTTTTAAGTAATGAAAATAAACGGCACCAGGTAAGGATGAAGAGGTGAGGTATCATAGCAAAAAGCCAGAATTCTTGGAAAAACTGAATGCACCATCAAGTATGTCAGTGTCAGGAAAATGAATTCATCTGTTGAAGAATTTGATTGATTTTCCCATCCACATCCACTTTTTTCATTTATGTCCTTCAGGGGAACACATTAATGGCGCCAGTAACAAATTTTATACTCGCTGTTATTTCTAATATTCAAACCATTCATAATAAATATTGCAGTGGATGTATATAACCCAACCAATCTATTTAATCTATTTTTTATAATAAAATATTTGCATATATATATATATATATATATATATATATATATATATATATATATATATATATATATATATATATATATAATGTATGTATGTATATGTATTAAGTACAAAAAATAATGACTAACATTAAAACTTTTCATGAGTACCCTTCTGTGCATGATATCCAGTATGAGAAAGAGTAATCACACTCACAACAGGTTGTGGAGAGGTATTGCTTTCATTGTCTTCTGAGCTTTCACTGCTCATTGATGTTTCAAGCCACATATGAAGCATCTTCAGCAATGAGGCCATTCTTTGATCCTTGAATGTTAAAGCTATCAGTTGAACCAATGGGACTTCCCACTTGGCCTTTATGGTGCATGAAAGGAAAACACTAACATTAAAAGCAAACACATAATTAACAATCAATGTCAATGTGGTCCATTTATGGTCTAAAATTAATTCAAATGAAAATAATTTTTTCATCAAAACGAAAACATCACACTTTCCTGGAGAGAAAATAGTTTTAGATGAGTTTTAAAAATCACAATGAGCCTCAAATGAGAGAAAAGGCATCATTTTACCATGAAAAATAATGCCCATTAAAATATTTTGCACTATTTTTTCATTCTTGATAATTTTTACTATGACATATTTTTGGAAATTAACCTCTATATGATACTTATAAAAAAATATGTACTTTGTATTGCACATGTACAAACAAAGGCAATTGAGAAAATAAAAAACCTTAACGCATTTATTTCCTATCCATGATGTGAGATTGATGCTATATTTTCCTATTAATGCACATTTAACAGCACATTTTACATGTGGTAACAAATATACTTACCCTTAGTTGACAAGTCATTAAACGTATAAGGACTTTGTCAAAATTCTGGGCGAACAAGTTCCATAGGATAAGATTCTGCTTGTTGCAACCAGCATTGCTTCCACTTCCATTTGACTCTATTGTTGAATGGCATACCCTACTTAGGCTATGAACCCTGTTGGCTTTGTTTTCAGGTATATGAAGTATATTGCGTAAAAGCAGCAGACAATTTCCAATATTATCACAATCATCTGGTGACATCTTCCCATCCTAAAAGAGAAGTAGTTCCCAACATATCAACCTCGAGATATGAATTGTGGCAGTAATTCATCAATAGAAATGCTCAATGTTTTGGATTTATGTGAAGGAAATCACGTTGGAGTATTTCTAGAGTTATAAATGCATTAATGTGCGTAGAAAAAAATTTTCCCTTGCTCAGAAAATATTCTAGCAAGAATTTGTAGAATATATATTGAAGAATATGCTAATTATTGAGTTAAATCAGGTTCTAAAGAAACTCACTGCATCTGGTTAAATTTGCTAATTAAATCATCAGTTAAACCTATCTAACAAACTTACGAAATCTAGTGTTTCCCTCATTCTCTGAACCAAACACTGTGTAACCCGTGGCTCAACAAATTCCTGTTTAGCTGACATAAGAAGACAGTTTAAATCCGAAATGATCTGATGGCCATTTTCTGTTTGGCTAATACTCTCAACTGGTAAAAGGCATTCCACTGGAAGAGTTAAATTGACCAAAACCCTGAAAAAATTATTGCAAAATAGATGAGAATCACAACTCATTATAATCATAATTTAAATATAAAATTAGAGATAGAGTAGGATCATATATACCTCACATCATGTAGAACAAAATTACTCAATTAAATTGATCATGATTTGAGGAAGCAAAAAGATAAAGGTTATTTGAAAGGATAGCGCAGAGTAACATTGTGAATTCCACTTAAATGTTTATAACACCACCATGCTGCAGCATAGCATAATCAGAAGAAATTGCATAAATTAATACGTTTATATGTATTCAAAGAACTGAGGGAAGTGCCAAAACAGTTAATTTAATATCGTCATCCATTGATGTGCACTGAAATATAAAATTTTCACTGTACACAAATGTTCACCTTGTTCAGAACTCTAACCTGGATCCCCTCACTTTCTGGCAAAAATATTAAGTCAATTAGAAATTCACATCACAAGAGGATGCCTCAGTGCATAATTGGTTAGAGAGAGCACTCAGCAAGAAATTAAATGAATCCAGTTTGAGTTCAGGTCAAGATGAAATGATTTTTACACTGTCAAACTGCTGCATTTCAAAGGTTACAAGAATTTATTTTTCTTTTAATCACTGGGTGACCATGAAGCAGATCATAGCCATGACAGCATTGACTCTCATAAAAATAAGCTGATTTGAAATAACTTTTAAAAAAGGCAAAATAACCTAAACAAAACTCAGGTTCAGGTTAAAAGGAACTTCAGGGATTTACCAAGTATTGCGTTCATATTTTACATCACTGCACATAATAATAGCTGTAATACTGATGTTCACAACAGGCACAAATTGAATTCTTTCATCACACTTGGAATGCTTAGACTTTGTATGAAATATAGCAAAACTACATACACAATGGGGCTAATCTTGTATAACATTGTACTGTACTTCTCATAATTACTACCCATTGACAGCCCATAACCATTTGCTGTATAGAAGAACTACATGGTGAAGAAATTAGGCCAACAAGCTTAGACATAGAAAGAGAATATGACATAGATGAAGCTAGCTTAGGGCCAAGCATACTCAACAATGAGATAGAAAGGGCATTAAGAGAGATGAAATCAAATAAGGCCATGGGGGTAGACAACATTCATGCGGAACTACTAAAAGGTTGAGGAGAATGTGAAAGGAAGAGACTATATGGACTGATTTGTAGTATCTATGAGAAAGGAATACGACCGGAAGACTCTGTGAGATGTTTTAGTCCCTATTCCAAAAAATGTAAAGTGCCAGCATGTAAGGATTACAGAACAATAAGTTTGATATCCCACGAAGCTAAAGTTGTTCTAAGGTTATCAACAAAAGGATAGAGAGTAGGGCAAATGATTGCATAGGGGATGATAAGTTCGGGCTTAGGAAAGGGAGAGGCACGCATGATGCCATTGCAGTAATGAGATCACTAATCGAGAGGAATAAGAATACAAACAGGATGTATTTGCCCATTTCTTAGATTTTGACAAGACATTTGATAGAGTGAATTGGGAAAAACTAATGAGAATAGGAATCAGGGTCCTGTATGCTGCAGGAAATAGGAATAGATTGGAGGGATAAGAGCATAATCTGCAAACTGTACATGTCTCAGACAGCTCAGGAGTGAGTGGGGAGTTGAGAGTCCGGATGAGCAGTGTTAGGAAGAGGCAGAGTTGCCCATTATCACCGATGCTGTTCAACAAAAAGGTGCAGGAAATGATTAAAGAGGCATGGGAAGAATTGGAGGTAGGAATGAAAGTCAGAGGGGAATTCGTTAAATCAGTTAGGTTTGCTGATGACCAAGCTCTAATTTGTCAGTCTGCCAAGAGGTTGAAAGCATTGCTGAGTGAATTGGAAATTCAGTGTGATAGATATGGGATGAGAATCAATATTAATAAAACAAAGGTTATGCAATTTTGACCAACACGGTCAAAGTAGTGGGGACATAAGCAGAAGAATTGCGCTATGCAAAGAGGCTTTCACCAGGAGGAGTGAATTGATGAAAGGGATGTTGAGTAAGGATGTTAAGAAAAAACTTGCTAAAACTTGGTATGGAGCGTAGTTATGTACCCACGGAAACATGGTACTTGCAGCAGGATGCTAGATGTAGATTGGAGGCTTTTGAAATTTGGGTGTGGAGAAGAATAGAGAAGGTGAAATGGACCGAGAAGAAAACAAGCGAGGAAGTACTTGATATGGTGGATGAGGAGAGGAGTTTGTTAGGAGAAATACTATGGAGGCAGGAAAAATGGATGAAGGGAATATTGGTTCGCAGAGGGATGTTGAAGACTTTAACAGAGGAGAGAATGTTAGACAAACGAGGAAAGAACAGGAACAGGATATGGATGTTGGACAAGATGAAGGGAGGAAGGAAGTACACAGAGATGAAGAGGCACTTGATGTAGAGTAGGTTGCTGGATTGTGTTTTGTTAGGAGTCACAAAATATTTATTTGGTAGTTGTGTCCATCAAAAACCTACCTTAACCAGTAGATTACTAAATAATAAACCATTTGCTGGAGTTCTCTTTCTCACTAAGATGATTCCATCACCCACTTTCAATTACTTGGTCACTACTACCATAAGGACACATTTCACACAATTCAAATGTCACTCCCCCTTTCTCTTGCCTTTACTTTACCCCCCAGACTCTCTTCATCATTACCAAGAGTTTTTCCATTGTAAAACTGGCATAAATATCCATAATATAAGAGGGAACAATAACTTTTCCAGAGAATTATTAATGGTACAACATCCTTTTCCATAACATATGATCATTAGGTAGCAATAATTTGCCAGCCAAAATAGGTTTATTAATACACAAATATATTGAAAGTCAAATGAATCAAAATATTCACTTACATACTATCAAAGTCAGAGTATCATAGTGGATGAAAGAGGATAATATAAATAAATTTTTAAAAACTAATGTATTATACCAATGATCAAATGTAAATATTTAGATAAAAATTAACAAAAATAACTTCAAAGATTAAAATTTGGGAAAATTTGGTGGAAGAGTACATTGTCCCTTTCTAAACTATGGATGTACTTGTATACAACTTCTATGAAGTGAAGCTTGAAACTACAATTTTTTGGCACTGCATATACTGATTATATATATATATATATATATATATATATATATATATATATATATATATATATATATATATATATATATATATATATATATGCAAAGATGTGCCATGACTTAACAACATGGCATTTTATCTCTAAATCATACCTTATGGTAGCATCGATTACTTTTTTGTTGTCTTTGGAGTAGATAAGCAAAGGAATAAGATCCTGTAATAAATAAAAAGATAACATTATATCACATTCACATTCTCAGAGCATGCAAAGAATTGATTCTCAGAAGAAAAATTGTACAAATACCTTTTGAATAACTTGAGAAATTCCTAGTGCACGTCTGAAATTTCTAATCATTGGATCTTCAGTCAGTAAACATCCCAGAATTTCCCCCAATGAATCTGAAAGCATGTGTACAATAGTGATTTTTCAACTAAATATAATTCAAAAGTCTTCTCGTTTTAACAAAAAATTGATTGATTACTTTCATTTAGATGAAACTTTTTTTACATAAACCTCCACTAATAAAAGATTCCAAAGAGCTATTAAATAATCCACATACCTAGGCATTTTTCTCCGACCTTATACTCTTCACCTACTTTGGATCCTAATAAAGAGAATAGTCCATAAAGGTCCTGGGATTGTACAATGTACCACTCCATCTTATTCCTTTGATGTCCCACCTCAGATTTTTATAATTTGAGGTCATTAACACAGCCTCTACAAAACAAATTTTAATATCTTAGGACATAATTCAATGAATGCTGTATCATGTGCATGGTTATACAATAACATAAACCCAGTGTAGAATACCTTGTGACCCAAATGTTAATTAATGTATTTTATGTTAAATTTGTCAGTATCTAAAATTTTCTCATAATCAGCTCCATGAATACATAGAATTTACCTGGTAGAGCCCTTCATTTAAGTTTTGCCCATGTAAATACATAATATAATGTCTATCTACCATATTTGCTTGAAAATGTAGATCGTTTTCATCATAATTATTACTTTTATTAAATAATCATTTTGTCATTACCACTGTTTGATGAAATTGGCAAAAATGAATCTTTTTATGAAAAGGTTTCAAATACAAGCAAAACTCAGTCATATATGTACTGCAGACCATCACAGATGTGAGGTAAAGATTTAGAACATATCCTTATTTAAAGAGCATAGCTATAAACAAAATGAGTGGAATGTAAATTACCAATTTTGTGAAGAAAAAGCAGGTATAACAATCACAATAAATATCATGAGTCAAGAAAAATATTTCAAGTAGGGATGCTTTAGTCAAAATTGTGTATCTAAATAATAACTACATAAAACTGAGGCAAGTCGCCATTCAGGAAATAAAAGTGGCATATAATGAAGATATTATTAAAATCATTAATATAACATTGAAAAATGGGAAACTGTTCATCTATGTTCATCTGTAACCTAACCCTTCACAAAATTAATGCTGAAAAAAATTGTGATATGTATTTTAAAAGTGAGCCAATTTTCCGCCACCACATTTTTTGGAAAGCAATATTGAAAGACAGCCCAATGCATAGATCAGCAGCGTCATGTGAGATAATGGGTTGAATGAATTCAATATTTTCTTAGTAGGTATCAATTATTACCTGGACATTTTTCTAGCGTATTTACAAGTAATCCGTCATTTGATCTTCCGTGTCTTATCTAGAATTTTCCCAGGAAGACGACATGTTAATTACTGAGCAGGTACCTATTTTTCTAATATTTTCTCCTAAATTATGACAGTTAAATTCTGGGTGGGAACCCCATACTTTTTCACTGATCAATATTTCTTACAAAACCGGTATTTGTATAGTAGCTTTGTTCAAACCATAAATTCATTTAAAAACCATATCCGCCAAAAACAATTTTAAGCAACATTACGGTAATCAAAAAGAACCTAACATAATTTATTCCCCTATTTGTGTGTAAAACTAATTGCATTGCAATTTTATCCACGGTTAGAACCCACTATGAAGAAGGTCAAACTTCTAAATTCATTGTCTTAAATCGCTAAAGCCGCGTAATTCACCACATTCGAACGTAGCGCACTAAGCATTCAAGGGTGTTCCCAACCAGTGGCGTTTTTCAACTGCTGCTCATGTCTGGAGACGTCATCGACGAGTGACGTAAAGAGCCGCGGCAAAAATGGGAATGCAATCGATAGTGGTGGGGGTAAGATCACGTTGCCATACACGTGAGACCCGTCATAGAAGAAAGTAATTCATGCACAATAAGTAATACACTTCCTAAATCATATGAACTAAAGCAAGGTGTTTATTGCGAAGCAAGAGTCCGAATTTTTGCATAACACCAATTAAAAAAAATAATTTATTCCAAACATGAAGTTACGTCCCGATTACGAGAAATATTTTTTAGGCGCTCATGCGAATCGCAAGAATCCATAGCGAGATATTAATCCATAGATTTCTTCTTCGTGCGAACAAATGGAAAACTCATACTTTTACAAGGAATAATTAAGTTACATGAATTATTTCGTATGAAAGTAACACATTAATTTCTGATGTACCTGTTTGTATCTATTATTTTTTTGTCTTGACAACAAATATACCATAGTACAAAAGGAACTTTGTTTCGTTACTTACTGGCTGACTGGGGGAATTCTTTCGCATACTTTCCACAGAGAGTCAGTAGAGTTATTGGAAGATTGTCAATCCTGAGAAATGTCCCTTTCATCGGGTGTCCCCAATAAACCATAAGTAACTGCTAATCACACACAACTTGTAGAACTGTAAAGATTCCTTGTGGGAACCCTTTCCACAAAATATTACTTTCAATCACACAATTACTCAACAAGTGAATGGATTGCTGTGGGATTCCAACTACTACAGAGCCGTTTCAAAGCTCCGAACAGGATCTGCGACGAATTGGCAACAGCGGCAGCACGTCACGTGGAATACGCAGGTGAAGAGCGCCGAGATTTCTCAGGATAAAATATCGCGTAAGATGCTGGTAAGAATGCCATCCTTGTGAGATACCATTTAAAAATTGTTTTTACTTAATTATAAATTTCTAGTCGCAAAGTAAAAATATCAATAATGAACAATACCTTGTACGTTACAAAAGTCCCTATGCAATACATTCTGTAACATATTTGTCGTTCAATAAAATTCATTCTGTTACAAACAAAGAAAAACACTGTGAAAATTACATTATTATTATAGTATGTTAATTGATTTCTCGATATTTGGTAGCATATATAACACCGTTAACAATTATTATATACCTGAAATTTGAGTCTCAAAAATTTAAATGACTTCGACCTGAATACATATTTTTGACGGCAAGTAAAGCACTAAAAGAGCGCTTTGGCATTTGGAAAACACTGTAGCATGAAGTGGAACCGAAAATACTGAAATATTACCCACCCGGAAAAGGTGATCTATTACAAAATTCAGCGCTTAAAGAGAATCCAAAAATTTTTTACTAAAAATTTGCAGTAAACGCGCGTCAATCAATGAATGGCAATAGTTATAATCGAGTTCTATTCATGAAGAAATCTAGTCTTTTTTTGTCCGTTTAAAAGTATTGTGGTCGTGGGTGAAGTGCTACGCGTTCCTCCGAGGCTGCACAAGGTCGGAGGAAGATTTTCACGCGGAGAGGATGACGTCAACCCGCAACCCGTCCAGTCCTCGTGTAGTACAATAGAATAACACCTGGGATGCTCAATAATAACGCTTTATGGAAACTTTTACTACAGGCGCTACGCCGCCTACGATATAGTTTATATCTTACATTCATAGTGCATATTAATATTATTGTTGTACTCCCTGAAGAGTAGAAGTCCCGAAAATACGGCTGATAAATCGACATATTTCGAACTATTAAAGCTGTAACGCAATTCTTGAATGGAGGTTTGCACAAATGATTGCAATAAAGAACTGAGGAGCTACTAAATGAAGACCTGTTCCTATATGAGAGACGTGAGGATACCCGAGAAACTACTAGCAATTACGTTCCTTAAAGGGAAGATAGTGTATAGCGATTATCAGACATCCATTGATTGCATCAGTGGATCTGAAAAAGTCTTTCCATAATGATTTTTCCAGAATTTTCCTTCTAGCCGGAATGATATGCTCCTTATCCTGATTTTAATGTGTCATATACTTAAATTGATCTCGGAATTTGAGTGCTCTAATATTTTTAAACACCAATGGATAATCAAACATAAAGGAGAATGGCACAGCTGTACACTATCACTCTCAGCAATCTTTCCCTTATTTTTTACCGTGCATGCAGAACAGTATTTAGTTCTAATGCATGACCAATAATGCTCCAGCATGTTATGCAAATTAAAAACCACACTTTGTATGCTTTACTAGTACATACTACTTCATGGCCATCCACAAAATTTCTTATTCATATGTGAAACTAGAGCTGCAACTTTCTGCATTTAAATGAACTCTAGTTCATTTCTTTTGGACGCTTTTGAATCGTCACTCATGTGAGCATGACTTATAATTTTCCAAAATATTTTGCCATCATTTTATTAATTAGAGTGTATAAAAAAATTGAGTCAAGGGACCAATAAAAGTGAATGCCTTAGTCCAATCTCACAAAGAGAAGCATTCCCAAAAAGGAAAGGAATTCTTCCAGGACCAAATGAAAGTATTATTTTGGAACTTGCATATTAGTAAGAATCTCTTTCTAAAAAAACTCCAATTGTACTCCTGTAAAATATAATTTTACAATGCTATAGAAAAACGTTGATTTACCTATTCATTTCTTAAGTCATTAAAAGATCACTTGAACTGGAAGTTTTCAAAAAAAGTATTTCTTAACAACACCTTGTGTTCACCATGATAACTGCTGGCCATTTCTTACCTATGAATTTGAATATGAGAGACATGTGGTCCTGTTTCTAATTAATCACCTTATATCTCCCTGAAAATCGTGGAATTAGAAGTTGTTAACAGAGGAAGACTTGGACCGAAATATCAAGGCAGCAACATCATGTGCATCAGAATCTCCTTCAAATTCCAATATTTCTGATATATCCTCATTACTATTAAGTATTTGATGAATTTCTGCCACATCATCACCCTTCATTGGGAGTGACAAAAATATTCCTATTTGACATCTAGAGGCATAATATATTTAATCAAAAAATTTGAAATCACATACGAAATATTTAAGAGCTTCATATCTGACTTTCCTAAACTTGAATAACCCTATCTAAAAAAATTAAAATTTGGTAAAAAAACAAAATATGTACTGTTACCTTTATAATGTGAAGTACATAGATTGGATTATGTTTGGGGATACACAAAAAAGAGGCCAACCAGAGACGATGGTCATAACTGATGATAAAACTGATTTTGCTGGGAGTCAGGAGTAAAAACACTGATGAACATTCAAAATGAACTTGGACAAACATTAGTCATAAGATATGACTAAATTTTTTTAAATTAAACATTTAGGAAAAAACAAAAACATAGAAAAAAGAATGGTCAAATACACTCATTAATGACAAAAGTAATCCATAAGTCCCATGCAACTCATTACATTAGTCATATACATATGTAATATATGTAATGCATAGTGAATCTGCTTTTTGCTATCTTACACATGATATCTAAAGAAAATTTGCTTAGATATTCGCAAATAATACAATGATTGCCTCAAATTAAATAGTGGGCCAAAGATAAATTGAATGCTAAGCGCACATGATGTAACCGAGAGGACCGGCGATTGCTAGAAAAACCACTTTTAATTTTCCACCTCAAAATGCAGCACTAATCAAAACCATATTACCAACAGATATTTGTGTTTCCACTTGTTAGCCAGATGCAAGATACAGTATGCGATATGACCCCTAAATTATCCTACCACAGAGCCCAAAACTAAGTGGTCATATTTTTAACCACTACTCTATAAATGGGGTTTTGATAGTGAAACATAATGCGTACAAAAAATTGTCAATTATAATATTTCCATATGTTTTCCCACAATTTCAATTATATGATAAGTGCCATGATATTAAAAAGCCTTTAATGCAATTTCATATACTAAACATATTCCATCACGGGAATATCTTCATGTATAGTCACGTATGCCTTATAATGAAAACACATGGTCCTCATACAAAACAAACACTTTCCATTTGAAGGCCCTAAAATAACGTTTAAACTGATTTGATATTGGGTAACTTCTCAATATAAATATTTTCCAATCAAATTAATAATACACACATCTGATCGATTTATCCATTTTATTTGTGCATATCAACAACTATTTACATATACACATTATTAAAAATTCTGTAAATAAACAGTCAACATCTCTAATATTTATAAATCTCTTAAATATATTTAGAATCCACTCAATACATTATTAACCATCTCTTGAAACTAACACTCAAATGTGAAAATGTGTTCAAAATCTATCACATTTTCTTAGTCAACATATAGTTTTAAAAGGACTACTCCACAAAACCACCTTGGAGAATGTGATAAGAATAAGACATTATTAAAAATAAGACTATGATGCTGTAAACTAGGCAGGGTCCACATTCACAATTTGAAATACATAACACAACCAATGACATAATTACGCTTCAGCCGTCACCATTTACAGCAGATGATAACAATTCAAACATTGTTAAATAAGACATACACACAATTTTAAGGACCTACTAGGTGCACATGACCATTGTTGGAATTTAGAAATATGGACACAAATGTCGCACTCGGAACAAATTATTTATCCCCATCATTGACTGGCATATAATACAGCAGAAGTCTGTCACAAAGTTATCCACTACACCTGTTATTTAAAACTTCTTGATAAATAAATAATTAGAATGGAATAAACAAGATAGACTTAAAAACAATCCTTCTTGGAGGTGAACACTTCTGCAGTGGTAACATCTGCGCAGGACTTGACTGCACACCATCGAGAGCAGGACTTTTAAAGGAAATGACAGCATTCTTGGGATAAAAATTCCTGCTTTCATTTCATACTGACAAAAAATACTTTTCATTTAAAATGCCTTAGTTAGCAACAAATTTTACTCAAGAAAGAGATAAGAAACAGTATCACAAATTATCAGTTTCCATATGAATATAAGCATCCATCTGAACTGCTTTACTGAACAGACTTTCTTACACAACCTAAATAAGCCTCATGTAAACTTACACGAAGATACCTATTTACAATGTTTCAGCAAGTAATAATATAAGGCACCTAAAGGTTTAATCGGCCTTGATTAACTCCTGAATTTCATGCTCCTGTTCCATTTTAATGAAAAGCTAATTATTCATGATATATCTTCAATCTTCTCCAGGTATTTGAAACCATTACATTTATTTCCACTTTATCATGATGAATGTTCTTAACTTTTTCTCCAGTTGCAGATCACACCACTAGGTTAAAATATTGATTTTTTAAAAGGTTAAAAACCAATGGAAAAACTGTCCAAGGACCTTTAACCTTGGAGCTGGAATGACTTCAATCAGTGGAAGTTTAATAAAATATATACAATACAAATATATCTCCCAGGTATGATCATGTAGTAAAAATTAACATTTATAACATGATTGCACACAAAAATATCTCAATGAATTTCAAGAAATAAGCTTTCATATTGAATTAACATTTCACTATTCACATTTGTCCCTCACAGTAGCCATGATCATATTTGTCTGATGGATGAGGTACAAGGCACTCACAAAAACAGCATTTGCCCTTGAAAAAAAACATGAAACTCAGTTAATCAATGTGTCTGTGAAAGGAGGTTCTGAAGATGAATAGATACAGGGATTATCACATGCAGATACACCAGAATTCATCAAATACATAAATTAATGGAATTCACTCATAAAACATTTTAAAATTATTAAATCTCATAACAATTACAAGATGTATTGAAACTAAGAGATAAAATGAAGATGCATACTTTCATCTAGTGTACCACCCATGAACAGTGGCAACCTTCTTCCTTAAGATAGTCTGAACCTGAACACGGCTTTGCAACTAAATCCCAATCACAAATATTCATTTTTTTTATTTACCACTCAACATTTTAGTAAGGACGAACCACATGGCCTAAATATCATTTTTCCAGGATGCTGGACAACTGGTATATAAGTCTCAAAGAGAAGCATTTTAAATATTTAGAGAAAAATGTTTCACTAGGAAATACAAAAATTATGACAAAGAAAACGTCCTTTTCCATTGTAAATCTGAGGTAATATGGTAGTTATTTTTATATTTTGAAAATATACTAATGGCTCATTAAAACATTAATATGGAGCATGGTTTTGCGTGGTAAGGAAATTTGGTAAATGAAGCAAGATGATGGGCATAGATTGGAGGCTTTTAAAATGTGGGTGTAAGATGATAGGATATGAAGGGATACAAGAAAGGCAAATTCAGAGTGTTGTGATTGGGAATAGGATGTTGAAGACTGTGATAGGGGGGAGTAGGATGTTGGGCAAACAAGTACAGGGAAGGAATAGGATAGAGATGCTGAATGGAATGGAAATTATTAAGCATAAGTTTGTCACTTCAGCTTATACTAGTCTAAAACAATTTCTAAATATTAAGTGAGCAACTAAATATCAGCTCAGAAAATAAAAATCCACCATCTATGCATTATCACAATTCAATGAAAGTCGGAACAAAACAACTTATTTATGATGATTTTTACAAAAAGTTTGGAGTATATACGCTATCTGAATAAAACTTGTCAATAGTAACCCGATCGCTAATGACATTAATTATCATTGTGTTCACATCCACTCATCAAGATAAAAATACAGTTATCTATCTGAAAGTTGTTGTGATAGGCGAGGGTAGATCCCGCCTTTTACCGAGCCCAACAGTGAGTGACATACACACATCAGGGAGGTGCGGGCAGTTACTATCCCTGTGCCGCCTATGGTTTCTCAGGAAGGCCTGGTAGCCAAAAAATCTCACGGCTTGGATGGAGCTGAGGATGCTCAGAGGCATCCTCAGGAATCGAACCTGAGTCCTCCCGTCACTAGTCCAACACTCAAGCCCTCATCGAGATACTATTGGGAAATTGCTTTTTCATTTCCAGGGGGTTCAGGTTTTAAATTCACCTGTACAAGAAAGCCAGCAGTGGAGAGGGAAGTAACATCCTAGTACCAACAAAAATCTATTTGTATCTATCAGAAAGCCTTAAAATAATTCAAAGACAAGAAAATCATTGATATGTTATTATCATCATTTTCAAATATCCTTGGGACTGAGGGGCTCATCCAATTTATTTCGGGTGGTTAACAACTTTTGCTTTGACAAGCGCCCAACTTCAGAGAGAGAGACTGTAATTTAGTAGGCAGGCATCTATCTGATCAAAAATTCAGTCACTAACAGACCATTGCGCTCACTTAGTGAATCGCATACTATGTTGCCACATCCTCCATTGGCCTCATCTGCTTGACGTCCCCTCACGTTTATTTCTTTGTTTTTATTCTTTTCCCATTTTTACTTTTTTCCTACACTTTCTCATCCTCAGAGTTGCTTCTCCTTTCCATCCCTTTCTCTAGTTTTTCTATTACTTTCCTCTTTCTTGTCCACCTGCCTTGACCATCATTATTCATTCCATCCTCTCATTATGATGACATTTCTACAAGGGCTCTTCAAAGATCTTTGCCATAGACAGCAGATTTTTGCAACATTTGGTACCAAATTAACCAGGCTATCAATGGAAGGATCATGATTATATTTTTATAGTCACATATTTACAAAAAAAATTCATAACTTTAATTATCTGATGCATACTTGGTAATCATCAAGGCAAAATCTCCTGCCTAAGAAGACCCATGATAATATCTAATATAAAATTATGAAATTACTGCAACCATGACCCTCCCAATTGTTTAGTGACTGTGGCATCAACCTGCAAATTACAGGTAACTCTTCATATAAACCATGACGTTGCTTTCTCTTCAGATTTCCCTGGAATGTTACAAGTACATGAACAAATTGCAGTCTCAACCACCACATGCATCTGAAATGCAGGACTTGTGGCAATGTTGGGTTTGAGCTGTCCATTAGAGGCAGTAGCATGCCACTGACTGAGCAAAAACCTACATATTTCCATAAGTTCCGGTCAACAAAATGTCCTTTACTGTTGAAAGGAGTTTTCGTGAACATTCTTTGTAACTGAAAAACATAGCCAAGGAGCATCCTTTATCTTATAGTGTCAAAAACTGACTTCTCCCAAAACACTTGCTGAATTCTCAGAACTTTTTCTGAACGAGTTTTCCAGATTAGCAACACTTCATTCATTTAATAAAATTTTCACATTTTTTAGGCTGGTAGGAACTGGTTATGCATTCATTAATGAAATACTTGAACACGTGCAATATACATGCAACATAGAGATGAATAAAATTAGCGCAAACTATTGATAAACTTTTCACTGTCATTTTTAAAAATGTCCCATTTAAAAGCATCAAACTACATGGAATCCATCTTAGCTTTCTTCTGTCAAATTCTAAAAAGTTTCATACATCATGGAAATTATGTGCAATTGTAGATGGTAACCTACTTTTGCTGGCTATCCAGTTTATATGGATTGTATAAAATGTTTAGCATCCCTTGAGTGTCAACACACTTTTGCCAGAGACTTTTCAAAGACTAGGAAGGCTCCCTCGCCGGAAGATTTAGGAAGGCACTTAAGGGTGCACAAGACAGCTTCCTTGACAGAACTTTGGGTCCCTTGGTTGTGTCCTTTGAGGGAGGATTTCACTTTTGGGAATAGGAAATAATCTACTGGTGCCAATTTGGGACTGAAAGGGGGATGGGGAATGGTCGTGATGCCGTTACAGAAGATCTCCGCAAGCAGACACTCCACTCTGCTTTTGGTCATCCATCCAGACCTTTGGGATGTGAGATTAGTGTAGATCTTTTGCAATGCCAAGTTTTCAGTGATAATGGTTTTTTCGTACAACCCTTGTATAGTTTAACAGATAGATAATAACTAGGTTTCTAAGAACAGTGAATGGGCCTAACATTAAACTTATAGCTTTTTACTCTTTCTCTCCTCCCTTCTTTTACATTCCCCCAAAGAATGAACTATTTCAGGGTATTCCACTTCAATCTTTTTGTCAGCATCTGTGGTTTGTCTAGAGAAGTCACTAGTGTTGGCCAATCCCTACATTTTTTAATAGCTAATGAACAACATGCACTTATTTTATTTTACAAAAACAATAGGTATTTTAAAAGAATACTCACTGGCCTTCTTTGAAATACTCCTTGAGGGTATTACTGAATCTTTTAGAATACTTAACAAATTCCCTTTTTCGCTGCTCAAGTGACTGCTTGCCAGAAGACCCAGGAATAAAGCTGGCAACTTCATTAACGGCATCCAGGAGCTTCTTAATTGCACTTGCTATCTCCCTGAATAGAGAAAGTATCATGAATTACACATCCTCCTTACAACTGCTTAATTATAGTGTAAAAAACATTAGTAAAAATGTCATGCAATTAATTATTTAATTTGAGATGAGTACCCCCGGCACACATCATTTCAGGGCCCTTTTCACAAAACATTATCAATACTGTTTTATAATGAAAAACTATAGATTTGCCATTCCAAATTTTTTTACATTAAAATATTAAGAGCAGCTTTGGAATTAAAAATGTATAATTTTTTATCATATATAGAATCAATTCCACAAATTTGTGCTTCAAAAATACTTTGGAATGACAGAATTATAGTTTATTTTATTATAAAATAAATAATTTCATAAAGTTATGCTTCAAACGACCAATTATCAATACTGATATCAACAAATACATAAGTACATTATATTTTAATTTATATACAACATCCTCAAGGTGTTTTAAGATAAAAAAGTGTTCCATGAAAAGATTCAAAGAGAATAGTATGTACATGTAATGGCAAGTGTTACTAATTTAAAATGAACACTCACTTGATTGTTTCAAGAAATGTTTTGCGGTCAGAGATTTCATCTGGTATTCTACTTAATATTCTTTTAAGAGCAGTGGACTTCCTATTTAATTCCTGGAAAGCATCTTCAGTCCTTGTCAGATGGCGCTCCACTGGAATCACAAATTAGAAAAAGGTCATTTATAAACAGGATGACCAGAAAATTCTTTCCCATGGAGATTAATTAACATACCATCAGCATCTGCATTGGATGACACAGTTCCTTGTAGCCGAAGGATGCTCTCATTCATGTTGATACCAAGATCCCCTCGGCGTAATATTCCCACAACAAAATCATACGCAAATCCTGGATTAGATGCCTCTACTTTGCAAATGGCCGCACGTAGTGTTTGTGCTGCAGTGACATCTCTTCTCTCAAGCTACCACAAAAGAAAGGTTTAATATAATAGAATCTTGGACCTTTATAATGCAAGTCTTTTATACGGGCAACTTTCATTCCCTTTCCCACTAAGCACTAATTCCAATTTCACAATTCCATGAGGATAAGCATTAAGAAGACAAATATACTGCACCGACATAATCAGCCAAATTGTATAGATATACATAGTTAATACAGAAAATAGGCAGATACCATTGGAGGTTAGGATAGGTGTCTTTGATACATCTTGCCCCACATTATGCATTTTTTCCTACTAAAAGTGTTCCTCGACGATTTAAATTCCCCCACTTCATTCATGAATTTCCCTATAGCTTACCAACCCAAGTGCATTTCCCAATTATTAGTGAAAATTAAATTAAAACTAACTCCTAAGTATTAACATGGTTTGAAGGGACCACTCTTTCCGCAAGCAATATTCATATGAAGACATTTTTTACATGACTTAAGATAAACCGTTAAATACAATGGTGAATGGACAATAATCAAATTTTGCCAATCAGAAAATTGTGCCATTCAAAGAACAGTGATTACACAGGTGACTTTTATATGTATTTAGTATCTTCAACATAGTCACTTAATATCGTAAACAATGCAATGGCATACAATCCAATGTTATAACTGTACAATTTAAGAGCAATAATTACATTTCCCACAAACTTGTATAGTGTGGATTAAAATTTGACACGATTTGATTGACTTTACTGTTTTTCCATTGCATTTTATAATAGTCATTGATTATTATCTGCGAGCACTGTCCTCATGATTAGCTTAACAATTATCATGCATCCAATTGGCAATGCTGAATTGTTTTTTTCTTAAAAGTTAAGTTTGGATTTGGTTGGTTTTCTTCAAAGGGTCTGGTTTTCCATTTTCCACAGGACTAACTTATTTCAATTCATTGGAGAGTAGGAGGAACGTGAATCTTCTAACTTCGTTTTGACAACAGTGATATAAGCTCTCACATCCAAGCTTATCGAAATGATCACATATTCTAACATTCCAATTTTTTTGCGGCCATAAACGAAAATCTTATCATGACTATGCAATGCCCAAGCCAATTGGGACAAGATAAGCCACCACCAACAGGACATAATAGGTGCCCATCTTAAGCAACAATAGCACTGTGGCTTAAGATTTTTAATGATTAAGCTTAAAAATTTACATCAAATAGCCGTAAATAAATAAGAAACTGTCATTTCCCATTTGAGAGATATTGAGAACTCGACCAACATTAATTAGTAATTGCATTAGGCTAGTGAACTGTTTATAATTTGATTAAAGGTCAAAAAGAGGACTTGCATGGACTAAAATTGTATGTTAATCATCTATAACTCTCAACAGCAAAACGATAGCGCGTGATTATTTTAATACGTGGTATGCTCAGGAAGGGACGAAATTAAACCCCTTAATCAATCATAAACCGTAATTTTCGAATTCTTACCTGTGTTAAAATTGGCCGAATTAATACAGGAAGTACTAATGATGTTACTGGTGTATCATCTCCCATTGTCATCGTTCCAAATATCTTCTTTGGGACAAGCTTCTCAGTACTTGAGACTCCACAAATACGACGACAAAACTCTGTCCATATGACGACATCAAAATGGTGAGTGAAAGTATATAGCGGATGTTAAACAAATGACAACGAGAAGATGCGATAAGCCATGTTATGTATTCACGAGATGTGACATAGAAACCTTGTTATTTTGTGTTGGTTCTGTACAGGTATTTTGTATTCGTTTTTCTTCAAAATAAATACATAATACTATTTGAAAGTAAATATCTGCATTGGCTCTACTCTATTTTACACATGTGTTTAACTAATAAATTTGAATGTAAGGGAAGCTCTTTTAATATTTTACCGAATGTCTTTCAAAAGGCCGCTTGCAATTCTAGGTATAAGACCTTAAACAAGGCATACTGCCATTTACTTTAATAAGTCGACGATTGCGTGCTCCAGTACTAACCTGCATAGATACCTAATAATATTTATTGATCTAAATATTTTACAAGAATAAAATGTAGGATATGTCATTTAAAAATACGGGATCATCCAGGAAGAACATAGAATGTATAAAACAAAATTTCAAAGTCCGTTAGACTACCTGAAAGCTCTAATTTTTATTGTAACCCTTCTCAAACAAAATGTTTCGTTAAACTTTCTTTTTATGGAATTGTGCTTAATTGATATTTGTGTAATAATAATAATTTTCTGGTCATTAAATGGGCATGCAATAGAACTCGTCAAACATGACACAATGGGCCTAAAACAAAAAGCAGCACATCAAGCATATAACATCAGAAAATTATGCATTTTTCTAAGAATACAAAATTCATTCGCTGAATACAGAGGTTAGCCATGATTATAAGGTGTCTTTAAATTTGGCAGAGCTAGTTTCTCTAGCAATTTGCGGCAGTTAACTATTTAATTTTATCCCAAAGTTATTGAAGTAATGGTATAATTTGGTGCTAACAGTTATGGTAATATTGACCTCTTTTCTCTCCCACCATGTTTGCTTAAAAAATGTTAAAATTCCTGACGCATTTTAGAATGCTTATTTTTGCATAATTTTATTGCTTTGTTTTTATGTGTATGTCGGATAGTTATTCATAATGCCCATTGAGTGAAATTTGTTTTCTGATGTCACAAGGCCTGCTGATTACTACTACCATTTATCATTATGTTTCATCATCTGGCTTGTAAAAAGCACCTTATTTCTGTTGCCATCTCCTAATCTTGGATATAAATTTATATTGACATTTTGTCCACATTACCTGAGCTATAGGTGAGAATGTGTGCATGTATGTCATCTTAAAATGTCCTCCTTGCATTGTATATCATTATTATTTTTTAAATTATATAATACATTGATTCTCAACGACGCGTATGTATCTATATGGGGGGATCGAGATGGTGCGGGGGCTAACGTACTGGCTTCCCACCCTGAGGGCGCGGGTTCAAATCCCGGCGGTGTTAAATATTTTTCAGAGGTATCTCGATCCCTACTTGAGGTGCTTCGTGGAGGGCACTTTGAGTGAGTACGCCGTCCGTCGGATGGGACGTTAAGCCGCGGACCCCTTGGCGCCTTTCGTAAAGAGTAGGCTAATGCCGACGCCGGGTTTCTCTCCACCCTTCATCCTTTCCTGTCCTTCCCCTATGGCGCAAATGACCTTAGCTGTCGGTCGCCTCCCCTCAAAACTACTATATCCGTATCTATATGGGATTTTGACGGTAGCAAATAATGTTGAATGTCTTTATAGTTGTTGATATAAAAATGTCATCATCATTAGTAGAATAAATGTTTTTGTCTTTCTCCTAGTAAAAAGATTTAGTTCCATTAATAATAATAGATAAAAAAGGTTTTAACTGTTTACAGGCAATGCTCCTGATTCCATAACACTCAACAAAATACTCATTCAAATCCCAAGAATATATATATATAACCTTTTTTGAAAAGCTGGCATTATTTTCACTGGTCCCTTTACCTTTTTGAAATCCATACTGTTCCTCGTATCGAAATTTACTTCTAGTGATGTAGTTATGAAGTGCCTCCCATGGACGAGATGGAAACACTCATGCATTACAATGACCCCTATATCTCTGCTGATGGGAGGAATGCTAATTACTCCTGGTAGGGTCACCCATGCCCGATAGGTTGAAGGTTAGAAGCCAGACAAAAGGTAGTCCATGCAGCATCTGTTCCTTAGTGAAGTGTCTGACCCCAGTGGGGTTGCCATTGAGTGATGGTGTCACATTTTAAGGAGGAAGGCAGCAGGAAACCACCTTAATTATTATTAATCCCATATATTTATGATCAGTTGAGAGAAAATGAGTCCTGACAACTACAGGACTCAGCTGGGTGTCATGCCCAGCAGTGAGGAGGCCAAGGCTTCCATGGTCGTCATCTCACGAAAACCTTGCAAAGCAAAAGTGACGTCAGCAGCACAGAATATGCAGAAGAATAAGACCAAATTAGTTAGGAACTTGGAATGTTAGGACAATGTTGAAGAGAGGAAAATTAGAGAATATAAAGCGAATGATGGGAAGAGGATATGTAAATATTTTAGATTATGCGAGTTGAAATGGAAGGATAGCAGGGATTACTGAAGCCATAGTTACAGAGTAATAGACAGCGGAGGGGATGAGAACCAGTAAGGGGTTGCCATTATATTGAATAAAAAGGTAGAAAGAAGCGTTGTCAAATCAGAACGATCAACGGATAGAATATTACTAGTAGAGATAAAAGTAGAGTCGTCAAACTTGGTCAAGCAGTCAGAAAGAGTTAGAAGTCGATAGGGTATAAGATCAAATTTGTTGTCTCAGGCGTAACTTTGTGGAATTTGCATAACATATTGAAATGTAATGAAATAATTGACTTTGTAATTCCACACACTTTATTTAAAAAACACACGACCCAGGTTTCGACGTTGAACGTCATCATCAGGTGGTCCTCATAGAAGCACGCTGGCTATATATACCTTCTGATCATAGGAGGGGGGGGTTGGTCAGAGAGGGAGGTCGGAGGGGTAAAAAGGTTACAATGTAGCTGGGAAGAAAAGACAATTACATTTTTGATTTAGAAGAGTGGTAGGTCTAGGAGTGGGGAGTGGGAGGGATACAAAATTTCGTTGGCAAGATCATCTTTCCAACGGACACATTTCAAAATTTCTAACTGCTCCAAAGCATCGAGCCTTTGACCTTTTTCTTCAAAATGAATAATTTTTGTCACAAAGTCACTTTTGTGATCACTTTCGATAAGGTGTTTTGCAAAGAGGGATGTTATGTTCTTATTTTTTACACATGTTTGGTGTTCTTTAATCCTTTCTTTAAATTTCCGTCCTGTTTGTCCAATATACTTTGTGCTACAATCCGAGCACTTTAACTCATACACTCCACTCCTCTCGTTTTCGGGGACTTTGTCTTTAGTGTGAGAGATCAGGTTCTTAAGGCATGAACGACTGTAAAAGGCACATTTAATTTTTTCTTTAGGTAAACTTTTAATTACTTTTTGAGAAATAGTCCCAAGATATAGTATTCTCCGCCATTTGGCAGTGGGATCTTTTACATGTTCGGGGTTGTAAATGTGGCTTAAGGCTATTTTTGTAAGTTTATTCCGGTAAAGTTTATTTATTAGATCTTCTGAATACCCATTGTTTACTGCTAACGTTTTAATTACATTAAGTTCCTTATTTACATTGAATTTTGACATAGGGATAGCGGTCAAACGGTGGATCATTGCATGAAATGCCGAAAGCTTTTGGGTGAAGCAATGCCTTGAAGAGGAATTAATTAATTGGTCTGTATACATTTCTTTCCTAAAAATGGAATACTGTAACCCATCTTTGTCTTTAGAAATGGATAGGTCGAGGAAATTCAGGGAACCTTTTTCCTCTTTTTCACACGTGAATTGTACATTAGAATTGATAGAATTTAGATGTGCTAGAAACTGATCTAAATCAAAAATGTAATTGTCTTTTCTTCCCAGCTACATTGTAACCTTTTTACCCCTCCGACCTCCCTCTCTGACCAACCCCCCCCTCCTATGATCAGAAGGTATATATAGCCAGCGTGCTTCTATGAGGACCACCTGATGATGACGTTCAACGTCGAAACCTGGGTCGTGTGTTTTTTAAATAAAGTGTGTGGAATTACAAAGTCAATTATTTCATTACATTTCAATAGGGTATAAGATCAGTTCAGAGGCCATAATCACATGTGCTCCTGCAGGAAAACATTTGATAGTGATGGGGAATTGGAATGCTACAGTAGCCAAAGGATGAGATGGAGGATTATGGTTTAGGTACGAGGAATAATCATTGGGAGAAAGCAATTGAATTCTACAGGAGACAGGGGTTAATCATCACTAACACTTGGTTTAAATGCCACAAAAGGCATAGGCATACATGGAAAATGCTAGGTGACTTCGAAAGGAATCAGTTAGGTTTTATAATGGTCAGACACAAGTTAACAACAGCATGATCAATGCGCACAGTTTCCTGGGAGCAGATGCAGACTCTGACCTTAATTTAGTGCTCATGAAGTGTAACATCTGATTAAAAAAGATAAGGTAGGGGCGGTTTAGGAAATGGAATATAGAAGCATTAACTTGAATGACTAGGAAGGAGTATCAGCTGGCTGTTGAGGAAATCATGATTAAGGGAAAAGAGCCAAGTACTATCAAGGAAATATGGAACTATATAAAAAAGGGCTATCGAAAGCCATAAAAGAAATTATAAGAACTGTTAATAGGAATAGGACAAGGAAACCATGGATCTCAGATGAGATGATTGGAAAGATAAATTAGAGAAGGAAATGGAAGAGTGTAAGCACAGAGTTAGGCAGAAGGAAGCACAAAGAGTTAAATAATAATTTGAGTCTGCAACAAATAAAGCAAATTCTCATGTCAACCCTCCATTTTCAGCAGCATTAAAAGCTCCATGAAAATTATGAAATTTTAAGCCCTCACTGAATCCATTCCATGATTCAATGACTGAATTAAATTAACAATAAGTAATTCTATCCTAAAATAACTATCAATGTATTTTAAGGTGTACCAAAGCAGTGGCTCTCTGAACTCCCTCTGACATCCAAATTTAAAGACTCACAGCCCAATCATTTTTTAGTCAAATAAATGAATTCTAAGTACTAAAAAGACAATATTCTTAGATATTAATTCCTCTAGAAAAATGGTACTAAAAATATAATATCAGATAAACATCCCATTAAGGAAGAATTCAGACTAAATTTCTTGGCACTTGGATTAATTCAAATTCATCATGGGAAGAACAAATAATAAAGCCAGCAAAAAGTAAGCCCACTTTGACGTGCAGTGTTTTGTCAAAATCTAAAATCTTGTATGTTCTTCAAGATGTATATTTAAACCTCTATAACAAACTTCAATCAACTATTTAATGCCAGGAAAATTAAGACAATCTACCAAAAAGTTTGTTGAATGCATATACATGGAATATAAAATCTTGATATAAGTTTGATTTTGTCGTTACCATTGTTATTTTGTATATTAGTCATTTCTATATTGCATTCTTTCACAGTTTATGTTTTACCATACATATAGTAGTCTACCAACCTTAGGTAGGATTTTTCCTCAACTCTAACATGTTATAGATATTTTAGGGGTCTGCAAGGTTAGATGTAAGGATACCCATAAAAAATTTACATTTTATTTAGCTGAGAAATGTCCTTTAATTATTTCCTAAGATTGGAGGATAGTCTAAAGGTTTTCCTGTAATATATAACGTGGTTAAATTAAAATTCCAAAGAGTAAAAATCCTTCAACCTAACTAGGATTAAAACCCAGGTACCTCAATTTACATAATGGTATGCAAAAATGTATTTTGTCATAATATCTTGTTACTTTAATGCCCCAAAAATTTCAGAATGTAATATGATGCATCAGTAGCCTAACTGGCTGAAATAATCAGCTGGATATTGAGATATATGGTTTCAAATCCAGGTCAAGGCAAATGATTTTTACTCTTTGGAATTGTTTTATTATAATTCAAATTAGCAAATGACCCTACTAAATTTGCATCTATCACAGTTCTTTGAATATGAATAAATTAACTACTTTTTATTGATATCACAACACTAATCCTGCTTTGTTTTAACTCACCTGGTCAAAATATGAATTGTTTTTTCCAGTGACCACAATGATTTCTTCCATTTCCTTGGGGATGATAATTTATGCAATTAAGTTTGCCTTCTGGCATGACTTCCCTTAGCTTCTTAAGTATTACCAATGAAATGCCTTCAGGTTAGCAAAGGCTGTCATGTTAGATAGGTAGGTATTTTAGAATTTGAGAAAAATTAACTTTCATCACATATTTAACTTCCTTCAATGCCACAAGTAGATCTGAAAATTCGAAACATTCAGCTTCACCAAATTTTCAACTTATTTACTCCAATGTCAAAGTTAATGTTTTATTACATCACATATATTTAAGGATGTGACTGAGCTGAACACAGCATATAAGCAGGTGTTGGTAGCAGTGAAGAACCATAAACTGGTCATTTCTTTTGCCAACATTATCTTCATAAAACAACTCTGGGCCTCGGAGAGGCATTGGTCTCCAAATCTCAGTCCGTACAAAATGTCAGTCGTGCCAATCCTGGGCTTTATTTCATTTAGCAACTGCCACTGATCAAGTACCACCAGTGCCGATGTTTACACACTGTGTGCAGATTGTGTAGCAAAGCCCTCGCGCATAAAAATATAAAAGTCATAATACCAATGTTTCCAGGAAGTGTTTGTTAGAGAAGAAACATTTCCATAATTGACTTTTCTTGACAAGAAAAAAATATTTTGTCAATAAATTAGTCAACAAAAATTATGGAACATACAATATCCCATTTTTAATTATTACCAAGTTATTATTGCTAAAATAAATGCCATAGCTAAAGAGCTTTGACTAAATAACACAAATTTTTCCAGTACTTCAGCTTAAGTAGCATGTAAAAATTAAATTTCGAAACAACACTTAAGAGAATTGCCAAGTAAAAAATATAGAAGAACTTTATTCATCCTTACCAAAAGAAGTAGTTCCGTTCCCAAGTTTGCATCTGAATATGAAGACTAGATATATGGAAAAAAATACCCATCGTTCATTACTTATTGCAACTACACACACAATTTCCCAATGAAGACGGCACTTGACAGCTTCCAAACTCAGTTTCCTCATTTGTCCTCCTTATACATCAAATCTTTTTTGTAGTTTATTTACAGAAATTACTTTCTTACATGTCACAAAAATGTACGATTTTTTAACAGCACTTGCCAAAGTCCATTGACAATATATAAGACAATGAATGTATGACTTTCTCACAAATATTCCATAGGCTTAGAAGACAAATAAGTTTATGAATGCATTGATGTAATTATATACACATTTTATAATTACCCTGAAAAACATTTTACTTGGAAAGTAAGAATGCAAGGGTTATCCCAATTCTGAAAGAGTCTGTTTCAATTAAGATGATACAGGCACTTAGTCAATGAAGAATATTAACGATTGATATAAATACTTCCATGCAATCTAAATTCATCTAATTCTCAGGCCAATTCAAGTATTCAACTTGTGATGAGAACTTTCATAATTTTTAATAAAAACTTTAATGGAAACATACCATTACATTTTGACTGTAATAAAAACATCACTTAATTAGCCATTTTCTTCACTAAGTTGTGCACAAAACTTCAGCAGTTCACAAACAAGTAATATGAATTTCTTTGGATGGTTTGTAATATGTACCTACTTTCAACGGTGTAAATAAAGCATCTCATGGAATATTCCAAATGCAGCAGGAAGTTTTCAGCAATAGGAAGTTTTGACAAACTTTGCAACACAAATTTATACACACAAAAAGTAAATAAGAATGTTCTGCTCAATATACAAGTAACCATATATTTACAGGCATTTAAAAAAAAACGAATGCTTCTATCCTGCGTGAGACACAAAGGACAACTTTAAGTTTAAAATAATCATAAAGTGAAATACTTTAAAAAAATTGGAATTGACCAACTAGATTCAAATTCCCAGGAATAACTACAATGAAAAAAAACTAAGTATTTGAACATCATTTAGAAACTAATAGTCTTTGAATATGAAAAGAGGGCATTTTCATTGACACAAAAAATCTTTACATTAGCAATTGACTTCAGATTGAGAAGTTCATTAAAAATTCTAGTATCATAAATGTTAACAAATCGTACAATTTATTTTCATGTTACCATGTATAGTGCACTCCTTTACATATTAGATATGATGAAAGCCATTGAGCCACTGAAATGAATGGCTCAAGATGATTTTTTTAAAACATTGTTACATCAAAAAAGAATTGCTTTTGCAGGCATAATACAAATACAAATGAAATAAAAATAGGGTTCACTGGTTACACATCATAGAAAAATCAAAATTTCACTGCAACTTGACTAATTAGGGAGGAAATACAATTAATCCTTGCATTCCATTAGGCTCCCTTAAGGATTTCAAAACAAACAAAAAGTGCTAAGCCACCATTACCACACCCCTTATACTCTTGTAAAAACAAATACCTTTTCACTTTATCCTAAAACATTTTGGAAAGTTTGAAATCATCAACATGTGCAACTTTATACAAACATAAATACCAGACATGCCATCATTTTTAAGTCTTCTGTTCATTGGAAATACATTATAGCATGATAAAATTTGACTACATTTCCATTTCCATTCAAGGCGGCTCATTTTTCATTTACTGTAATACTATCCTTCTTATAGCTTTTGACTCAAGCAACCTAAGACACACACTCACTTCCACTCCAAGATGCATTAGTGCAGCTGCATTCACACCTATGATCCAACAGAGTTTAGTCCACTTTCACAACACTATATATCTTCCGCACAAACCAAAAGCAGGCAAAGAAGCCGATGGTCCCTGAATCATTGAGAAAAATAAATCAGTTGAAAAAATAAAAAGATGTTTTGGTAATATTGTTGGAAGTAAAATCTTTTAAAACATCATGTGAGTATCGTGGTTATAGCTTATGTGGGATTTCCAACGATTAATCCCACCTACTTTTCTCATGATTTTACTCATAATGGCAGCTGAATTTGGAATCAATTGCCTGAGTAGCAACTGACAACAAAGGTACTGGAGAAATGTGATTTTTAATAATTTTCTTAAATTTCTACTAATTAGTTTACAAACCCATCTATTTTGCCCATCAAGTCACATGTTTTTGGATTTACAGACTTGACATTCACCCAAACGCATTTACAAGGCCTTTTGAAAGTTCCAGACAACTTGAACTGGGCAAGTGCTTAAAAAAAGTGCACAAAATGTAAACAAATCATCGACCTCTCCAAAATTTTGACTTGAACAAGCTTGGGATACTGTTGAGAAGAAATTGAGCAATTTTAAAGAATACACAGTAAGAAAGAGGACTAAAAAGAGAATGTTGAAATCAATCAATTTTAAAGTATGTATTCTCCATGTTGTTCATAACTTGAGGCAAGGAATGACAGGTCAGCACGTGGGCATTTGATCATAATTAATACTGTATGGAAATAAATTTCTACATCCCATAATTTGCCAGAATAAAAGCCAGCCTAGGATTTGAATCAACCCCCTAAAAATCATCACCATAATTTGGAAAAAAGTAAACCTGCAAAATTTCACGCTGAAGCTTTCTGGGCATGTGCAGCCAACATAAAATACGAGATGTATTGACTTTTTACATGCGTAACATGAGAAAAATATAATTATGACCTTGCAGTTGTATTTTTAAAACAAATTTTACTTTCGATACTCTCACTGTAATATCCAGAATCTGTAGAAGTCAACGGCCAACTGATTCATCCTAAAAAAATAATGTGATGAAGAGCCTTATCGCACACTGCAACCAGCCTACAAGATAATTTTTCCTGGAAAGATTATTATTTTCTGGAGTAATTCAAAACCAGAAAGACCTATGTTACAGTTGTAGACAGTCTATAGAGTTTCCCATTTCCACTTCACTTTCAATTAGGCAAAGTAATTTCATTCCTTCAAAATCATACATTATGCTACTCTTGCACTTGTGAAATAAAGCATGCTATTGCTTCATGAAATACTCTCTTTCAATATAACTGTAAATCCGAAACTATACATCCAACACTAAGGATTGGTTCTCTAATAAAAATAATTGCATCAAGATTGCTCTGCTCTACCAAAATTAATTTAGTTAACTTTTCAATCACCTCTCATATATCTGTAAACATCCCATGTAGCATTTTTCTGTTCTCCCTCAGATAAGTGAGTTTGTTGGTGGTACTGGTCAAATCACACAAAGATCAATCCCTATATTATTTTAACTCTAATAAAAATATTTGAGCAAAAAAATTCAACAATGAATCATTAGTAAACATTGGTTTAAGTAAAAAATCAACTCTTCGCTGAAATTGGGAATTGCATAAAAAATATAAACAATAGTTATCAAAATAAAATTAATTGAAATTCATGGACCTGCAAAAATGAAAGAATTGTTTATGAGGCTCAAATTTAAGCAGACAGGTCAATTTTCATTTCTAACTGTGGCAAAAACACTGGATTTGATTCAAATGACTTCGAAAATCATTTTCATTGCTTCAACAAGGAAAACACATTTTCTTTCAGTATGTGGAGTAAAACCTTTAAAATACTGATTTCACAGATTAAAACATTTACTGTTGAACCAGAAATTATGGCATCATCATGAATTTATCATCCAAAGATGGGTTTAAACAAAATTCCATTTTGTCAAAATATCTACATTTCACACAATTCTTTAAGAACATGTTTTTTGGCCTCGTAACTTCATCATAGCATGACAATATGTAACATCAAGTAAACTTTAAATAATATTAACTTGTTCAAATTTGAATATGAAATATTCAAGTGCCCATTAATGCATGTAACACAGTAACAAAAATGTTCAACATTTATTCTAAACCACACAATAAAAATATTGCTACAAAATCCTTACTGAACATAACTCATGAAATATTAATTGTCCAATTTAGTAATTTCAAGTACTGAACTAAATATGAATAAGATTTAACAAAAACATTACCTGTGAGGAGGAAGAAAAGGAAAACCATAATGAGGGTGTAGCCAAAGTAGAGGAACGTGGAAGCTGCATCTTCAATGTTTAGTTTAGTAACAAAATAGTGTATGCAGTACACAAAAAGGTAAAAAGCTGTAAATCCACTGGTTAGGAAACTCCTCCACCACCAATGATAATCCTGCACAAAGAGACAGACAAAATTCAACCTTTTCAAAACTCCTGTAAAAGTTTATTTCCATTAGAAGACCAGATGGTTAGTATTATTCTTATTCACATCTAGGTTAGGTTCATCATGTTTAACATGATCATCTATTTAAAGGATGTTAGAATAATGTAAATGAATTCTACACATTAAACTTTCCTTTCATAGAGAAATAATTTAGAGTGGGCTGAAACAAAGAATAAGGTACAGCTCAATTTACATTACAGACTTTGTTCACTCATTACGTTTAACTCAAAAGGGACTGAAGAAGTGTCCGGCAGTGACAATGCCCATTGTGGGAGAGCAAGAATTTATCCACATTTTGCAGCAGTCTGATCATTTCTTTACAATTGCACGCCGAAAACAGACATAACCCTTCCCTCTATTCCATAGGTTAAGGCAGTGCAGGTAGAAGACCCTTGGAACATTTTCTTTTCTCACATCCATTGAATAGAAATTAATTTTTAAAGTTTTAAAAAATTTAGACAAACATTTTCTTGTTTATAGACACATTCCCTTTTATTATTGGATCAGTTCAACACCAAATGGCAGGCAAACTTAATGAGTGAGGGAGTAATCTGTTTTGGAGAGGAGTGAGGTGACCATATTTTAAAAAGGAGGAACTCTGATGAGATAGATAAGAAGGGGTTTAGGACCCTGGGAGAGAAAGACAGTCAAATGTACAAGAATGTTCCTCCTGCAGTTGCCCGTCCAAATGCAAAAGTACACTTCCCACAGCTCAAGGGTTAAATATGAAATGAAATGGATGTTTCACAGACACACATATAAATGAATTAACATTTTTCATGAACATTCCTATCACCAAATAACACAGATAATAACACCAGCTTTCAATATTTGGCCAAAAAATCCTCATTAATAAATAGGATGGTAGTTTTAAAAATATGAGTAAAAAATGACAAAAAACAGCACAAGATAAGGACTTCCAGTGATCCAAGATAATTGAAATAGAATTTGTATATTTATAGGCAAAATCAATTCACTTAAAATTTCCTAACCCTAATCTCAGCTTTCTTACTATCAGTAACTAACACCCCAGTTAAGTGTGTGACCATGCAGTGAGGACAGTAGATTGGCTGAAGGCCTGTTGGTCACTGATATAACTGTGAAGAAAAGCTGACAGTCATGGCAAGTTCACACATCATGATTGAAAATTGGTCAGCCAAGGACTGTGGAAATGTGTACACCAGAAACATCAATTAAAGTATTTACAAATTGCATCATTACTTGCAAAAAGTTACATACTAATTAAACTAATGATAACTTCATGTAGCACAAGATATACTCACCTCAGCACATAAGTGAAAGTAGCAAAGTAATATGGTTGTCTCCGAGCATGTGATCACAAGGATGACAAATACCAAGAAAAGGAATCCAAACATGTAGTACATTTGGCTTGACCTATAAAAGAAAAAAATCAACTCCATGACCATGAAAAAAATTATTAACATTAAAATATTTTGTGGAAAAATCACACCATGGACTCCTCATTCAAAATTATGCCCTTGGTTTTCACACTTTCCATGCACATATAATTACGCATGTCTAGGATAGTGGATTTATTAGATGAGGTGCAATTGTCTGTTGCTGTTTAACCATTTCATGTTGAATATCACTCAAAGACACTGTGAGCTATTTTTTATTAAATGAAGAACACAATGTATATTTCCAATGAGCCACATCAATATTGTTATAAAAAACTGGAATATATAGTATTATTTAGCACACAGAAGGAACAATAATTAGTTAGGGCTGGCAGAAATCATAATTCCTAGACTTTTATTTCCAGTGAGATATAGCTTAAATCCTCAGTTTTGAGTGATGGCAATGCAACTATTAATTTAAGCTTATTTTGCAGTAATCATGAAAACACTTGGCTGATTCATTAAACCTCCCTTAAAATAATTAGGCTGAATTTTTCTTTACACCATTGAATAAAAGGATGCGATCATAAAAAAGGCATGCATTTTTATGTCTTTCAAAAGTTTCAAATTTGAACATTGATATTAAATGAATATAACAACAGAAATATTATAGCAAAAAATTTTCAAAGCCCAGAAAATTAAAATCAGGTGATGGTTTGATCATCATAAGTAAAAAAAAGTACCATTACTCACCAAATGGAGTTCAAGATAAAAAACAATTGGATGAAGATGCAGCCAAAGGGAAGCACTCCTCCCATAACAATACCAGGTATGGGCTGTGTGTAAACACTCTGCTCAGGGATTTGTCGCGGAATTTGATTGGTGCGTACTGGATGTTCAATTGGCTGTAAATAAGACACGTTACATTTTTTAACACAGTTGAAATTGCCTTGATATAGCAATAGATAATTCTCTTTTAAATCTGTGAAGGATCCCATTTGGGTTGAGTGTGTGTGTCTGTAGTTGGTCATTGGCAAGGAAGCAACACTCCTGCAAACTAATTCAGACAGTTATTCTGGTTGAGAGGTTGTGGTTAGCTACTGTTGTGGAATTTCTTTTTCCACAAACCATCACAACAAATTTAGTTTTCTTTGAAGGACGAGTGGTGCTAACTTATTACGACTATAGGAGTTTTCCTTTATTTGTTATAATTGCACAAGTTTCTCAAAAATGGCTCCAAGGAATTTCATGAAACGTAGTATCTCCAAGTTTTAGGGGATGAGAAATATATTAAGCTAACTCTCATCTTAAGATAATTATTTCAAGGATGCACAACATTTTTAAAAATAACTATTTGTTATTTATCTACCAGGCATTATAAAACTGAAAGATGCTAAGTGCAATCTTACATTTCTAAAGTGAGTGTTGTAAAAATTGTAAATGAGTCTTAAATGAAGACCTTCTAGTGAATACTAAATGACGAATACAAGTAATACAAATTGATGCTTTACATACTGTCACAAAAGGGGGTGAGTCAAGTTATTTTCTTTCACATGAAATGATATAAACTGCATGGGCACCATTATTAACACCTAGTAGTAGTAGTTTTGAGGGGAGGCGACCGACAGCTAAGGTCATTTGCGCCATAGGGGATGGATAGGAAAGGATGAAGGGTGGAGAGAAACCCGGCGTCGGCATTAGCCTACTCTTTACGAAAGGCGCCAAGGGGTCCGCAGTTTAACGTCCCATCCGACGGACGGCGTACTCACTCAAAGTGCCCTCCACAAAGCACCTCAAGTAGGGATCGAGATACCTCTGAAAAATATTCAACACCGCCGGGATTTGAACCCGCGCCCTCATGGTGGGAAGCCAGTACGTTAGCCCCCGCACCATCTCGATCCCCTTATTAACACCTTTATATGCTATTATTACTAAATGCAACTCTAGTTACAAACAAGTTCAAAGAATTTCAATCAATTATTGAGTACTACTGGGATATTTGTTTCCCATTGAAAAAGCTAGCCATAAAAAATAAATCTGCAAATAAAGGATATAACTGGATAACAAATGAGGTTCTGACTGCTAGAAATAGGCTTAACTACTTAACTAAGGCTAGTAAAGTGGATGCCAGTCTGGTACCCTTAAGAAATAAAATGAAGTCCGAGTACAGGATGCTGCTTAGGAAAGCAAAAAATGACCATGTCCAACAAATTATCTCGAATTCTACCAATCAAACAAAAGCGTTGTGGTCTGTAGTAAATAATGAAAATTCCAGTAAAATATCAGAGCCCGCAAAAAATAAATGCTTCTCAATAACAATTGATGGAAAAGAAATTAGAGATCCTCAAAATGTGGCAAATGAATTCAATAATTTCTTCGTAGATATCATTGGCGAAACAACAGCGCATAAAAACATTCTAAATGATAGCATAGAAAAATTAATGTACATTAGTGAATCAATTTACTTAAATCCCACCACAGAAAATGAAGTCATAAATGTAATCAAGAAACTAAAAAACAAAAAATCCAGTGGGCATGATGGCATATCAAATTATCTAATAAAACTTTGTCAAGAATCCTTCACTTTACCTATTACCAATATAGCCAATGAATCGTTTCTAACTGGGCAATTTCCTGAAGAATTAAAAATAACCAAAGTTATTCCACTACACAAAAAGGGAGCCAAAGACCAACTGAATAATTACAGGCCAATCTCACTAATTTCGTGTATTTCAAAAATACTTGAAAAATTGATGGAAGAAAGACTATTAAAATTCCTCATAAAAAATAAAGTTCTTTCTCAGTCACAGCATGGCTTCACAAAAAATAAAAGTGTAGAAACTGCATGCAGTGATTATGTCACTAAAATTGCCCAAGCTTTAAGTGATAAAAAGCATGTTATAGGGGTTAACATGGATCTATCAAAAGCCTTTGATTCTGTAAAATCTAGCATTCTTTTAACTAAACTAGAACATTATGGTATCAGGGGAGTAGCTCATCATTGGCTTACATCTTTTTTGGAAAATAGGAAACAGTATGTAGAAATTGTCGGAAAAAATGGTGCTATCTACAAATCAAAAATGAAAACTATTAAATATGGTGTTCCACAAGGTTCTGTATTAGGGCCTTTACTTTTCCTGGTGTATGTGAACGACATTGAAAAAGCTATAATCTCTCCAGAGAATAATAACGTGGTGCTCTATGCAGATGACATAAGTCTAATAGCAGGTCATACTAAATCATCTCAATTAGAAATAGACATGTATGCTATGGCGAATTCAGTCGCTCAATGGCTGCATGTAAATAATTTACAACTAAATGCAAGAAAAACAGTTTACTTGGTATTTAGTAATAGAGACCTTCAGTCAAATATTTCTGTAGAAATAGAAAACCAATTGATTTCTGAGTTAGAACATACCACTTTATTGGGTTTAGAAATAGACAACAAGTTAAGCTGGAGGTTTCAAATGGAAAAATGTAGTAAAAAATTATGTTCAGCCCTATTCCTTTTAAAAAATCTTGCCAACTATTGTAATACAGAAGTATTAATCCCAGTATATCATGGTATATTTGAGTCCATAGCTCGATATGGCATTGTCTGCTGGGGGAGTTCAGCACATGGAAACATCAACAGAATACTCACACTTCAAAAACGTGCGTTAAGGGTTATATTTAAACTAAATGCAAGAAAATCCTGCAGGGAGTATTTCAAATGTCACAAAATCATGACCATTCCCAGTATATATATGTATAATGTGATATTGTATGCCTGCACGAAAACACCTTCACTGATCAGAAATAGGGACGTTCACAAGTACGACACCAGGGGCAAGGAAAATCTTCATAATGGCCATTGCAGAGTAGCAGTACTAAAAAAAACCCCAGAAGTTTCAGGAATACTACTGTTTAATCGGCTTCCTGAAGAGTTAAAACGAATACTCCCCCAAGAAAATAAATTCAAAAAAATGTTAAAACATTTCTTTTTAAATAATGTTTTTTATAGCGTCCAAGAGTACACAGAAAGAGCCAATGTAGGAAATTCAACTTTTTTAAATCCTTAATACTCATATATGTCATGTACATTATTATTCCTAAGAACCTGTATACAATTGATGTAATTGAATTTTTGACGAAGCCCATACAATTATGTATTGTTCTATGGCGAATAAAACTATCTATCTATCTATCTATCCATATTGTTATTGTCCTGCAATAGTTTTTAATGTAAGATTATGCATTATAGCACCAATAAATCATGAGAACAACATTATAAAAGTAACTGATGACATTTCCAAACTTATTGAAGAATACTGGAACACAGTGTTAAAATCATCACATGGTTGAACAGTAGGCTCTTCCAGCATATGATTTGTGAATTGACCATGCAGATAACTTAAAATTTTGTCTGAGGTTATGAGGATTCTTCTAGACACAGTGGATCTTGCAGTCATTTACTTGGGCAGTTTAATTAGTAACCTCTCAAAAATGACATCAGAAGAATCCATAAATAAGATAAGGAAAGGAAATACAGTAAAATCCTTATTCACACTTTTCAAAGGGCCCCAGAAAAAGTATAAAATGCAGGATAATAATTACATTCCTGATTAATCAAGGAAAATTTAACATATGAAAATCCGAGCTACCTTGCAGTTGCCAAAGTTATTTTCATTCCTCATTATTTCAACTTATGTGCAATACAAATAGCCTCAATCAAGATTTTTTAATGCATAAATTCTGTAACTCCTAGTTGAACAATGTATCCATTTCATGGCACAAAACTTTTCCTGGAAGACTGAGATAGTGAGTTTAAGCAACTCACATTTCCGTCACCAGTGATGCTCTCAACTGCCCTGCCATATTCAAATTCTTTGCTAAAACCGTTCACATTACTGCTCTCCCTTGTCTTTACTAGAAGCATACGTTCAAAACGAAGTCAAAAAAGGCTTTTAAAAAGGCTGATGTACTTGAGTCACTGTTTTAGAATGTGAATCATTTTTAATGCAGCACATATTGATGCAAATAGTGAGAAAACAAAAAATGAAAGCATGTAAATATGGGGTTCCACATACATTAGAAAAATATGATATTGAATGGGCCTCTCGAAAATGTTGTGGATTGCGGAAAAAAATTTATTCCAAAATTCAAATTTGGGGTTAGACTACATATTTTCATTTATTTGCCACAATCAGGAAATCCCAACTCTACCAATTCTTTTAAATGTATTAGAACATAGAGGAAATCTGGCACATGGCATATATACCAGTCAGCAAGTACCAATTTACCTATAAATGAACTATTGCAATTATCTTTGGTAATATGTTAATAAGAAAACAAGAACTTTCTAATAAGACATTTATTTCTATTTATCAAAGTTGGTTAACTTTTTATACGATTCATTATTAATCTTCACTGAAATTATGACACCAATTCAGTAGTACAAAGAACAATTATTCTGCAGTGAATAATTAAATATATTGAGAACATATCATCATATTAGGGTTACCTGTTAATACAAACACACAATGAGGTCAACTAAGATTAGGAAAGGGAGAAATGGACTTCTAAAGTAGCAATGATGCGCTGATAAGGGATATACTCAGAGAAGCTAATTCAACGATGAAAATAAGCAATCTATGGCTGAGACATGGTATGATGAATAGGTTTTAAAACACTAGAGCATGTATGGTAACATGAGATCAACAATATTTTACTTACCCTCTTCCTGAAGCCAAAATATGCTCCAACAAAAGTTAATGGCACAGAGACTCCAAACCAAAGAGCAAGGAGTGCAACAAGGGTTGAAAATGGAATGGCCGCAGAACTTCCTTTACCCCAGAGCACTAGGTTCATTACAAAAAACAGGCAGAAAACAACTCTGCAAAAAATAAACAGAAATGAATCTTAGCATTAAATAGAAAAAGAATTGTTTCCCTAATGGCAAAGTAAACAGGAGGCATCTTTGCTTTGCACAAAGAAAGTACAGTGGAACCTCGTAAAAAGAGCATAATTAGTTCTGCGATCTTACTCGTAAAGCAAAATACTAGTTTAGTGAAACGATTTTTCATAAATAAATTAATGTAAAATACAATAATACATTCAATGCCCAAAATAAATTTATTGTATGAATGAGTTTTATTCAAAGAAAATTATACATACACATTGTTTAGGGAAGTGGATCATGTTCCTCTCTTTTTCTAATATTGAATGAAGCAACAAAGAATGCAAACTTGATTTGTAAAAGCAAAATAGAATTGAAATAAATAGTTTATTATTTATGACATGTATCTAATTCCTTTTTACTAGAAAGCTATTTAGAGGCATTTGTTTTGGCCGATGTTTCAAAATTTTGTTTAAAATGCAACTCAGCATTAACCTTTTCCACTCGGATGTCGAGTGTGACTCGACATGGTTAGCAACGGCAGCAGCTCTTATGTTGAGCCAAACTCAACGCGGAGTTTCACCATAAGGGGAATTGGGATTTTTGTCTATTTTTCGAACAACTTTTCTAGTAATCATCTGCATGAAAGGACAAGTAAAGTAAAGCTTAATTAATAGCATGGCTTATTTTATAAATGAATAGTATCGACCCATAATATTGTTGTCGACATAAATGCCATCTCCAAAGGATGCCACCACCTCCGCAGATGTTCGTTGTTATCTATTTACTGTGTTGTAAGTTCTTTTTCATTTGGATTGTTTGCCCTTCATTACTTGGAAGTCAGCTAAATGTAAAGCAATGCCTTTGAGAGATGATCTGTGTCCGAAAAAAGATCGCCAGAATGTAAAGTTACCTCAGTGAGCTGTTCCGTAGTTCATTGCTTTCTAGTTTGGATACTTTCATTTCCTTTTCTTCCTAGTGTCCGCTGTCTCATCAAACATTCTGCCTGCTCTTTTCCTATCTATTGCATGGTCAGTAATCTTGAGTAGGAGGGTCCAAGATATGATCTGTTATATTCATAATAAAACACAAACCTTAGCCCTTTTCCTTGAGCCATGCTTTTATGAGGTTGCATCATCGTTGTTTGAGGAGTGTCCAAGACATGAGTCATTGATTCAAAGTAACTCGAACCCTAGCACTTTTCCTTTGTCGTGCTTTTTTTGAGGTTGCATCATCCTCCTGTGGTAAAGAACCTTCCTTATCTTAGTCTCGGAGTTTTGCTTACATTTCTAGAGCATAATGCAGATTTTTCCCTGATGACACAGGGTTCTCTTACAACAAATGCTTTCCCTTTAGTTGGACGAATGTTTGCCAGCTAACTGTCACTCATTCTGAATGAATTTCACCTCCTCATGATGGATAAGTATTCCACAGCATTAGAAAGCAGCGACGATGAATTTTACATCAAAACTGACGAATTTATTGACAAATATCATGGTGACGAAGGTGAGTTATCTGAGAATCCGTACGGAGATGATGAACCAGTCGCTGGTCCAAGTGGAACTATGGAAAGGAAAACGTCCCTTGCTTCACCCAAAGATCAGGGTGAATGTACTGACAGTGACAGTAATGTTGAATTCTTACCAAAAAAACGAAGATGCACAATTGTTTATACAAGTGATAGTGATGGAGATATAGGTGATAGCATTGTGCATTCGAGCACAATGCCCGGTGAAAGTATTGTTTATAATGGAAAACCAGAAAAAGAAATGTGGAATGCTGTATCTGTGAATGACCACGAGCCTAGCAGAATCCCCTTCTCCACTGGTCAGTTATGTGTTGGACCTCAAGTTCCTTCTGGATGTGCCAAGCCAATAGAGTTTTATCAGTTGTTTTTACAGACACATTGATACAAAATATAACAGAAGGGACTAACGAGTATGCTAGGCATAAAATTAGCCAGAAAGAATTATCGTGGCGATCCACTTGGAGTAATTGGAAACGTGACAATTGAGGAAATGAAGGCTTTTCTTGGCGTAATACTAAATATGGGTGTATTGAATCACCCTAACTTACAGAGTTACTGGTCCATGGATTTTGATTCTCATATACTATTTTTTCTAGCTGATTTTGGATGTTGCACTTGAAAAACGATCAAAAGTCACATAAAGATTTGAGAACAAGAACCGAGAAGGTAAACTGCTTTTTGTCATACCTTGCAATGAAATAAAGGGAGAGATTCTGCCCTAGAAGGGAGATTTCTGTTGATGAGGATGTAGCTAGTTTCAAGGGAAATTTGGAAGAAACTACAGTTCTTCATTCTAGTGCCACGCTAAGTAAATTTAGGGTATTTAAAAAATTGAATCGCGAGTAGATCAAGGCAGTCGAGAAAGAAAGCACACGAGTGCAAAGGGTTAGCATTAAATAAATTTCTGGTGCACATAGCCTCTGCCTTATTAGGGCAGTGCTTCATACACATGGTACAATGAGAGAGAATGATCAGGAAGACTTTCCCCTCTATACTCATGATAGGGATGAAATCCTCTCTTCGCTGCCCACATCAGCAGCAGATTGGAGGGGTGATAAGGAGTTGGACAATATGGATTGAATGCTTAGAGGAGGAAAAATTTCACTCTGTTCTAAAAAATTTGTTCACAAGGGCAAATTTTACATGTTCCTCTACAGCTAAATGTAGCTACAGGTAAAGGTAAATGCAAATACACCTAGGCAGCAATTAATACCATTAAAATACATTAGTGAAGAACTTTTTTCTCAATAGTGATTGTACTAAAGGGAAAGAATTAAAAGTAGAATTGAATCAACCCTTAAACCAAAGAAGGAAACATTTTAATTGGAGCATGACGATTAATTTGAATTAAAAAAAACTATTTTACAAGAGATTGACCGTGGTTTGTGGAAAACATTGTTCAAATACATAGGCAGCAGGGGAATTGTTTAGATAAATATGAAGAGAGACTTTAATAAGAAGTTTCAGGTAAATAAAAATCACATTTTCATTGAAACATTTGCACTTCTAAAGGCCTTTTAAAATGGTAATGATTACTGGTAATACTATAGGTATACTTGGGAGAAAGAGTCATTGCAAACTAATGCAACCAAAATTTGGCATTAATGTTTACAAACTTCCAAAAATGAGAGCACTAAAAATTTTGAAACATATTGGTACATGTCAAAATAAATATTAAGTTTCAAATCTATCTAGAATCAAATCATATTTTGGAACTATAAAATGAGTTTTTTCCTCTTTATTAAATGCAAATAACTGAAGTTGCAGTTCTCACAAGGCATATTATTTAGAAATAAACCCAAGTATAGTGAACTCTAAATCAATCATGTGCAGACTATTCATTTTGTGAATTATCCATGATATTTTCTTTCAAGCACCTCAAAATTTAATCAAATTACTATCTTATAATAATTAAACAATTTTAGACTTTGATATACTTTTTTACCAATATAAATTAGAAATATCTCAGATTTCTTAAAAGTTTTTAACATTGATTACAAAATCAAAAGCGGTCAATAATATTTAATGATATAATTAAAACATTATGGTACCATCCGTATACACTCATCATTGTTTCTCTTGCATTCATTAGCCTTGAGCATGTATTATTCAACTTTAAGGAGAGCAAATACACAGCTTTACTATGCAACAAATAAGTATTAATAATCTACACAGTATTATTTTGATTAGTATCACATGACGAATATGAAATCATATTAGCGAAACGTTGTTGATATTCATCCTATGCCAATCAGTTGTTTTTTCCTTTTGGTTTAGCTTTCTGACAATATGCCCTGCTATTCAATTGATGACAGTTCCATGTTCTCTTAAACCTATAATTCACCCTCATAAAAATGGCTAAAAATGAATAAAAATGTACTCGTCATGGCTAAAAAATGTGAATTCATCACAAAGGAACAAAAAAGGATTCATGCTATGTTACAATTTACATCACCACCATATTTTCTACATATTTTAGTTATCCGGGTTCTTCAATTATCAATGCTTCACCAATTAGGACAAATAATCAAGAAGTTACTGCACCTATTTAAACCTTTATATTATTGTAATTGGCAACGATCATTTGTAAACAACTAACAGAACATGAGTTTTAAGTTTGTTTCAAGATTTTCTTTCAACATTACTTCACAATATTCCCATTAGTATGGGTTCTTCTGCTCCACATGACACACGATTTTTGATGGATGAAATAAACATTTCTAAGGCGACTCAGTTTTCAATGTTATAAAATACATTACATTCTTACCCAGGGCTAAGCATTGAAGTCAGCAACACATTGGACTTCCATTTATCGCCTCCAAAACTTTTATATATCCGGGCAGAAACATATCCTGCAGGCGTACCAAGGCAAACATAGAGAACCATGGCACATGTCATTAATGCACCTCGGTTGGCAGGAGAAAGAAAACCCAAGCACGCAAATGCTGAAAAAGAATACAATTACATTCTATTAAATGAAAATTAAAAAAGTCAAGTGAAATAGCTCCTTTTACAAAGTCAAAGATTTAGTATTTAATAATTATGATACATTTATCTTTTTTCCAATTATAAATTGGATACTGTACATGAGAAAAGAATAAATTCTAAATGTGAGAATTTACTTAAAATTTCATGCCTTTCCAAGCTTGTGGTTACATTTAGATAAATCAGAACAATTCCTGAAATACATATATTAAGGGTACCATTTTTGCTGAAACTTACGAATAAACTTCATAAGTTTGATAATAGGTTTAAATGGATTTCACAATAATGAGTTTTTACTATAATAACTTGAGGTATGACTTGATTGATTTGAAAGAATGCACTTTTTATTTCCAAACAAAATATTTATTAAACGACCTAGCTCTCAACGCATAGTGTCATCCTCAGGCGTATATATAGGAAATGCATTAATATATACCCTTTATATATATGGGAAAGGGGGGTTCAGGATGGTGTTGGTTATTGATGGGTGTTGGGGAAGGGGGGGAGACTGGGTTAGGAGATGGTGAGGTTGAAGTATGAATGTCAATGGGAGGGAGGGGGAAGGGGGGACTGCAGGGTTTGGGATGCAGACACGCTGTTTTGCTGAGCGACCGTTGAAGGATGGCCCACCCCTTCTCCCAGCCTTTTCACCCTCACTAACACCTACTGTTAAACAAAACAACCCCCCACCCCATCCACCACATTAAATATATTTCTTGTGCATATACCAGATGATGACATCATGCATTGAAACCCAGGTCGTTTTAATGAATATTTTGTGAGGAAATACCAAGTGTATTTTTTCAAGACATGGATTGCCTCCACAAAATAATGCAGGAAAATACATCATACACTTATTCAATGTACATGGTGCACAAAAGCAAAGATAGTTTTATCTAGTGAAATTCCAAACTAAAATGACAGATACTAATCAATATTTAGAAAAAATTCAAACGGTAAACTGGAAAAACTACATTTGCACTTTGCAGCCCTTACTCACTCTCTTGCCTAGCACTATTTTCTTGAACATACATTTAAATGTTTGATTTGAACTCAAGGTCAGGTGCTTCAAAAGCATAAGATGTTTTTTGCAGAGTGGCTTTATGTGGAAATGCTAATCTACTTCAGGCCAACGATTGCATAACATAAAAAAACCACCGGTATTATGCTAGTTTCATGCATTTGGTTTGGAGGCCCCACAGACTGCATAGCCAATCTGGATAGAAATCACTGCTGCTGGATGCAGTACCACAGCAGTTACCCATCTCTCAAATATCATTGCAAGCTGCCACACTGCTGTGACAAACAAAAATCAAAGCTTCTGATATTTGCTTCATCTCCTGTATAACACTCATGGATTATCATTGTCTTCAGTTTTCAACTGACATTGCTGCAAATACGAAAACAGGATAAGACAGCCTGGCAAAAATGGGATTGTAAAACCTAATGCATGAAAAAATGGCTATACCTCTGTACATAGGTTTCCCAACTCAACTTCAAAGACAGAGAAATATTTTCTAATTACTTTATCTAGTATTGGCATCATGCACTATTTCTACAAGTAGTGAGACCAAAAATGCTGGCACGGTATAGTCATCACAGAGATTATTCAGTGTAGGTGACCATCAATACCTGACTGCAGTGAGGGATGCATGCATCACAGGATGTTGTAGGGAAAGCGCACATTTAAAAATGGATAGGTTTTATGGATTTTTTAGGATGTCTATAATTACAGTAACGCAAGGCTTAAATAAATGTTGTTTTAACTTCTCTGTATTAATACATTCATTCCTGGAGCATAATACTATAATTTTCTATCATCTTATAAGTGTGAATGGGTTGGATCCAAAATTGAGTGAATTTTCTTTCTTTCATCAAATCTCAAATTCCAAAGCTTGAATTGTAATCCTTTCAAAAATTAAGTTGAATTTCAAATTAGCATTCTCATTTAAGTGGTACTGTAATTCAATCTACACTCGTGCATATTTTAAATATAATATTTTGAATTGACTGGTAAATTTTTTATTCAGTTTATATATTTCTCAGGTGCAAATTTACATTTCACAAAATGAAATTAAGGGACTTAAGATTTCAATTTTAAAACAATGTTGTTCCTCATTAAACCCAAAATACTGCCTTTCATTCTTTTCACTTTTATTGACTGCATTTTGGGCAATATGGCTAAAAGATGCATGATTCTTGGTACTCTGCAAAATAGAATGTACCTGTCTAATGGCCAACTCATGATTTCTTGTATGTATGTATTGAGATGTTTCTCAGTTACATCTGAATATGAAGGAATTATGAAGCTTAATGAAACTCAAAGATAACTTTTTAAATGAAAACTGCTAGGCGTATTATTTTATTTAAATAAACTTGAGACTGAAGTTAAATTATCAAAACACAGACAGTAGCCTTAATTTTTGGTACAGCCAAACATGTGGGGACAAGACAATCTACTCCAAATGAGATTCCCTCCATCAAAAATGTCTCACAAATATCATCAGCACTTTTATTATGCTACAATGTCAATTGTGTGATGCCTTAATAAATCATTTTTTTGTCTTTTATAGTTTCTACGTCACCTGTAAATGGACATTATGCACAACCTAATCCCAAATATTAATCTTTAAAATCGTCAAAATCTATGAACTAGTAATAATAAGACAATGAGTGAATCAAATTTTAAGTTACAATATCTGTTTTTACCAACAGGTATTCTCTGCCATTCAGTGTAAATGAATGACTTTGTTACACCGATTGTGAATATATAGGCTTAAAAATGTCAAAAAAACTAATTAAAAAACATAAAAAATGCAAATACATACATATGAATGTTTTTTTTTACCTACATGTCAGCAAGAAAATATTAACTCTTCAAAAATACCATGGCAAGACTTCTAAATATAAAACCATGCTCATTATGATAAAAATTAGAGTTAGAGCTCACCAAGGGTCACTAGAGTCATAGCAAAGACTTGGGTCCCAGAACCCAGGAGAACAGACAGGAGCATTCCTTTGCGAGGTGGCCGAAACACATCGCCATGCACCAGCTTCCAGCCAAATTCTTCTTGTGCATCTTCCCCTGAATCAATCTGAATGGAAATCAAACAAAGTGAATGAGAAAACTGATTCATCCAGGACTCATTTCACCAATTATTCTTTTCACAAACCTGATTGTAGCGAGCAATATCCTTGTGAAGAGTTCTAAGCATTATCATTGCCACCATCCCAGAAAGGAAAAGTACAATCACAAGGGAATTCAGAATGGAAAACCATTGGATGTTTGTGTGAGGCATTGACTCTAATATGTAGTCCCATCTTGACGACCACTTGATGGTGTTGTTCTCCTGCAATAAGAAAAATATTGTGAGCTGCCATTTTAAAAGAGAATATGGTCATCAGAACACTGTGGCCAGTGAAATTTAAGTAGAAATTTCCCAGCTTTCCGAGCTAGCATGAAAATTCCTTGATTTTGAAACAACACAAAAAACAAGCAAATACACTTCTACCAAATTCACTGGGCATTATCTACAGCCATTGTGGTGGAAACTAGTTTTTACTTATCTTGCAGAATTCCAGAGTTTTTATAATGAGATTATGAATCGGAAAAGAAAATACTTAGTTTTCTGATTCAGTATTTTCTGATGAAGAGATGCTGAAGTTTTGTGGCAGAAATAACAAACAAACCTAACAGAAATGACAAAAATCTTCACTTTACTGAGGGGCAAAATCAACAAAAAATGATGAGAAAAGATAATAATTTGGTATACAAAAAGATCAAATTAATGTCAAAATGACATTTTATTTAAGAAAATAGTTGTAAAAATGCAATAGCATGTAGCTAAATATGATCAATGGCAAACATATGAATGTTCTATTTTATTCTTGTGATCTATTGTGTCCACCTCAATACGCATTTACAGTGATATTTATTTGAAAAATTAAAGTGTCCATGACGACAAAATAACCTGAAGTATTTTGAATTACCAGAACCAATGAAAGTGCCAGAGTATTAACCAAGGGAAACATGTGGTTATAATACAAATTTCAATTACAGACGTCTTAAATTTCTCTCAGAAGAGGACAAAAATCTTAATTTGAAAATGTATACACCCTGAAATAATACCCTAGACTACTAAGAGACCTAAATGGTAATATGGTAAACTCGATTATCCATGAAAATCGATAAAAACAAACAATGAAAAAATTGGGAAAATAGAGATATGCAGAAAATATGGTAATATAAACGGATTCTATTCCTATGAATCAAAATAGTGAAAAAAACAGGCGACTGCTATTAAGAAACAAACGAACTCTCCTTAATCATTCCTTGCGACTAATTCATGTTTTTTTAGCAATGAGAAAAACAATTGTTTTCCATTTTTTAGTCATTTATACAAGGGTAGCTTGAAAGGTTCTCGGAATCACCACCTGAAGTCAGCACTAGTGCAATGGCTTTCCCGCGTAGTAATAGGTAATCCTTTATGAGTGAACACATAAAGCCTTAGTGCCCTGGAAAGAGATTAGTGATATGGGTGCCTATCTGTTGTTTTTCCAATGTAGTGAGTTGTGAAGATGAAAAAATTGAGAAATAGTGATTAAATACTTTGTAAAGAAAGGTATGAAAGCAAAAGAAATTCACGCAGACTTTCAGAACTTGCTGGGAGACTGCTTCTTCACATTCAACTGTTGCTAAGTGGACAAATGAGTTTAAGTTTAGTCGGGACAGCTTAGATAACCTGCGGATTGGTCAAAAAAAATGTGCCACTAAACCGGAAATTATTGCAAAAGTGTCACAAATCGCTGAATCCGAAAGGGGTGTCATCTGAATGGGCACATCACATTTTAACAGTGAAATTGGATTTGAGAAAATTATCTGCTAGATGGGTGCCATGACTTTTGATCAGGATCACCTATGCATCAGAATGGAAATTTCCAAACAATGTTTGACCCATTTTTAAAAAACCAACTAGATTTTCTGTGACCGCAGATGAAAATTGGATCCATTATTATACCCCAGAGACAAAACAGCAGTCAAAGCAATGGAAACATGTTGATTCACCAGCACCAAGGAAAGCAAAGGCAATTCAGTCAGCCCGAAAGGTGATGGCTTCAGTTTTCTGGGATGCAAAAGGGATTCTATTAATAGACTATCTTCCCACAGGTCAAACATTTACTAGAAAATACTATGCTAAACCTCCTAGACCAACTACAGCAAAAGATACATGAAAAAAGGCCAGGTTTGGCATGAAATAAAGTCATCTTTCATCAACATAATGCATTCGCGCACGCAAGTGTCATTGCCATGGCATAAATAAGTGAACTTAGATACAAATTGTTTGCCACACCTGCCTTTTTTGGCTCCATCAGATTTCCATCCCTTCCAAAAGCTCAACATTTTCCTTGAAGGACATATATTCTCTCCAAACTAAGAACTAACAGCCAAAGTAGATGGGTATTTTGCAGGGCTGAACGAATCTAATTTTCGAGATGGGATCAAGACATTGGAAGATCGCTGGACTAAGCATATGAGTGTACAGGGAGTCTATATTGAAAAATACTGAGGTAAGTCGTTTATTTCTATTTCCTTCTGAGAACTTTTCAAATGAACCTTGTTCACAAGAACACCGAACTTTCATCTAGTGAAGAGAACATTTTGACAGAAAGCTAAACCCATCACGTACAAATCATTAACAAACGATGAATATTACACACAGGATTGCTGATACAATTTATATTCATTGTATGATACTGATTAAAATAATGCTGTGTACATAGTTAATGACTTCTTTGTTGCATAGTAACACCATACATTTTCTCATTTCCCTTGATATGCATGTGGGTTCAAATACCAGTCAAGGCAAATGATTTTTCAGTGAAATAGTTACATTTTAATGCATATTAGTGGATGACTCCATTAAAAGTTACAATCACCGCAACTCCTGCAGACCTTTGTATACATTTTCTTGCCTCAAAGGAGAATATGAAATTCTCAGGGCTGATGAATGTGAGGTAAACAATGATAGGAGGGTAAGGATTGTACTAAAATGTTTAAGTTAAAACATTAAATATCACGGAAAACTATTGATTTTGTGACCAAAATTAAAGTTTCTAAGAATTTGCTCATTTTTACAGTGATAATTTCATCACAATTAGTATGATTCATCCAAAAAACTTAATAACTTTCAAACAGATAATTATGATCTGTTTACTGCCATGCATATTTCCATGCATAACAAATTTTACCTAGAACCTTTGGTACGTAGATTGAGAAAAATGTAATACAAACAATATACATCCATGTTTCTTTTTTAAAAACTTTTCTGTTTCAAAACTCAAGAATTTTAATATCAAACTCTGCAACACACTGATGAGCAATCTACCAAAAATGATATTCAATTATTCATAATTATATGTTATCACAATAAACTAATGCCTACCTTAAACTTGACTGAATAAGTGTAGATAATTCTCAACTTCTCTCCATTTGTCAAGTCTCTCCCTGGGATCTCCATAGGGTCCTTAGGAGAGCAACTTCTGTCATCAGAGTGACGAATTGATTTGGGTACAACCTTGACAGCTACAAATTGTACATGTAAATAATGTTAATTAAAAAATTTCAAAAGAGATTCCATACAAAAAAGGTCACCTTAGAACAAGGTCATTCTGAAAGCCAAGTGGAATGTTAAAACTGAATGGTACTTGTTCTTGTGATTAAAATTGAAGTGATTTTAAAGTTTACTGATATTTACTTCGGTAGTTAAAATATCCAAAATCATTCTTGAAGCTAACCTTTTGGGTTACTTCAATCATTACCATATTGTGAGGGAGTTTTTCATGTTACATTTATTCCACTCCATTGATGAATTTCTGAGCATGTAACTATGTTTTGTATGCATATTATGTTATGTTATGATCATTGACGTGCCGTATATCTTGGAACATGTATGTACCCAGATCCTCAGGCAAATAAAAACTATTATTATTATTATTAATGATATTTGAGGGCTGTTCAAAAAGGGTATCGTATACGAGGGTAATCCAGAGAGTAACCTCCATTTTCGTGTAGCGTGAGAACTAATGGAGAGAGCCAAATGGTTGCCGTATTGACGTACACAGTAGGTCAGTACGCCTCAAAATGCAGTGGATGAAAGGTCACACTGCTTGTTTATTTACAATAGCAAATCAAAATGAACAACACAACTGAAATCCCCACCAAATGGTCTGTCCAGAAAGAGACAATACATTATACAAGATACGTAGTAGCCTAACTTTTCAGTCATGTTTCCATGCAACAGAGTCCTAGTAATCTGTGGAAAACTTTCTAAAGATTTCAGTTATCGCAAAATTATTTTCATGAGCTTTTTCATTAATTTTCAGGTGAAGTTCACTGTTCACCACAGGCCATGATGGAGATTTTGATTCACTGCTAAACGAGCGACAACACTGACGCGTAACTCCTGTCACTCATCACATATGGCCCGTACAAAGCAATAATTTTCAGATGAAATTCAGCAGTTTTGAAGTTTTTTATCAGTAAAAACCTTATCACGGAACGAACTTCATATTTGGCGGGAACTTTAGTTGCATTGTTCATTTGGACTTGCTACTGTAAACAAACAACAAGCGGTGCAACCTGCCAACCACTGCAGCTTGAGACGTTCTGGCCTACTGTTTGCATCAATACAGCGATCATTCAGCTCTTTCCACTAGTTCTCACACTACAAGAAAACGGAGGTTACTCTCCGGATTACCCTCCTAACTCAAAAAATTTTAGTGCAAAAATTGAAATTTATGTTTTATTGTTAGCTTAGTATGTTAAGTATACGAGATCTCATCAAAACGTATTGCGAATCTTGAATTTCCATGGGTTACGTACATTTGATTTTCAATTTTTTTGTGGTACTATGTTGGCACTTGGTTGGAACTCTCTCTTATGCCTAAAAGTTTGACCATTTTGAATGTTCAGTTAATTGTTGACAGCTGTTTTGCTTGGATGTGTTTTGGCTTGTCTTTCATTGATTGCCTGTCCGAAAAAATGGATCAAAGGATCTGTATCAAATTTTGTGTAAAAAACGAAATTAAGTGCGCAGATGCACACCGAATGTTGACTGTGGCATATGGAGAAAACAACCTTGGATCAAAGCAACATTTATGTTCTGGTCCGAGAAGATGTGAACGACGAAGATTAAATGCAAAGCTTCTTACAGAAGATAACTGATTTGTCATGTGACCAATATGTATACACTTCCAGGGTCACTAGTTACCCAATTTAAAAATCTCTAAGCAACACACATATCAACCTGATAAAAGTCATATACCAGGCATGTTTTTTAAGGAAGCACTGTTTAGAAATTCAACCACTGCAGTGCTGTGGTCGGTATTTGAAGCATGCGAGCTGTGTACCTAGACCTGTTAGGAACCTACAGACACTATTGCCAAAATATTCGACCTTGTTTATGTCTGTTTCTATTCAAAATTCCCCCACCGATTGAGAATCCCACTGCTGTGAGATACACATTGGGATTTGTTTTCTAGGTAATAAAGGCGTGAAAGTGACTGAAATTTACAGTCAGATCAGTGAAGTTTTAGAGAAAAAATTAGGACTAATGGAATGATAGGGAAATGGGTTGGAGATGGCCTCATGAAGGCTCATGATAAGGAACAAGTAAGACCCCTTCAGTCATTACTGAAGATTTGAGGTGGAAAGTTGACAAAAAAGAGAACAGACCCTTTAAGGTTTCATCATTATCTGATGAGTTTCCTCAAGTATCAAGAAGTGTTTTTTGTGAAATTGTGACAACATTTATATTATCATAAGGTGTGCTCACGCTGAATACTGAAAATGATGACTGAGGTGCACAGATGCAAAGGTTAACCCAGCGCATTGAGTTTCCTTGAGCAGCATAGCAGGAAAGGCGAGCTAAATAGCAAAAAAAATTTTAAAAAACAAATTGTCACAGGCAACATAGATGACAGTTGAGACTCATCTGGGTGGTCAGCAACAAGCCAACCATGATGAGGTCAAAACTACTGTATTCCAGTGGTTGTCAAATCAGGCAGTAGATTTCCATGATGATGGGATTCAAAAGCTGGTTCTATCATTGAATAAGTGCCTTAACATTAGTGGAAATTATGTATAAAAGTATATTAAGGTACAGGATTTAATGTAACAATAAAATTGTTTTGAAAAGTACTTGTTTTCTTAAATTTCAAAATAGTACTTACTTAAAAAAATACCTTGTATTTCAATAAATTCTCAAATTTTTCCACACACACACAAACATACAGATTGTACAGTGGTGATTACTTTCCAGAAAAATCCAACAAAATGAAAAACCGCAAATGAGAAGGCCAAAAAGTGAAATTCAATATAACTGCGATGTTAAAAGATCTTGCAAAGACTACGTAAGATTTAAACTTTTACAAATAATATTTCAATGAATACAATTTTACCCTCACATCATTTAATATAAGGCAAACAGAAAAAAAACATCACTGACCAAGGAATCCTTTGGCTTTGTCTCTCATCAGAAGCAAACATTTGCTTTTCCAAATATTTTCAAGGGCAAATAAAATTTGAAATAGAATAAAATTAACTCACATATTATCCTGCCACCATTCTCTTTAAATCCAACTCCCCAGTCCTCATCTTTCCCACTATGGTATGTAATGACAAGGTCTACGTGATTAAAAATGTAATAGGTTTTTGGTTTGCTGTACATTGACTGAAAAAAGAAAATTTGACATCATATTACCTGTGCTATATGCTATGACATCTACCAAGTTACAATTATGCAAGAGAAGTTAAGCATGAGATCCCAAAGCAAAGAAATGATGGAATGCAGAAGATTTTATCATAAAATGAATTTTTATTGGAAAAAAAGGGACCATCTCACTAAAAAGCGACCAGTTTCTAGCACTAGGCAAGGTGATGAAGGAAATCATCTAATAATAATATATTTAAAATACCCACACTTATCACACAAGGTTCTCGTTCTCTGACATAACAACCCATTGGAAACCCAGTGCTGCAATATTGCCTTTCATCTTCCATTTTGTAGCACCATGTAACAGGCATATTATCTGGAAAGAAATAAGCCAGAAGTTAGGTTAAGGTTTTTAAAATGAAATACCAATTTTAGACCAAACAAGAGTTGAAATAGCATCTAAATTAACATCATAAGAGGTCATACACAGTGAAACTAAAAAATGCTCAAGGACACCATGATGAGAATACAATGACTGAAATTTTCTTCATGTGAAAAATCATTTCACATGAAGAGATTAATGAAGAGTGCAGGCCAGTTAAGCTGTATAAACTGCAACAGAGAATAATCACATTTCACACATCCCACCAATTAATTCATTAATAATAATAATAATAATCTTTATTTGCCCAGAAGACACTGACACAGAGTAATAGATACATCAGATAAGTGTATAGGACACGTCATATGTACATATAGATGTTAAACAATGATGAAATTCAGAAAAGCATGACACAATAATAATTTTTTGCATAAAATATATTCCATATTCAGTATGGTTATTTTTTCTCCATGAATTCCATTACAGAATAAAACTGTTCTTTCCTTAAAAATGATATTAATTTCTTTTTGAACAGGACTGGATCCTTTACGTACTTAAAATCGTAAGGGAGCCTGTTCAGTGCAAGGAGGCCCATTGATTTAGGCCCCAGGGATGTATTTAAAGTCCTGCAATAAGTTTGATGCAGGTCTCTGCAGGCTCTGGTTTGGTGACAATGAACGTTGTCATTTGTCATATAATTGGATATATTACTTTTAGCCAAAATGCATACGACATAAATGTAAATACATGGAACAGTCAGAATATTTAACCTTTTGAAGAAGGAAAGACAAGGTGCATTGTAGGGAGCATTGCATATTAATCGTATTAAACATTTTTGAGCTTTAAAAATTGAATCAGAATGAGGGGAAGAACCCCAGAACAGAATACTATAGATAATTAAAGAATAAAATTCTCCGTAATAAATTGAAAGTAAGATATCAAGGCTTACAGATTTCCTAATACTTCTAATAAGAAAGCAAATGGAATTTAACCTGCTACGAAGATTGCATATGTGTTCATCCCATGATACATTTTTATTTATAACAACTCCCAAAAACTTGGATCTAGAAATTTGGGGTACACACGTTCCCCCTAGGTCAATGGCCAATGAAGCAGGGGCTTTATTTTTATTAGAGAAGTATATGAGTCCAGACTTGTCAGGGTTGAGTTTCAGAGAATTTTGTGAACACCATTCACAAAGAAGTTCGGAAACTCTAGCTGCTGTCGAGGTCAAGTTGTTTAACGATGGTGCTGATACAATTACGTTAGTGTCACCAGCATATAAAATTGGCTCGGCTCCAGGAACTGACTGCAGAACTTTTGGTAAGTCATTAATGTAAAGTAAAAATAGGATAGGGCCCAGCCTTGGGGTACACCTAATGTAACTTCTTTACTAGGAGAAGTAAAATTAGTACCGTTCTTTAACAAAATAACCTGTTGGTGCCTTGCGCTGAGGTAAGATTTGATCCAGTTATAAGGGATACCTCTGATGCCATAGTGTCCTAATTTGGACAAGAGTAACTGATGATTAACTAGGTCAAAAGCCTTGGAAAAATCGAAGAATAGTCCCAAGGTTTCAATTCTATTATCAAGATTTGAAAGTATTAGGTTTACGAGGTGATAGGTGGCTGTAGATGTAGATCTGCATTTCCTAAAACCATTCTGTGAGCCAGACAAGAGATTAAAAGATTCAAGAAATGATGTAAGTCGATTATGGAAGACCTTTTCAAATAGTTTCCCTATCTGGTTTAATAAAGATATTGGACGGTAAGAATTCATATCCTGCTCACTACCTTTCCCTTTATAAAGTGGTACACTTTGGCAATTTTAATGGCATCAGGAAAAACACCAAGTTGTAGGGATTTATTAATTAGGAAGAGTATCTGTTCCTTGATAGAATTAATTGATTTTTTTATCACAATCCCTGGGATACCATCTGTACCAGGACTACTTTTGTTAGGGAATTTTTTAATGATGTTCATCAGTTCCAGTTCAGTACAAGGAAGCAGGTACAATGAATTAGACAGGCTTGGGATTAGAGGATAATTAACAGGAATTGGAGTATTTGTAGAAGTCTGGTGGGACAAGTAGAAGTCATTTAAGTTGGATGCCATTTGAGAGTAATCAGAAATAACATTACCGGTGGAAATAACATTAAAAATATAACTAAAAGCCATAAAACAAAACGATCCACAGCATTAAAAGAATAAACTCATTAAAATAATGAAAAGCAATCATCCAGTAAGACAATATAATCCTATCTTAATTAATACATATTTATATCCAAAAGCTCAAAAATTAAAACTGTACATACATAAATGCAAGCAGAGTATTTTTTGGCATATTATGTTGATTGCATTTGTCCTTATGCATGGAAGAAGGGAAAACACTGTCAAACAGTGTAGCACAGAAATAAAACTATAATACTACTAAAAAATGAACAACTCCCATATACAAGGCATCTCAAATTTATGTCTCTAAGGACCTTCAAAGGATTACTTTATCACGAGCCTTCTATCCACAAGATATCAGGGTGACTGGAATGAACCTTGAACTAGTCTGTGAATTATATATATATAACCATAAAAAACCATTTACTGCTATCCTTACTGGATTCCTAATCCACTGTTATTTATGGAGATATTTCAATCCCCACCTACTGCCCCTTAAAAATTCTGCACCACAATTCCTGTCAACCTATCTCCTGGGATAATTGAAATCTATTGTCAACATTGACATTGAAAGCTTAAAGGGTCACTAATTAGTAATGAGGCAATGAAGGGAATTATGAGGTAGAATGAAAGAAATAGAGAAGAAAAAATGAGAAGTGGGACAATTTCAATTAGGCTCCCCAGAAAAGTGTTGCAGAGGGAAGTAATTACAGGTGGTCGAAAACATTTTCTGTCATGTTGGAACAATTTGAGCAGGATAAGGTGCACATTGAAATAAGTTTGTTTTTAAGGGAGATACATGCCCTAGTCTTATTATTTTTTTAATTTTCCTCCCAAGACATATTGTACTCATGCAACTCCAATTCAAGAGTTAAGTAATCACACCAACAACCATGGAAAACTGTACTCCCATACGTATATGGCTGCGTAGGTTTCCGCGGTGGTGGTTTGAAGTACTCTGCATTGTCGGGTTTCACCGCGTCGTTGTTTGATTCAGACAACAGTTTCGCCGAAGTTGCATTCGGCGAAACTGTTGTCTGAATCAAACAGCGACGCGGTGAAACCCGACAATGTAGAGTACTGTACTCCCTTACCTTAACCTATATAGTATATTTCTGGGCTTGCCTCAAACATTGAACAACTTGAGAGCTATGTTTAAACACTGATAATTAGGTTGTGGTTACTAATTATGTTTTGGGTACTTCCATTAAATGAGATCAGAAAATTTTGATTTGGAACATATAGTTACTGTGTGCAGTTCTGCTCAATTCATAATAATATACCCTTTAGAATGTTAATTTCTATTTTATCTAAATGATTCCTAACATTTGAGCATTACTTCAGCCGTGAAAATGCCAAAAATTACAAAATTTAATCGGACATCATTATATTTTTATAATTTAAGTATAATTTACCACAATAAAAACAGTAATCAACACAATGATTATACTGGCGGATGAGTGTAGGGCTCGCCCTGAACAAATCCCTACGCAAGTGCAATTCGCATATTCATGTCTGGAGGGGGGGGGGGTGAGAGGAGGAAGGGGTGGTTTCTTTCTGTGGAACCTGAAAAACCAGTCCGCTGCTGACATATCTTCTTTGTTGGGACTTTGAATGCAGACTTAAATTTATGGTCTCACAGAAATTTTAAGAATGAACTACCTCAACTGAGACACTTTTGAAGGGTCTACTGCTACTTCAAAATTATATCATTGTGAAGAGAAGAGCTCAAACATAGCTAGGAAGTGTATGGATCATAGGCAATACCTCAATCACTTTAAGGTTGAAGACATGACATTCATGAAAAATATGATTACATACAAATTTCAAGTAACATATTCCTGAAAATAACAAGAGCATCAATTTCATTCTTCTTTCATTGGAAATTATGTATCAGGCAGTTAGCAAGTTCAAAGGAAGTACTAGACTACTACCTTATACACGCCATTTTGTGTTTTTCACGACCAAAGACAACAAATTCATGTTGACTGACATAGAGATAACATTTTATGAGTTAGGATGAAATGTACAATAAGCTATCATCAAAAGAATCCGTATTCATACATTTCCTGTATGAAGTTAATATAAAACATGCATTGCCCCAATTACTTAAAACGGAGAAGAACATTGGATAACCTTAGTCCCGATTGATGAATTTTCTACACCGATAAAATCAGATACTCAACCTCGGAGTTTCGCCAAAGTCTTTGGAATGATGACCTATTAGCATCTAGCAGTAATAGCAACTCAAAAACCATAACTGTCTATTGTTTCAGTGAATGTATACTTACCTACAATCCAGTGATGCTGGTAATTCAGGCTCATTCCCCTTTTGAGCAGCATTAATTTTCTTTCGGATTCTTTTTCGCCGCCGGTGTAATTTCTTTCGCACAAGTATTCGCATTCTTTTTCTTTCAAGAAATCGATCTAAAATTAAACACAACACTTTACAATTCGGGGAATTCACAAGCGTGTTTACTTAAGGAATAACTAACTTTCACCAAATATTTGAATTTGGTTCGTAGAGCAACATTAAAAACATTTAAAATATCACTGAATTTGTAATCCAAAATGAGAACCGCCTATAAAACACCGTCCTCCGCATTTTGTTCCCGGTTCAGAATGTATAAGAATAAAGCTCGAAATTTTCCATTTCTCATTTAAGATTTCACAAATTATGTAATACTTTAAATCAAATTCGCATTTTTACTTACCGCATACGGCGATGGTCTTATTCTCTCTCCAAAGACCACCTGACCAAGGTTTTCCACAGGAGAGGATGACTCATCCGATGTACAGAAATCGAAGCTACGAGGTACAACGAAGCTTAAAATTAGTATACAAAACTCAATTACCCCATTCAATACATCTATTTGTCTATCTCCCAACCACAACGCCCAAACTGCCACGAGTTTTTCACCGATGTTAACACTTATACGAAGTACAGACTGGACTTCATATCTTATTTCAAAGCGCAAAGACCATGTAAATACAAAATACTCACTGATGATATTCATATGGAATGACTGAATCTTCTGTGTTCAATCTATTGACGTATAAAGCAACTTGAGACTGAAAAATGACATTGACACGTATTACTGCAGAAGTGTACATAGCATTACTCACCGAATATAAAATTAACTTTAGAAATACCTTGCATGTGCTTGATATATCTCCAGCCTTACAATAATTAACAGGAGCTAACCCTGGCAAATAAAATGATTTGGAGAGCCCAAAAATAATGGTAAGAACAAACGATAGTAACCACATGATTCTGTATAACTTGACGTGTTACGAAGAAAAGCTATTTTCTAATACGGTGCACGAACATGGACCTATATCTGATAAATATAAAGTACAATTCTAAGCACTATTTGCCTAGATATTCTAATTTACAAATACACAAAACATTCTGACACGTCATGAAATGCATTCTGGGAAAATAACAACAGCTGAAGTTAGTACAGCGGAATTATAAACTTGATAACAAAATTCGCAAGTCCTCTCGCCGGAAGTACCTTTTCAAGCCGAAGTGGTCTCTGGTGTTAGGTATGATAATCAAAAACCGGTATTGCAATGGTGGTATTAGTGGTTAATATCGATGGGATAGAAGATAAATTGTTCAAATTTGTCAGAATTATGACAAAGTTGATTGGTTACACGAGGTTCTTCTTAAGAAACTAACTCAAGCAATGCGGATCAAGAACGTAGGCATAATTGCCCAGATGCTACACTATGATATTAGTCATGGCATGTAAACCATTTATTCTAATACTTATCCACAACAAAGTTTACGGATGTGTTAGAACAGAGTTCATTGCAGCAACCTGACGCGACAGAAATGCAATGATGGCTCTATGCAGAACTCTTATAGAAAAGTCCCGGAAAAGCTCTTTAATTGCCTTTGTTTTGATAAGACATCTCGAAAGTAACTATGTATTTCCATTTAAGTTACCATCGAACAGACCGAGTGAACAAGATAAAGAATCCTCTGACATGCCAGCATATTGCCAAACGGATCCTACAGGCTTTGGATTAATTGTTTAACTTCTAGCAAAACGTTTTTGCGCACTTCTACACTAGCCAGTATGTTGATAACAAAAACTATCCTTTATTAAGAATAAGTATTGAGTTCAAAACATAAAATTCTTAGAATATAGAAACGCCAACTTGAAAAATACATAATATTCTTCAATGTAGTCAGATTTAAAAAACTTAAGCAGTTGGTAGTAAAACACCAACGATAATGCAGAGATTGCATTATGAAAACAATTGACGGTGCTAGCAGACGTGAATTTTTGTGGCAGGTATATTGTTTGTCCAGCAAATTGAACTTCAAAATTAACATTACTAAATAATGCTCCAATTGAAAATTATAAACCTTTAACGAGTGTAGCATTATATGTATTCATTATTTTTCCTGTTTCATTCATTAGATAACCAATGTAGTATCTTGGGGCATTTCAAACTGTTAATATAAATAATGGAGACTGTGGAGTCATTAGAAGAATTATTGTACATAGCTGTTACCAAAGAAGATTTTTCTGCTGTTAAACATTTATTGAACCAAGGTGAGTTTCATAATTAAAATATAAGAAAAGGGTTCTGCGGCACGTCTTTCTTATGCATTTTTATTGTATTTAAATAGGCGCCAACGTCAATCACATTTGCTCGTCTGGTCGCACTCCACTGGGAACTGCTGCACAGTTAGACAATTCAGCTATTTTAGGGGCTCTACTCGAAGCCAGTAGGTCCAGACAAGCACAGTGTATAACAGAAGATTCGGATTGGGAGCAGAGTTGGAGTAGTTGTGGTGGTGGTCATAGCTTAGGTAGTAGAAAACATAGGTGTAAGAAGAAAAAAGCGAAGAGAGAGAAGGATTCACGTTGTAGTGAAGAACACATAAGTGAGAAAGTGGCTGAGTCTCCGACTAAAAGTGTTCGTCAGAATATGGGTTATTTCGTATTTGTGCATGATTCAGTTGTTTGTCCCGGAGCAACAAAAGGGATGGTTGAGGATGTTGGCGATAACGAGCAACAAAACGTGGAAGATGAAAATTGTAACTGTCGTAGAACTGTGGGGACCCCGGAAGATGGGAGGACTCCAGATGGTATGGATGGATTGGAATGGGATTCTGAGGTAACTGGTGGTGAATGTGCTGGTGAAGTGAAACCCACAGACAGAGAGGAAGAAAAATGGGCATCGTTGTATCGATGGTATGCCGACATCCTAGATCGAACGGGCCCTGTTCTTCATCCGCCGACCGTGAATGTGCATAGGCATGGACAACCAAAATGTGATGCTGATGGTCAAGATATGTACGGTAGGAGTGCTGTTCATTATGCTGCAGAACAGGGGAATATTGGGGCGTTAAAAATGCTTCTTTCTGCAGGTAAACGCATGAAATAAATTTTTTTGGCTGCTTATGTGTAGAAATTAGTAATTTATTGTGGTATTTTCTTCGTTAAAATCGTAGAATATTTTATTTCTTTACTTACGAAAAATAGTAAAATGTTTATTTCAGGCGTTAATGCGAAGTTTTGGCACCAAATTAACTTTCATTTTCCAATGGTAACGATAAGAATTAATGGAAATTAGTTGTAATGGCTTGGCGGTGTAGCTTCATAATCCCTTGAAAGAATCAAGTGATGCCTTGAATTTTGTTTTTCGCTGTCAAAGTAAGAGTAATCCAGTGAATACGCCAAGCCAAGCCCTAACAGCCTACAAAAGGAAGTTTAGTTTGATTGCCAATTGCTCAACTCACCTCATGCTAATGTATGGCATGAGAGTCAACACTTTCAAGGATGGAGTTCCTGTTCCTGAGTAATCCTAGTACTAAGAATAAGTAGTCTAGTTTTTGCTGATTGATGTCAAATGCTATCCAGATGTGAATATGGTACCCTAACACCATATCCAAACAATTTCCTGCCTCTTAACCACATTTGCTCACTGAACTACCATACCCATTACTTCTTGTAAAAGATTTTTGGAAAATATTTGAGTCAAAGAAAAGGAATACAGTAGCTTAATTTGGGGAACATTGCTACTTAAAAGAGTCATATTTCTCATTAAGGAGATGTATCTGGATACCAACACCCAAAATACCTTAAACTAAAAACAGGATGCTATGTTTTTAAACATTGATCTAGATACATGTCAAACCACAGGTGGTTCAGAAAGAAAATAGGTTCTCCACACTAAATTGGTTTGATAGGAAAGGGATTGTAATTGTCTAATATTAAGTCCAACTATGTGTGAAATTCACACATCAAGGTATGGGGGTTAATTCCTTTCCCCTTTGCTGCTTGTGGTTTTGCAAGAAAGGATGGCACCCTTATAATTGCTCTGTTTGGGTGAAGCTGAGAATGCCCAGAGGTGGCAATTAAATCTGGTGCCTCTGCTCAGTAGTCCAGGATTGTAGCCACTGAACTATCATGCCCCTAGTCCATAAAAACAACCTTTGGATTTGGAGTGGCAGTAATGATATCGAATATTGGAATAAAATTCATACTTGAATGGAAAGTCTAGAGAATTAAAGTTGATAAAATATTACTATTTGTCATCCCCATTCTAATCAACCTTCTTCCATATTTTTTCCCACCTAGTAAAAGTTTGCAACTGCCCACACAATCCCTTGATTTAATTCCACTGGCTGTGAATTAGGTCTATGTGAAAGTGGACTGATAACTTTGTGGAATGCGCATATTAAGGGTTTACAGTCTGATGCAATTCCCTAGGAGAAGTCGTTGAAATGGTGTAAGATTGCTGCATTTTCAGTGGTAACGCAATCTCCAATATTGCTGCAATGAGATCTTGCTTAACTCTAGGGGAAAAATTCGCATACTTTTTTTAAAAAATGTGTCTGTACTGGCATCCCCAACAGAAGTTAAAACTTAAATAGCTGATCTGTTAGTGTTGACATTTGATTTATCCATCTTATTTTCACTCATATTATTTACTATCATTCATTCATCTGTTGCACGTTCACCCTTTGGACTTTGTAAGACACAAACCCAACCATACATTTTACCCATAACAATTATTCTTTCACCGGGGTCACACTCATGCCATGTCTTACCTGTTTCCCCCAAACTCTTCCTTCATGCTTGCGGAGTTGTTGTGTATAGCTATTAGGGCAGGCAACTGACAGCTGAGACCATTTGTGCCATTATGGTTAGGTGGGTAATTTTGTAGAGGTAGGATGTTAAGGGCTGGGAAAGAAGAGTGAAGAGAAACTGGGCATTGTCATTAGCCTAGTCTTAATGAATGGCACCGAGGGGTCCACAATTGAATGTTCCTTCTGACAGATGGTGTGCTCTACTTGGAGTACCCTACATTTAGTGCTGTCATTAGGGATTGGGATACCTCTGAAATATCATGCCTTAACCATGATTCGAGCTTGGGGCCTTTAGGTGGAAAGCCAACACAGTAGCCACCGCACTGACCTGATCCCCCTCATGTTTTGGTCTCTACATCCATGTTGCATGCAAGTTGCAATCACAACTGGGTAAATACCAACTTTCATATGAACACAGGGCAATCTAAGACACAATAACTCATTTCCTTGAACACACCTTCACCCTTTCCGTCAGAATCAAGCCTACAGCCTACCCAACATATACTCCCCTGACCACTCCACTCTACCAATGCCAAATCATTCCCATCAACATCAAAGATCATCTGCCTTTTTCCACACACATAAGACATACATTCATCGTGCAATCACTTAAACTATTGTTGCTTTGCATGCCTCTCATACTTTATATTATACTAGTGTAAGTAACAAATCCTTGACTCTCTTGTAATGGGTCGTTCTTAAATTATAACATCTTATCCATAGTAAAACAGAGACTTTTTGCTGGATTTTAAAGTAATGATAATTATAGTCTGCAAGATGCCAGGATTTTTATGACAATCACACATATATGTCCCTTTAATGGTTATAACAGTCTGCTGGTCAGTTTTTGGAACATTTCTGCTTGCATCACATGATTAAAAAAACCAGGTTGTTTGCCTCAGGAAGGGACTAGGTACTTATTTTGCAGCATACCATTCATGTGAACCCCATCATTAGATGGTGTATGTAGTCCACTGACACACCAAGACACTGTGCAATATTTTGTCTTTGATAATGCATTTTTCTTACATATTTGGTGCTAAATTCATGTTTCCTTTAAGGTTGTCGGGTTGATGTCGGCGACACGGACAATGTAACACCTCTTCACTTGGCTGCCGCTCGGGATCATCCTGAGGCTGTGGCATTACTTTTATCTTGTGGTGCAAAAGTTAATCGTCGCACAGCTGGTGATAGGTAAGAGTAATACTCCTTGTTTGTGATTATGAATTTTATTCATTCAAAAATGAGGTAGAATAAGATAGCATCATCTTCATACTAAGTATATTAAGATGAGGAAATAAGTTATTGCCTTTATATGGGTTTATTTTTCAAAACTGCTATTTAATTACGCCCGTAAATGTGTTGATGTTGATACGTTTTGCAATGATCTCCATATTGAAAATATTTTCTCAATCCTTATGAAATTTGAGGAATGTCGAATTCATCCCATGGCCATTAACAGTTATAAAGCATATATACCTTATAATTATCCATCTTATGTTGCAGGAAATACCATAGTTATTAATTATTCTATTCATTCAGTAGTGTCATGAATGCCATTATTTGCCTGTTCTCTTCTGCATGTTGACTAAAGTATCTTCACACTCAACCTCTGTTTCTTGTGTGCTAAATTTCCCTATTTGTTTCCCTGAGGGGATTAGAATGGTGTGGTGGGTCACGTACTTGCTTCCCACCCAGAGAGTCCGGGTTTGAATCCCATATGTGGCAGATATTTTTCAGTGGTATCTCAATCCCTACTTGAGGTCCTTTGTAGAGAGCACTTTGAGTGAGTACGCCATCTGTTGGGTGGAACATTAAGCTGAGGAGCCCTCAGCGTCTTTCGTTAAGAGTATGCTAATGCCGATGCCAGGTTTCTCTTTGCCCTTCATCTTTCCTGTCCATCCCTAATGGCGTAAATGACCTCAGCTGTCGGTCACCTCCCCTAAAAACTACCACTGTTTCCCTGATTCCACCATTTCATGGCTCATTTAAATGTTCCGTTACACTCAATCAAACTTCTCTATGTTCTCTTACTCTCTCAGTGTTTCACCTGTTACCATCCTGTTTTCTCTACTTATTAAATCCAGTGACTCTTTTATAGTGTTTTTATTTGTTTATCTTTCTCCTCCTGATACGTGTATTATTTTGTACAATCTTAGCTCTTCTTAAAGTCCATTTTTTTCAAAGTAGAAAACACGTAAGCATCACTCTTCTTTTTGTACTTTTGGTGGCCTTGTAAATTCTTAATTCTCTTTCGAAAAATGTTTAAAAAATGCCTTGATATTGTCAATGCTAATGCTTTTTCTCTTGTAAATAACATCAAAGTTTGAGTAATCAATGCAAATATAATATTTATCCTGATGATTTTCCAATATGCTTTTTCCAATTGGCATTGACCATGTTATGAGGAGTAATAATGCAAATATTTGTAAAACTAAACAAAATATAAATTTAGACTCATCAATAGAAACTTTATCCCTGTAAAGCTGAGAATATTGTTACAAAATTGAAATATATTTTGAAATTGAACCAAAGTCATTTAGGAAAAAAAAACAGTGTTTCAGCCTATTCATTATATTCTGTATTAATGCCAGGACAGTGATTTAACTACATGTGTACAGCCATGTGTGGTAACCTTGACTGGATATTTGACCTCACTTGTGATATACCAATAAAAATATTTTTTCTGGTCGTTAGCATATGTCACCTGGTTTCGATCGGGAACTGCCATGTGTGTGTACGTGAATTTTTTTCCAAGGCAGCACTCATACCTTTGTGCTCATAGGACCAAGCATTGCCCAGATTAAGCCAGCCTTTGGCATTTATGAAATGCTCATACAAGATTTTGTTGAAAGGCAAATTTTCTAAAAGTCTTTTGTTGGAGTGAAGAAGATAACCGTACATTATTATTAAAGGAATATCATTAGAAGAGAGACGATTCAATGCAAGACTGAAATTATTAAATAAATTCAGATCCGCATGTTTCAGCACCGAGGTCTCGCAGATTATTCGTACTCCTACATACATTGGTCGCTTGGATCATGCATATAAAATTCGGGAAATAGATGCCAGGACTAGCCGACTCAAGGACTCCTTCTTTCCACGGACAATACGGGATAGCAACTGTAGGATTATAGATAGTAAAAATTCCACTTGCCACCCTCAGTGTCTAAAAAATAATTAGTTCTACTTAAATGCATGCTCCTCCACTAACCTTATGTGTTTTGTTATAATAACCCATTCTTTCCGCATGACATCATTCGTGTTCTGTTAATCTGTTTTTAAGTTTCCCTTTCAGTCCCTCTTCCCTCCCGGCGGGGGGAAATTCCTGCTACCTGCAACGTTGGGTCGAATTCCCTTCCTTTTACTGTCTCTTTGGGGGGTTGAGTGTTTTGTGGTGCATTTTCATGTGGTAGTGATGTTTCACATTCTTGCTTGTTGTGTCCTGGCTTGCGTGTTTTAGGATGGCTTTCGTGCTGTATCCTGGGGTGCAGTTTTTTGTTGTTTTGCGGTGTATGTGTTTGCATGAGTATTGGTTGGAGGGAGTTTTGCATGAGTGTGTGCGCTGCTGGGGTGTAATTTTCCGTGTTGTTTTTTGCATGTGGTATTTTTCGTTTTTACGGTTGGTGACCTAACACCCCCCGCCACACGCCCTTGCGGCGGCTTGCGGGGTATTATGTAGATGTAGATGTAGAAAGGATATTTCTGTGTAATTGTGAGTGCATGGTGTTTGAGAGACCTCCCAAATCTGCCGTAAATAGTGAGCAATACATGTAATGAATAACAAATGACTTTTCTACCATGTAACTGCATATTTTATTTAAGTCTCCTCTCATTTACATTCATCCAGGACATCAGCTTTACATTTGGCTGCCTCTCGGGGGTTACATTATGTCGTGGCTGCATTGTTGGCAGGGGGAGCAAATGTTGATGCCCCTGATGCTTCAGATCGTACCCCTTTGATGCTTGCAGCTGCAAGAGGTCATTGTGAAACCGTAGATCAACTCATACGGGAAGGAGCTCGCATCAACACTGAGGAAATTCATGGTTAGCAATTTGGCATGGTATATTATGTGCATATACATGCTTTGCCTTTTGCCCCACATTGTTCAAAATTCTTTCTTTATCTCCATGTTGGCTATAATCTGTCATCCAGTTTCTTCCAATGCATGTAGAAAGACATGGTTTTGTCCGAATCTGTATTGATCTTTGTTATCACATAAAGTATTCAATGAAAAAAGTACAATATAAGTTATCCAGCCTTGGATTATTTGTTCTGAGTAGAAGGAAAATAAAAGATTGAATGCAACAGTGACAAATCTTTGTTTCTCAACATTTAGTGCAAAATTAATTTTAGAACAAAATCATCGTTGAATCTGTATTTCAAATCTTCCATGCAAATTGCATTGAAAAATTATTCTTCATTACACCATTAATGCCTTATCCTGGTTTTTTCAAGTGTGTATTTAAAATGCTTAGGATCTTTTTTTAATATTGATAATCAAATTTCAGTCATTGAAATTCTTTATATCTGTGAAAAACCAGTTATGCAGAAATAAATCAATTTAGATCAACATAGCATTGCTTAGATTAATATTTTGGAATTTCTCCTAATTTTTAGTATGATGAAAGAGCACACAGCTATTAGTGAGATTAGCCTCTCCGATAGGGAATGGGATGCTGGTTAAACTGCAAAAAGGAATTAGGAGAATAAGATATTTTGTGGATAGCATAATGGCAGATAGAAATCATAAAGAACTGAAGTAGGAAATCACAAGGGGAAACAAAGCTTAGGCTGTCAAGAAGTCCTGAGGAGTCCATAATGACGTGTAATATATAGTCATTATGAACTGTTCAAAACCTAATTGGTAGATTTATCATGAAAAAGAATGAGTTTGTTTTGTCATTATTATTAAGGTATCATTTATTGCTTGCTAGTCTGCCTCCCACCACTTCCCTTCTCCATGTCAGTGAGTCTACTGTAAACCTTTGTCATGTCTTTATTAGTGTAGGGATGCGTCAATTAATTTTTGGTCTCACCACCAGGCTACACACCACTCTGTGAGGCAGTTTGGAAAGGGAGCGTGGGTGTGGTGCGGTCCCTGCTGGGTGCGGGTGCTCGGATAACCCAATCACACCACCTCCTGCACCACTCTGTCCTGGGGAGGCAAGGGCCAGAGGCAGCCACCTTACTCCTCAATGCTGGTTGTGTCGCCAACCTTAGGGATGACTCAGGAGATACGCCCCTTCTCTTGGCTGCCCGGACGGGACAGGTCGATGTTGCTCGAGTGCTCATCAGAAATGGTTTGTGGGAATTTTAAAATTTGATGGTCGACCCCATTTTTCTTGTTAATAGGTCATGATGATACATATTTACTTAGCCTGAGACATTGCTATGTTGAATGTCTATCTAAATGGTTCATGTTTGAAAAGTTGGAGGAGGTTGTCAATGCAAGCTTTCAAGAAACGACTTTCAAGACCAAGGCAGTGATACAATGAAAATGCATGAAAAATGGTTTTATGCAAATAAATGTCATATAAATGAAAAGAAAAATGTTTTCCTTAATTATTGTAAAAAAGTTCCACCAGCAGTGAACTTATACATTAATGATATTTCTTTTGGAGATAATGTTACCTTATTAGGCATCAAATTTTGTCAAACCGTAAAATGCAAATCTCAAGTTGAGTCCCTGAGTCTGAATCATTGCAAAGTTATTTTTCCACTCAGATTTCTTGTAGCAAATATCAGTTCAACAGTGTTGAAATCTATCTATTGCTCAAATTTCATTCCATATTGATGATGTATGATATAATAATTTGGGGAAACTCAAGGCAGAGTCAAGAGGTGTTTAAATTTCAAAAAAATGAAATTATAAATATCTTGAATTTGCATACTAGATATTCATGCAGATATTATTTCATCAATTAAAAATATCACCTCTATCAGCAATATATGCATTAGAGGTTATAAACTTTGTCAAGAAAAACCTTTCAAGTCCATAAAGGAATATCAATATACTAAGGCATAATGCATATCCATGTTCACCCTAGATGGTATGAATGAAACAGTAAAAGTCCCTATCATCAAGGCTAAGAAACAGCTTTAGAATGTTATAGCTATTACAGCTATGTAATTCAATAAAAGTGTTGATTCTTTTAAGGTATTTAAGCAAAAACTAAAACTTATCCTGTTGAAAACAGCATTGTATTCTGTTGATGAATTCATTGAACATTGCCAGGAAAGCTCTTATTGTAATTATTCCTTGTGTTCATAATTGTATTCTGATGAGTTCTATATCATATATATGGGACCTAATGGAATGATAAATATTATTGTAGAAAAGATTAAGGTTGATTCCATTATCAGACAGTGCCCAATTGATTTTTTTTCAATCCTCATTAAAATAGAATGCGGGTACTGTCTAATTATCAGCAAATCTAGGCAAATATGGAATCACCAGTGGTGGCTGGTGGGTTTCACCATTAAGGGTATGGTCAAACATTATTATTTTTAGACAAATTCAAAGAAACTGCAGATTTTAGAGTGGAAGAGGATGCCTCAGCAACTTAACTGGGTAAAGCACTTGGCCGAAATTTGAAAGGATCCAGATTTAAATCCCGGTCTAGGAGAAAGATTTTTGCCCTTTGATATTCTTGCATGGTATTATTTTAGTTTATTCTCTTCTAATGGAAAGTGTGTGTGTATGTGTTAATATTTATTTAATGTACTTATTACACGAGTCATGGCGAAGGTGTAATATCTATAGGTATATGTCTCTATGGAATGGAAATAAATTGTTATTACTAATACTAAAATCTCGAGCCAAAGGAAGTTTTTACAACACCTACTACTATACCATTGTCTTTAGGATGAAGTCAATGAATATGTTTACTGTGTTTTAACATTATTGTTGTTCTTTTTGTGGATTTCAGGTGCTTCTGTCAACTACCCTAATGGATTGTCTGGATGCACACCTCTCCATGAAGCTGTGCAGAGCAGTCAAACAGCTTCATTCAGCACATTTGTTGCAATGTTCAACGTACTTAGAGGTCTTACTTCTCGTGATTTGCATGCTTAATCTGTTTGTGGTTAGTGGATATAGTGAGAACATGGAATGGGTTTGTGGCTTCTAATTTTACTTGTTTACAAATTTTTAGAAGAATATAATTTAGGGATAGAGAATGAAATTGCAGTGAAGGAATTTGCATGTCTCTGAGGAAATATACGTAACACAATAAAAATATATCGGTTGTTAACACTTGTTGGAATGAAAGGCAGTCCAATAAAGAATTAGGTACCTGCTATTGAATTGGTACAAGAATGCCCCTTCTATGTTTTTAAAATAATATCTTAACTGTATGCAAGAGAACATCAAAGAATCAAAGTTTTTGATCAGGGAGGTTTTTTTGTAAATAGGGTATTTTTGAATTTCTGAAATAATGAAGTCATCTTTCATATTATAAGCACCATTAATTCCTTTGACACTCATATAATTACAGTGATATCTTGCAGAATTAAGGAATTGGAAGTTAAAAATTTAGAATTATAAGTATATTGAGGTTGAATTTTGCTGAAACATTTTTTGGTTTGTTGGACACTGTGGCCATATCAACTGATTTATGGTCATTATTACTGTTATTTCCCATAATAAAGAGCTATGATAAACATCACAAATCTTATCTATCTATTTTATGACTCTTTAACCAAATGTGCATCTAGTTTATCATATTTCCACCCTGAAAATACCAACTGCCTCTGTCTTTCCAATGATTCAGTCTCATAGATGTTACCATATTTCTCAGCCTTTAAGATGCATTGTTCTCTATTCTCTTGTTAATGATCCTGAGAAACACTTCAACTGTGTCCAAGTTATGTTTCTGTAGTTCTCATATGGGGTAATCCTCACTCATTAATGCTACAAATTAGCCCATAAAAACTCTTCCTTGCCCATTAGTAGCAGTAGTAGTATTTAGGGGAGGCGACCGAAAGCTAAGGTCATTTGCACCATTAGGGATGCACAGGAAAGAATGAAGGGTGGAGAGAAACCTGACGTCTGCATTAGCCTACTCTTTACGAAAGGCACCAAGGGGTCCACAGCTTAACGTCCCATCCGACGGACAGCGTACTCACTCAAAGTGCCCTCCACAAAGCACCTCAAGTAGGAATCAAGATACCTCTGAAAAATATTCAACACTGCCGGGATTTGAACCCGGGTCATCTGGGTGGGAAGCCAGTGCATTAGCCCCCGCACCATCTCGATCCCCACCTCGCCCATTATCCTAAACCTTTAAGTAGTTCCACGAGAATGTTGTGTACCCCCACATTTTTATTTAATTTTGATTCTCTTTCTATCACACTATCGAGTAAGCCTGGACCTATTGGCTGGGTGTTATTAATTCCTGTCAAACAGTGTTCACACCCTTGGAGAAGGTGTAGTTATCTGAAATGAACCCCTCAGTGCCAAGATTCTTTGGCCTCTCAAAGTTGCATGAACCCAATAGTCCATTCTGTCCCGTGGTTTCAAATGTGTCCAGCCCCAAACACATTTTAGCCAAGAAATAAAATGATATTTTCAGGCAACATTCTGGTTTTTCCCCGAAGTATAGCATCACTAACTACAGCGACCTGGCCAGCCGTTTGATGACAATAGTTCTCCCTCACAAGTGTACCCTCGTTTTCTTCGACATATGTAACCTGTTCCCCAAGTGTCCCCTTAAGAGAAGTCCTTCATCTTGCAGAATACATCCTCATTCAGAAGGCTCTTCTACCACCAATGATCAGTGAACTGTGTTTAAAAAACTTGTCTCTTACGTAATTACTTTGAATTCATTGGAAAAATTATCGAGCATGAGAATAATAATGGGATCACCGCACTCCCCACTACTAGCCGAAATGTACATGAACAATCTGGAGGAGGACCTATTCTCATCTGGGGAAACCTCTGTGACAAGTATTCTTTGCTGGTTCCAGTATTTAGATGATGTTCTTTGTGTGTGGTCAGGCAGGGAAAGACAACTAGATAATTTTCTACAATATTAAAAATCCTTAGACAGAGCAATTAATTTCACTATGGAGAAACTAATACATCACTTAACTTCCTCAACATAACCATCATGAAAAACTATAAGAAGCTTGAGTTTTAAATTTTTAGAAAAGACACATACACAGACCAATTCATCCACTCTACAACCAGACACCATTTGCCACAAGAGTTAGCAGCCTTCCACTCAATGATCCAACGATTAATAAACATTCTGATGCTACAACTTGATGTTAAAGGCTGTGATTGAGGGGAGAGTGTTGGGCAAATGAGGAAGGGACAGGAAAAGGATAGGTATGTTAGACGGAGTTAAGGGAGGATGGATGTATTTGTAATTGGAGAGGGGTTTCATGTAATACTGGATGTCAGGTAGTGTTTTGTTAAGCGAGACAAGGGAGTTGTCACTGAATGTTTGGTAGCATGTTTCCATATATAACCTACCTTTACCGGTAGATTGTCATTAATAATAATAATACGAACTGTAATTTTTCAGGTTAGATTTATGAAAAAACTTGGATCAGACAGAAAAGAGTCCAAGTTTTTTAATGTTAATGCTCAATACAAAGGAAATGGAATTGTTACATTAAAAAATTAGTATTGATTAAAACTATATCTATGCTTATTCATCATTGAAATTAAGAAATTCATGTTCACTGTAGTTAAAATTATTTTTGCAGTTATTTTCACCGGGGTTGTCACTTTCCTAGTGCACAATGTCATCTTCACTTCAATCTTAAGTATTGCTAATTCCACATATTTAAAAAGAAATTATGATAATCTCACATTTTACTTTCTGCCATGACTTTTTCAACCAACCGTAAACCACGCAAGAAATCAATGGAAATTTCAGTCTTCACTTCAGTGATGTCATGAGTTGATGCCTTTCTTTTGTATTCAAATGGTAGTTTTTGTGTTGTTGTTGTTTCTGCATGTTTCTGCAAGCCATTTCTCTTCATGAATCTTTTGCACCATGATATTGCCATGGAAAAATTGTTAATCACTATCAATTGCTCATTTTCTCTCTTCATTTAAATCATGCATGTTGAAACAGTAATCCCATTCTTTCTGTGATATATTATCCAGTTCTAAACATGTTCCTCAAGCAATGGCCAATTTCTTTCAGGTACTTAGGGTCTTTGTTCTGAAGTGTAATTCATAATGTCAATTTTAAATGCTAAAGTTATTTCCCATTTTCTTCCTGCACAACGTAATATTCACTTCAATCTAGCAGATTATTAATTCCACATTTAAAAAAAAGAAATAATGGCTGTCTCACTTCTCATACATAAATCCCTTGAAACTTCTGAAATCCCCAGAGGCGGCAATTGAGAAATAAATCCACCAGCATCTTCTTGTACCAGAAGTCTTTGTCAATGCTGTCTTAGCACTTTTAACGTCTGCTGTTCTATTTGATGGCATGTCAAATGTCAAGGCCACCTCATTCATGTTCTCTATTTTTACCATCTCAAAACAGTGTCTGTTTCTCAAGTTTATGACATATTTGAGGAATTCTATAACCTTTCTTTTATATTAAATTGACAGTTTTGTGCTATTGTTGTTCTGGTACATACAAGGTCTGTCCTAAAGTGGTAGGATTGAGTCAATTAAAAAAAAATGTATTGCTAGAATTGATACATTCACTCAAAAGTCCTCCAAGTAGCACCCTTGAGCGTGCTACTTGGAGGCACACTGCTGCCAGTGGGTTTTCCTTGTATGCCTTCTGGAAGGCAGAACCCATAATGCTGCTAAGCTCCCTCCTCACTTGTGGTGATGTCCATTCAGCACAGATTTGAGTAGGGGGGAGAAAGAATATTCATAATATAATCTATACATTTATTTATACTCTATTTAATTTATATTATATATAAAATATATTCTGTTTCTCTCCCTAAATTCTTCTTTGATTTTGTTTCAGGTGATGGTGCACTATGTCCAGCATCAAGTTATAAAAATTGTGTGGCTCGCTTGGACACGGAAACAGTAACGACTGGCGACACTCCATTATCACGAGCCCTCTTGCTGAAAAGGCATCAGATTGCCTCCTTACTCATCCGCCATGGCTGTGATGTAAACCATGGTGGGATATATTCCTCATGGGGGGCCCCAGAGCGTGACCATCTCAGCATAGCCAAGGCAAGGGGCCTCGTGAACTTGGTTCGTCTGCTAGTGAAAGCTGGATTCCATCTCAGCAAAGCAACCTGGCTTCCAGATTATAAGGTAATAATTTATTAATATCATCTACCATATGTTTTTGAAGTTGTCGTGTCTGCCTGAATAAAATCCAACCCTGGATTTAAGCAAATCCCCAAAACAATTCCGAAATATTTTTATGGAAAGATATTTTTGATTATTGTAAACCTGAAACCTTCCAGACTTGGATGTGATGTTTAGAATATGTTATAAATCACGTTTTTATGAGGTTTGAATGTGAATTAGTGGTAATATTATGCAGTATAAGAATGTAATTACCTTTTTCTTAAAAATAAATTTAACTTTCTGCACCCTCATTTTAATTGCCCAAACCTGCTCGCACCTAGGAGGTCAATGAAATCAGTAGATGCAGCTCTCTACTGAATTATTATCTTGAATATTGCAGTGGATCACCATATTTTCATACTGGTGTTTTTGGTTTTTATAGTATAAAAATTAATTGTAATAGTTTACGAAGGATAGAGGATTTGTGTGATGTCCTTTGTAATTTACTGTATAGTTAAATAATAAGCAGTTTTTTTCTTGATGATTGTAAAAAGTGCTGTAGTTATTTTACTGTCAAAGATACAAGTATAGAATAATTTTGTTTAATGGGTGGGATATATTAGTTACATCTATGCTGTTATAAGAAACATTTTGAAAAACATGTGCCTTTGCAGCAAGAGGTTTCAGCTTTGATACATATGATCCCCAAATCTATGCATTTTTTTCTAATAAAAATAGCATTGATAAGATTTCAACCATTTTTATTTGTGAAAGTTGGACAATAATAGTGTTGAAACTTTCAAGGATTTAATCAGCACAATTTTAATCAGATTAAATATGATGAGAAAATATTACGAAGACTATAGTTGTTAAGAGTCCTGGTCTCATTGTAGCAAGTTCCTGAATTATTGCCAATTGATAAAACTGTTAGTAATGCAAATTGTGTAAAATGCATATATAACATAAATATTTGCATTTTGCAGAGAAATTAGGATGCCAACGAATCAAATGCAGAAGGATGAAGGATAATTATTCCTTCGACATTTTTCTGTAAGTTAGATGTGAAAGCTGCTGCCCTTGCTTATTTTAATATATGTTATCACATCAATTTCAAATGTTGATATGGCTTTGAAAGTTTTCTTGAACAATATTCCTAATACCTTTCAAATTACCAACTGGTTTGGCTCTAAGAACACTACCAAACTATTGTTCACATTTAATTGACAAATAGAACTTTGGTTTAATGTTCCTTATAACTCTTTTACTCTAGGCAGTCCAGTCTACCAGCAGTCAGGAGGTTAGTGAAATGGATGCGATTACAATGTGGCTGATTGAAGCTAAACAAAATCCGAGGCCTCTTGTGGATATATGTCGTCTGATAATACGGAAGCATCTGGGTGATAAATTGGCTTTTAGTATTAATAATTCTGGTTTGCCAAAACCATTGAAAATGTTCCTTATGTTGGAAGACATTGATGATGATGGTAGGAAAGACGATTATCAAGAGAGTGTTTTCTTGAAAATAAAATCGGAATAATATAAATTTCTTATGAAATCTCATCTTGGTTACAAGTTAAGACTATTTTTTAAAAATGTATGTGCCAAGATTCTGATATTAATCTGTGAAAAATAGATAAATTTTGCATTAAGTCAATCTTCCTAATACAAAGCAAATGCTCATCATTCAATTTCTTCACTAATATGCCATCTTTGCTCTAATAATCATTCAAAGCCACAATCTTCATTACAATGAAGCTTTCTGGGAACTTAGCTTTTGACAGTGATTTACATGGCATAGAGTGTAGCTTAAGCAGTGCTTTTTGACCAAATGCTTCTTTGGGGCATGAAGAAATATAATTTATTTCACCTCATATTCATTTAACATTATATTCAGTCACCAACTGTTTTTGAAATGCATTGTCCATAAGTTCACTCCCATGAAGGTTCATTTTGCTAGGGTTATTAATACAAATTAAGTATAATTTATCCAAGAGTTTTTCTTCCCTACAAATTATTTGTTACAGTGATAGCCTTTGATTAAAATTGTAATGCTCTGCTCTCAATTGAACCTCAAGTGAAAACTATATTTGATAAGGAACTTGTTCATTGACTGCAAGTATTTATTTTTCCTCCAGCATGGCTTTATTATATGTATAACATTGTTTTGTTAGATTATTTTTGCTATATTTTTTATTTACTGTGTTTTTATTTATAATTCACTACTATGTACAAAGTACTTATTTATAATGACAAATGAGTTATATTTTTCATCTCATTCTCTGTAATATTTACTTCAAACCTCAGTGAACTCTCAATTATCTGTGAAAAAATTGTCCAAAAATGTTTTTCACCCGAACACGTACTCATAAACACAATGCACTGTTTGTGTTTTAATATAAATGGAAGTTCAGTCGCACTCATTAGCCATTGAAATTCAGGTACTAGTAATTCATTCCAGATTTCCTCAAATAGTGACAAAATATAGTACATCAACTTAACTGATAAAAAAGCTTAGAAAGATGCACAAAAGTGCAGATAACTGTGTGTTTAATAGCTATAACTCTATACAATGTCACCACTGGTAAGATTACAAATGTAAGAATGGTATCAAATAATTCCATAGATCACTGCCATGAGCATAAGCTGAGAGCCTCTTGTAATTGGTATTATCCTTGATACTGATAAATTTATTACTGTTCCCAACATCACTTTCCTCAAATAGCATTGTCTTGATTGGAAAAATTTGAGGCATATTATATGAGTGGGAAATTTGAGTCACACTGGTATATATGTCTTACCAAACATGAAGGGGGGCCTAATTAGCATATTTATGGTTTGCCCTTTGAGGTTATCAGTAGATGTGTATGTATCTGTTAACAAAGCAGAAAAATGAGAAGGAACAAGCAATGTTTGCGTCGCTAAAGGCTCTTTACACATTAGATGTCATATGGATGTTGCATGGACACTAAAGCCAATTGCTTCATAGTGTTAATTCAAATACATTAAAGTGCCAATAATCCAACATCTCAATATCCTATTGCCCAGCTACCCAACTGTCCCAGCCCGAGGCATTCTCTTTCTCCCTTCCCGTCATGCTTCACAGCTAGTGGCAAATGGCATTGAATATACTTGGACAAATGTTTTCTGGTACACTCAAGTAATTCAATTGGATAATCAAAAAAATACAACTCAAGGGGTATTAGTGAGGAATCTTCTAAAATATTGCTCTGTCATTGTAACCCCAAAGAGCGGGTGCATATGCTGCTTCAACTGGCATTTGAGAAATATTATTTTTGTTTACCTCAGAATGATTTAAGAAAAATTGGATACTGTGCATTAAATAGCTGTCAAAATCACTTGGAAATCATTAGTTGAATGTCCAATGCATAAGCATAATCTAGTGTGTAAAGACGTAGGAAAAGGCTAGCAGCAGTGAATTTTTGTGAGTAGTGAAGGTTATTAACCTGTTAAGCTCTATGGGAGGGTTATGGTTGTTAGAATTAGTTGCTGTGACTCTGAGTGGTGGACCTTATGCCACTGTCTGTCAAAATAATTAGGATGTCTTCTGTCCTGCCATGTGTTGCTAGCATTAATCGTCAGCTTATGAGAGGGGGAAAGTGTTTGCAGATGGCTTCATAAGGCATGCCATTAAACAAATACTTGCAGACTCATGTAAAAAGTTAAGGCAATGATTTAGGCCTCAATTTTGTGGCTGGTGATATTACAGCATGTGCATTTATGTAAATCTTCACTGCTGATTTTGTACAATGATGAGGTTTAGTAATTGCAAGTAATCGACCAGCAGTGAGTTTTAGCCTTGTGAAATTTTTCCAAATAGGTAAATATGTGTGATAATGAAGAAAACAGTGAATGTATGACTAAAAGGGGCTAGGAAGACTTTTTAACGAAGTGAAAACAAGGTAATAGTAGCTTGGAAATTTATATGTACCCAATTATCCATCATTTTCAATTATTTGTTGGCACCTGTCCCTCAGTTATAGCACAAAACCCATGCTCTACTATGTGCATATTAAACTGCAAGTGGCTCATTGCTTAAGACAGTGATTTAAGGAGTATTCCATAGTGAATATTTTCACTTAGATGTAATGTGATGCTATGTACTAATAGCTTAAACATGGAATGGCATGACAGCCTAGGAGATAGAACATTTGGCCACTAAACACAGGGCCCTAGCTCACAATTTGGATGATGCCTCTAGGAGCCCACAGCTAGATCCCGGGTGTATGAAATTTTGAGCAACATATTATATTTTCATAGGAAAGCACAGGTGGCTTGGAATTGGTCACTATACTGTTGCGTAAATTCCATGTGCTATATCAGGCTTAGTACAAGGTAGGCTCTTGTTGAACCTGTGAAACCAACTGCCTGGTTGATTGCTGTGATTTGTAGCTTAAGCATAAATATACCAAATGGATAATTGCAGGATTAAGGTATCTTTAGCGCCTACAGCATCTTTAGTTTTAAGAATTTAAATGTTCCCTGAATGGTTCCTAGGAGATAGAACATTTGGCCACTAAACACAGGGCCCTAGCTTTCAATCTGGATGATGCCTCAACGGGCCCGCGGCCAGAGCCAGGGTGTGTGAAATTTTGGGTATGTATTATATGTTCATTGGAAAACACAGGTGGCGTGGAATATGAACTGGTCACTACACTTGATGTGTAAATTCCACCTGCCATATTGGGCTTAGTACTGTGATTATTAGCTTAAGCATAAATAGGCCAATTGATAATTTTAGGGTTAAGTTATCTTTAGAACCTGTTTCTTCTTCTTTAGTTTTAAGGATTTAAATGTTCCCTATATGTTTCATTAATTAAATGGTGGGAAGAAACATGAGCAAGACAGCATTCATGTTACTCACGACCAGATGAAGGTTAAGCAAAAGAAATTTGGCTCCACCTTACGTTCACAATCATGTAGTCCAGTCCCAAAAAACAGATGTGTTTAGAGTTTTAATTTAGATGATGCAAGTACAGGGCCCATTTTCAGCTAGTCGTTTGCGACAGGACTCCTTGTAACGGTCCTTTCGGTCAGCTGAAATATGAGTATACTGAGATTGCCTTGAAATATATGGATTGATGAATGGATGAATGAATACAGCTATGAATTATTGATATTTATTGGTTCCTAAAAGAAATGTTTGAGACATTTATGTTAGGGATTATGGATAGCAACCCTGATTTTGTGAAGAAAATGCTAGAAAAAAGTCCAGTACACAAAGATAACAGAGTAGTACGTATTTGAAAATCATTTATTTTTATTAATTATCAAACAAACTGTGATCGAATAAAGAAATATTTGGGTTTACATATGGTTTTATAATTTAAATGATTAATAAATGTTTCCTGTATGCAACTTCCAAGGAAGAATGCATAGCCCTGACTTAAATGCTCAAAAAGTACATAGGTTAAATTGCAATGGGCACCACACATATATAAACAGAAATTTAAGGTAGTATTTGTAGTATTGAGATAGATGTTTTATTTCTGATTGCTGTGCTGCAAAATCTTGTGCGTACAAGGTTTGTCTCAAAAGTAGTAGGACTGAGTTGATTAAAAACAATATATTGCCAGAATTGATACATTCACTCAAAAGTGTAGCACCCCTATGCATTCACACACCACTGTCAGCAAGTTTTCCATGCCTTGTACGCCTTCTGGAAGGCAGTGCTCAGAATGCTGCAAATCTCCTCATCATGGCCTGTTGTAATGCTTCCACTGAGCCATGGTGACATCTTTTCGGCATGGATTTGAGGTGGGGAAAGAGGAAGAAGCCTGGTAGGGCATTGTCTAAAAAATTTGTACTCTCTCTCTCATGATCAAGAAGCTCTTGGCAGATTCGTATCTGAGTTTCCTTTCGTTCATCTGACAGCACTTGCGGCACCAACTTGGCACTTACCTTTCTCATGGTCATGTTTTCGGTCACAAGTCAATGCACATCACTTTTAGGGATGCAAAGTTCATCAGAAACCATGCAAACACTTAAACTGCGATCCCTGTCCGAGAAAGCCTTCACTCTTGCAAGGTTTTTCATCACTTCTTGAGGTCAAAGGGAATCCTTAGCATTCAGCATCTTAAACATCTTGTCTACCCTCCTGAAACAACTGGTGCTACTCAAAAACACCTGATATACCCATGGCCTTATCACCATAAGTTACCTTGAGCATGTCATGGGTCTCTTTCCCGGTAATGGCCAGTTTCTCGCAAAATTTGATGGTGTAGTGCTTTTTAATAACTGATTCATAACAAAGCATTACGAGGTTACGATACAGAGGTTTCACAAATGAACAATTCGCCCACCGCAAAGGCTGGGAGCCAACTGCTACCAACCTCCTGCCTTTCCTGAGACTGCCCTCCCTCCAACCCAGCCAGAGAAGCCGCCAGCTGTCTATCTGGGAAAAAATAAGTTCCATTACTTTTGGTTCATACTTTATATGAGAAATATAACACCATTAGTTTGAGGTTTTAGCACAAAAGTACATAGGCCATCATCTTCACACAAATATTACTCCCTATCATTCTTAGAGATCAATAATGATTATAAAAATGAAGTTATTTTTAAAAATTATCTATGAATGTTCTCCTCTCATTGGCCTGTGTGTGTATGATTGAGAGTTCACTGTATTGGGTATGCCTTTATGGTATTTTAAAAAATTGATTATTCTCCGCATTGCACCCTGAAGTATTAGTGTGTTATTTTTACTTCTTTGATTCCTTAGTTTCATGCATCAAAGTTACTTTGCAGTGCTAACAACATTTTTAAACTTTGTTTATCTCTGTGATCATATAAATTCTTCTATGTCATAAATTAAGTTAGTCATTGCAAAAGTAATAATGATTTTGCATCATAAGGAAGCCTGGTTTCCCCTAGGAGTCAAGTGACTTTGTGTGTACTTTTATGTTGCTTTTAAATTTTATCTCTTTAATGTTTTAAATGTCTAGTTGTCTTTATCAAAGACTAAATCTTGAGTTACTGGAAACGTGAAGTCTAGACGAAATGCTTTTGATAGTTTTGTGATGAAGATTTTTATGAAAAGGATGTAAATTGTGCTGCGTGTAATGTTTTCATCGTATCTATTTCTCTGTTGAGTTGGTAGAAAGAAAAATATCCAGCACCTGGGGTTCAGTGCCATTAACTTCAAACTGAGATCCTAGATCATATGAATTTTATAGTCCCTATGTATAAATATGTTTATATAGGTAATATGCACTTGTTAATTTCACAATGATACATAATTTTGTGCCAATTTTGTGCACAAGGTCAAACCACATTCCACAGTGCCTTTTGCATCTTCCTTACGTCTCACCAATAGGTTAACAGGGTGGTGTGGGCTTGAGCATGCTTTGCTTGAAGGAGGTATTTGATATACAAGTGATAACTGTATAAAATGAATTTTAAATGGTGTGATATGAGTGTTTTTGCAGTTGTGAGAGATGCTTACAGTGGCTTTGGGATAATAGTGTGCAAAGAAAATTGTTACATGTGCTAATACCCCACATGCATGCGTGAGTAGAATTACAGAGCGTAGAAAAATTGTTTATGAGAAAATACTCCTCCAAGACTTGGGGTTATTTGGCTCGTGCATTACCTACTCACCGGAATGAACAAGTCAGCATATGTGAGTGGAATTGTTAATTATCATTTAAGTGGTTCAGTATTGTTTTCTAGCAACAACCAAAACAAAATGCATTCTCATTGAATCCGTTAACATTTTCAGAATGAGTGGCATCTCTTCAGCATTAACTTATTTGATGTCCTGTAATACTGTCAATTCGATTGCGTGGAATCAAGATACTTATTTTAAACCAGAAAGTATCATAATCTTTGATTAAATGGTAAATATATTTCAATCGAAAATCCATTTGAAGGCCAGTATTGAAGCCAATGTTAGGAGAGGTGCAAAATCATCCCACTCGATTTTTCCTTTTTCCAGTGAAAAACATTGCAATTGGAGTCCACTGCCCCAGTAGTGTAAGTCAGTCCTGTAACATGGCAACGTCAGTTTTGTGGAAATTCTAATGTTCACCTATGGTTGACAAGGTTGGTGCGATGATACTGGCACTTGCATGTGATATACGATGCTCCCACCTCACAATGTTGTTAAAACATTAGCATCGTACCCTACTTAAAAAAATGTACCCTGCATCCCATTTTGAATGAATAGGTGAGTGAAACACGCATTTTCACTTCACAGTTAACTTCCTTGGTGATTTATGAAGAAAATTTAAAAATATGTTGTTCCTTAAAATTAACTATAACTGTGAAGTGTGAAGGAAACTGTTGAATTGAAAATGATTAAGAATTTAACCCTCTCCTAATAATAGTTTTTAAATCCAGATGTTCGAATTCCTCTCTCCCATGTTTACTGGCACCAGTCTGAATATGCTTAAAAACGCTTCTCATACTTTATTCTTGTACACTTCTATGTTTTATCAAATTATTTTACATAATATCAATAATAAAAGGCATAATTTGGAGTTAGTAATCACCAAAGCGTTTCAGTGGGAAGTTACTGAGAAGAGGTTGATAATTGTTAGCTAGCTCCAATTTTTGTTGTCTCAGGCGTAACTTTGTGGAATTTGCATGACATATTGAAATGTAATGAAATAATTGACTTTGTAATTCCACTTATTCAATAGTCAATTATTTCATTACATTTCAATAGCTCCAATTTTATTCAAGGAAAAGTAATTAATGTGCAAGATGTAGCATACAGAAGGTGTGATTTCGGTGAATGAATAGTGTCTAGGGATGAATTCATGCAAAGTTAAATGGACAAAATGCATTCAAAAATTTAATGACAAATTTACAAAATATCCAATAAAAATTGAGTAACTTATAACTTTAATTTGTGTAAATTTCAACAAATGCAAGCAGGCTGATTACAAAATTTTTATTTTGGCACTAATATTTATTGCACATTGGCCTAGTCGTTGTAATATTATTGGGAATGGAGAGGGGCAACTCAAACTTATATTATACAACCCACAGAATATGAAAATCCTGCCGTTAACCTTATGCCAAAATCCCTATTCTCTGTTGAACATTCCTTAATTGCACTTAAGAACCATTCATTTAACTAATCACTCTTTTTTAAGGTATGGTTACACATAATTCTAATAGTTTAAGCAGTGATCTATGGTTTAAATGAATAACAATTAACTGTCATAATCATTTTGTCACAGTATCTCCACAAAGTAAAATACAATGAAGCAATAGTAAGTAGATAGCAAAATTCAAGGACAGTGAAAATCATTGAAATTTAACAGAATAATATTCTTTCGAATTTTTGGATAAGGTTCTTATTCTCTCACATAATTTCCTGTACAGCTTCAGAGTGAAAAGTTTGTGAATACAAAAACGTTTTAGGAGTCTATCATATATTTGACTGGACTGATGATCCAGTCAAAAATCAAAGTAACTACTCCTCTGGAAGTTATCATTACCTGACTATATGCATCTGTTGTCAAACTGGCCACGCGATTTAATGTAATATGTATATTGTAAGCAGTGTTGGACTGGTTACCAAAATACATAACCCAGGGAATTATGAGACCAGCCCATATCTTACCTGTTTAATAGAGAAATGTGTCTGATATTTTGGCCCTTCACATAATGGCCAGCGAGGAACTTCCATGTATTCTTCTGAACCAGTCCATATACACGTATGTATGTATATATTGGCCTTAACTGCAATATCGTGTATTTTAGTCACAACTTCATTTAGAGTTACAGTCAATGACTCGGCTTGATCAAATTAAGTATGGAAAGATCTTATGGAATCATATTTTGGAGGTGTAGGGAGTTATTTCCAATATCATATTAGTAAAAAAATTATTTGTCCATGAGGAATTACAAATATTACTGGCCTTGTCGATATATAAAGAGGAAGAAATGCAAAAATATATAAATTTTAGCTTTCCATCATGTCAACTGCTTTTATTTCAGTCTCATTTAGGGTATAAAACAGATTTCAAATAAAGTAAGTATTTTACTTACTTTTAAACATTACTAGATGCCCATTTTGCAGATGAACAGGCAATTTGCTGCATAATTTTACACCCATAATACGCTGCTGGCCCATTGTTTTCTTGAAGCTACAGTTGATCACGCCAATATAATTATTTTTCCTCATTTTTTCTGCTTCAATTAAAGAGTCTTTGGGTTGTTGAATACTTCAAAAATGTACAAATGAATTAGTCATCATTTGTTCCCCTACTGAATCGAAGTTTTCAATGATCATCTGATTTAGTATCAGCTAAAATCCTTATAACATTTTTCTGTAAACTCAGAACAGTTCCCAAACCATGACTATTACCCTACACACATATACCATAAAGTTACCTGCCCTAGAAAATAGCCAAATGCATGAAGCAGATGTAATCTTTTGGTAATCTAGCCATAAGCTTTATAAAAAAGTGAGTTTTGGATAGTGTGTTACAAATAGTGGATAAACATTTTTCATGGTCTGTCCCAAAAATAAGTGAACTAAATCTGGAGAAAACTTCATAGCAGATCAAAGTACAAAATAATTACTAAAATTCTTCAAAATAGCACCCTTGTGCATTGATATGCCAGTATATCTGCTAGTTGCAGTATACTTTCTGGGAGACATAAAGGGAATCCTCATTCAGGCACCTTGTCACAGCCTCTTTGATATAATCCATTATTCCAAAATGGTTGCCTTTCAAGCTCCTTTTTATTCATGGGAGCAAACAGAAGTCTCGCAATGCCACATTGGGGTGGCTAGGTCAGCGTTGCCTTGCATTGCATACATTAAATCACAGCATAAAAATATTCATGAACCCATTGAATTTTGGACTTTCATTTGTTACCTGAAACACATCATCCCATGGTTCTTGAGACAGGCAGTTCATACAATTTTTCAGTACATCAGCGGTAAATAGACATTTTGGTATGTAACTTGACCTTCTTTTCATTGGAGGCAGTGAAAGTTTTGCATTTACATACAAAAAGTGCATGGTGGTCTGAAAAAATTGCACAAATAGTGTCACACCAAAAGTGGAAAGAGTCAATCAGATATTAGATGATCAATCAGTGCACTTGAGTTTTGCCTAACTCTGATTGACTTTTCATTAATGACATTCAATCCAAAAGTTGACGGCATGTTAAAAAAATCACACTTGACAGAAGTATTTTATCCGGTCAATTTTTTTATCACCAAAAAATATAATGAGATCAATATTTTTGGAAGGCATATTCAATCGCATGAGTAAGACCAAGTTAAAAAGTCATGCATATCACCATCTGGGGGTGTGCAAACAACAGCAATGACAAGGATGTGAAAATTTCCCATTATTATTGCATGTGTACACTAACTCAAAGTGCCTCTCAAAGCAATTGCTATAATGAAACTCTTTGATATCTAGACCGGGTTTTGTAAAGATAGCAATGTCAGCACCTTTCAGATTTTGATTTCTATAATTGGAGATAAGATGTATGCCTTCAAGGTGAAATATTTGAATTTCATCCTCTGATAACCAATTTAGACCCACATACCTGTGATATTCATGGATCAATTAATTTGGTATTGACAAGGGTCTTTGTATTTAGTGCCAAAGAGACTATTTCGTCCAAATGGTATGCTTTTTTCCAATAGTTTGATTCACCATTATTCTGCCATTGCTGACCATGTGATCATAGAATAGTCTGAACAAAAAGTAAGTGGAATAAATTTATTGTGTATCAAAGTACAAATTACTAAAATTCTTCAAAATGGTACCATTTTGCATCGATGCACTGATGCCAGTTGTAGTATGCCTCCTGGAGGGCATCAACGGGAACCTTGTTCAGGCTACTTGTGGTAACTCTTTGACATTATCCTGCATTCCAAAACGGTTTCCTTTCAAGCTCTTTTTTTATCCTGGGACAGACCCTGTAATTACTTCTTGCTAAGCCCATACATGCACTGCATGTAGTGACAAAATACTGTATTCCAATTCCAAGTATTTAGATGTCAGGGCTAATTTTGATCTTAAAATTGATTAGGTGTTCAATTCACCTCTGAAGTCACAGAAAATCTTACTTTTGGGAATTATGAAAATGGTTTATACATATGTCTTAACTTATTCAGTGCTAGATTTATTTTATGGTAGGATGAAAAAGTGTTCTGTGTTCAGGTAATTTTGGAGAAAACCCCTACAATTGGCTTGTTTTGCATGAAAAGATAATCATTGCATAAGTAAACACCAGGAACTAGTAAGTTCTCAATATCTCTTACCCACTCTCCTGGCCAAGTTTCACTACTGCACTATTACTTGATTTTATGTGACTAAGTTACTCTTCATCAATGTGAAAGGCATTTACTTAAATTTTGAACCAGATTACCACATTTCCCGTGTATGAGATGCTAATTAACTGTATTGTATGCTCTAGAGAGCCACTCATTACAGAACGTAATGCACACTAGAAAACATTATTTTATGATGAGAATGATTTATACTGCAAAACTGGATTAAATTTTCATAGGTTTATTATGCACAAAGGGAGATTTGCCACTCTTCTCTTCTGTGATAGTAATAAAGGCATGTGGGGTATGATGTGACAATTTTCACCCAAATTAAATTCCACAAGTCGCTGACAGCTGTTGAAGGTTGTTAATGGCATGCCACCCGTAGTTTCTAATGTTGGGGTTTTTGGCCTTCATAAATGCTGGAATGCATTCTTTTTCCAAATGCATATTCAGCATTCCTATCATTAAACGCTAGTATCTAGCATCCTCTACATGCATAAAATGTCGTTAAGACTAGCATTTTTCAAACCTAAAGTTATGAGACTACTTATTATAAGTGGTCTTAAGATTTCATCATGTAGGGAACATGTCAATGGCATGCTAAAAAATTTTCAGTAGTCATTACATGACTTCATGTGCTCTTTTTCTCAGGAATGGAGGTGATCAGATAGTTTAGTACTCGATTAATATGTAGTTGTGTGATGACTGATTTCATTGAAAAATTGAACGAGTACAATATAAAACTTAAATGCAGAGTGCCAAATACAAGGCTATTACTTAAGCATAATATATTAATCATTGTGTGTTTAGGATTTGGTTAATAACCACAGGCTTAACTAGTACATTTGAATGACTCTTAAGTCAATTTAAGCACTGATGTTGCACAATTTGATGACAAAAGTTGACCATGCATTATTTGTCAAAATACTTATAGCTAATTTGAAGTTTTCTTCCAAATAAAAGTGAAAATATTTGTATAATATTTACTGATGCATGTTTGGGTGTTCCAAGTTCTCAAGAGGAAATTTTTACTAGAGTTTTTGGATATTGTATTAATGTGATTCGGGATATTAAATTGGACTTTTGTAATTAGTTTATCTTCAAGACAAAATTAGTTTTAGAAGGAGTTAAAAATTGAAATACCTAATCTCACAATTATGTCTTATAGAATCACTCTAGTGAGATTTAATACTTTTTTAAATTCACAACTTCACGAGCACATTGAAAACACAGTGTTATGGGAACTTTTTATTAGCACATTGTTTCAAAGAATAACTGACCATAACATGTGAAAATTAGTAATAAAATTCAAGACAATTACAATAAACCTTTATAATGTTAATCAGTTTAATCAGATATAAATCTCAGTTAAAGAGTAATTTTGTTGAGATGATATAAATGTTTAAAAGTACATACTGTCTTTACAATGTCCTTCTGGCATTATTCAGTGATTTTTTTGTAAAACATCAATTGTAAAATGCCATCAAGTGACTATATTAACATTGTATTACTTATTAAAAATAAAAAAATGCATAATAAAACATATGTATTTAAGTTTAATGGTTTTTATACTTCAAGATGTCAATTTTCACATTTATTTTGCATTACTATTATTGGTTTGATAATATTTAAGGAATTGGTAATTAAATATAGACTTCTTCTAAAGTAAATTGACCAGTTCACAAAATTTTGTAATACAATAGTAACCTTAATAGTCAACACCAACTTGTCTCTTCTTATGCAATAAATACTAGATTTCTCAACGTAGTTTCACATCTATATGTATACTTGTTTCTTCCACATTAGACAAAAACACTCCCAAATATAGGCATAAAAGCTGCTCATTTAATGAAGCCGACATGAAATTTCTGCATATAAACCAGATGGAAGGTTTCTGTATAGCATTAATGTATTCATAAGACATAGGCAAGAACATTGAATATTGCACACATTGACTCCAACTACACCATATCCCAAACACATGTTTAATAAAAATTAGATGACTTCACACAAAGTGGATATATTTTTAAACAAAACAGTAATAATTAGCAAATCACATTCCTAATATATCAGACTGCTCACAAAATCTAAAGCTCATGCAAGGCACAATCTAAGTGCCGATAAGCACCACAATAAAATGCTTTGTTCTTTATTTAATTAATAAATTACACAGGTTCACATTAAAGGGAGGTAATATTTATGCTACAAAGTTTATTAGCATAGGCACACATTTATAGCACACATCACTCATTATGGCTCAATACTAAATGAAATGAAACATTTGACTACTTGTCTCACACAAGGTTAAAACACACCCTATGAGAATGGCATAATGTTTCCAAAATCTTTGTACTCTGTAAAATATAAATCTGTTTAGTACAAAGTGATTAAAAATATATTTTGCAAAATTTAGTCATACATAAATAACTATGGCATATCATTTACTTTGTTCAAACTGATCATCATGGAAAAAATTGACTCATAATGTTAAAAGCTTGACAATGTACTCTGTGGTTGCATAATCCTTTGGCAGTAATCCTTTATTATTTGGAACAGCTGCAAGCTGAGGGCATACTTCCAATAGCATGGCAATCACACATTCATGCCCTCCTTGAGCTGCTTTGTGAAGGGCGGTGTTACCATCTGCATCTTTCCCACCCACATCTGCTTTGCATGGAAACCTGAAATCCACACAGCATTGGAGTGAACCTACATCACACCAAACAACTGATTCATAACTTTAAAACAATATCTTTGATTGTACATCAAATGCTGAATGTTCTTCATTTGCATTTGCCTTTACATGCATTTGGTAGCCACAGAAAAGGTGTACTGACTTTCCACCAAAACAAAACCTTACTTACTAAGTTTAAAAGCAGCCAGAAATACAAACCTCAAAGTAATGATAATGACATAATCTTTTTGAGCAATTTAAGACTGTCAGACCCTTTCTTACAGTTAACTTGGATCGCTACGTAAGCAAATATAGATGTATAAGGCTGTCCAGAAAGTAACATATTTTGGCCTGGCATGGCGATGGGTGGGGCTAGAGCCACCATCTTGGTGTCTACACATCCCTACACTCAGTACACATCCTGCTGTGGAAGTGTACAGACTGTGGTTCTTCTACTTTGCTCATTGCAAATTATTAAAATGTGCATTGCAACAGAAAATCGATCGATCTGTGATTAGGTAGTGGTAGTAGAATTTAGGCGAGGCGACCGACAGCTGAGGTTATTTGCGGCATTAGGGATGGACAGGAAAAGTTGAACGGTGGAAAGAAACCCGGCGTCAGCATTAGCCTACTCTTAACAAAAGGTGCCAAGGGGTCCGCAGCTTAACGTCCCATCCGACGGACGGCATACTCACTCAAAGTGCCCTCCACAAAGCACCTCAAGTAGGGATTGAGATACCTCTGTAAAATATTCAACACCGCCGAGATTTGAACCTGGGCCCTCTGGGTGGGAAGCCAGTATGATAGCCACCGCACCAACCCCGATCACCTCTGTGATTAGGTTTCACTGACAAAAATCACAAGCCAATCAAAATTAATAGGTAACATTGTGAAGTGTAGGGAGATTCAATAATAAGTGAAGCCGAAGTGAGGCAGCAATGCATTCAGTTTTAAAATGGCTGCACCAATTTTCCCGACGAGGACCGCATTGATCAGCCTAGCCTTGTGATAGATAAACTGAAAATCAAAGAACAAATTTGTGAAAATGACCGATTTACGATTACCGATCTTTCGCTAGTCATGGCTTGGAAAACAGTGCTTTGACAGTGATACAGAGTTGCACATTGGTATAAACAAGTGGTTAAAATATAAGGTGGCAGATTTCTTCAGGGAAAAAATTGAAAAGCTTGCATATTATTATGATAAAAGCTTCAATCTCAATGGCAACTATGTAGAAAAATAGGTTTGAGAATGCACCTTTCAAATATACATAATACAACTTTATTGTCACTATATTTTATTTCAAAACATAAGTTACTTTCTGGACAGCCCTCATATTTCATGAAAACTTATATGTACTTGGAATTTGATTCTCTATGCTACGAGTCCCAGACAAGACAAGAATGGAATCATTGGCAATGTTTTCATAAATGACGGAGGTCAAATTGTCATAAAATAACCAATCTGTGGACACTAGGACATTTTAATACAAAGATAACTACATTTCATATGGAACGCACCCAATTTCCTTGCCCAGCAGCAATTTTACAACACCCATCTGACCAGCACCAGCTGCCCTCTGTAATGCAGATGCTTGGCCTGCCCGTGTAGTGATATTTACATCTGCTCCAGCACCGATGAGAAGTTTACACACCTTAACATGACCATTTCTTGAAGCATAGTGTAGAGCAACATAGCCACTAAGATCTCGAACATTAGGCGACACCCTTTTCAAATTTAGTAAGTGCTCAACACGTTCTATGTCACCAGTCTGGGCTGTTGAAAAATTAGAGAAATTATTAAATTAAGTTCTAACAACAGAAATACAAGTTTTGTTATAATTTATTTCAACTCTTCATTAGCTATAACTACCTAGTATCTTAAATAGACTAAAAAGAGGGTGCTTACAACATCCAATGATAACTTGTAATTAATGGTCTACTGAACGTACACGTATGTGAGAAGTCCCATTTTGTGCTACAACTTAAGTGTAATGAGAACAACACTAACTTGGTTTTCCGCAAAATTTTAATTGACCTGGTTTTGTAGTCACATCACTACAGCAATATGCACCTGGTTGGGTGGCTGATTTCTGTTAGTTATTTAATTCTCAAGTTTTTAAAAATCGTATTTCAGTTCAAATACAGTATAATCCTGCAACAGAGTTGACTTTCCTGGAAAGCAAATGACTAAGTGCAGAAGTCAGAAGTATTAGAAGTCATTGCATTGTCAGACTAGTTGATTTTTGTTTATCCAAAAAAACCCGTGTGCACCTGGATTCATGTGAATCAGGCTGTTTCTTTTTGGAGTTAATCACCACAGTGGTGCACCTCTTTTCCTAACAGTGTTCCTCATTGTGGCCATCAACAGATCTACACCCTCCACCTTTGATCGGTCAAGGAAAAATGAGCTTATGACACATAACCCTTCTCTGTAAAAACTCACCGTCTGCCCCACCTCCCAATTTGGAAACTAAATCAATTTTGTATAACCATGTCTATGTTCCTGATGATGTTGCATTGCAATGAAACCCAGGTCATACAAACTTAAAACTACCGAGGAAAACAAAGTGAGTGCTGTGCTCATTTAACATGAAGCAATTACACTAGGTGATGCCCAACACTTTTAATTTAACTAGAGTGAATTCCGAGCTTAACATGTTTTTCAAAAAAAGTAGAGTTAATGCACTTTCTTAAGCTATATTTGACCCAAAGTTGCAATGATCATCACATCTAAGGTGCACTGCATTTCATGCTTCAGAAGCTTTTCAGCACCAATACTATTTAGTTTTCTCCATTTCATTCGCTTGCTTTGAACCATTTCAAGACAATTGTGAATTGGAACAGACTTTTCATACAACTGTAGGCTCCTGTGGATTTTTAGTAAAATATGTGATTTGTTTGATACAAAGATAAAATTAACTATTGAAAAAAAATATCATTTTGCTTTATACAAGTAACACTTAGGTGGCATCCATTATTCTTTAGTAAATACTATAATTTGTGAGTGTTCCGTGGTTTTGGTTCTGGGTACTTATGAATTTGCCAATTCATTCCTTTCAATACTATTAAGGTCAAAAGTGATAAGAATAGTTGAAGAATGAGTCAGGAAAAAGAACGGTATGAAAATGAAACATTCTTGTACAACAGAAGATGAGTTATTTAGAGAGAAAGATGGCAGTGAATTAATTACCTGCATCCACAAAATAAATGAAAATAATCAAAAAGCTACATGCTGCTCAAACCAACTATTTAAGTCAGAATTTAGCAGTGTAAGCGAACAGATGTATCTACCTTACTTGCTCAGTGATTGCAATGCCAAGCTGCTGTGTAATGTGGTATCTTTCTGAAACATGGGGAACCGATTCGTTTCAGTGTTTGGTTAGATTCATACTATCCTCTCTGAGGATCACTTACAGTAGAATAAACCAAGATACTTGAGGACATACAGATACCTCAGACCAGTGAAAAGTTTGCTCACAGGAGTTGATTTCAATGGTGTAACAAACACCCTTATCATACCTGTCCCTGTCCTGTCTAGTGGCACTTCCACAGTGACAGTTCTACAACTGGTTCTAAAAGGGTACTTAAAGGATCACACAAAACAGAGATGGCAGCCAATGAGATAAAAAGCCCTGGTCGATCCAGTTTTGAAGATATTTGATTCAATGCACGGGCATCAGGAAGAACACTGAAAAACAGTGCAAATCTTCTTGATTGAAAGGTTCAGAAAAAATGGAAGTTCTTGAAAATATATTGATGAATGTAGGCAATAAACTGGTGGCAAATGAAGGCTTCTAATAAAAAGCACTAGAAGTAGAGAGTGACCTCAAAAGTAGACCGAGCAAGTGGAAATGACGCACATTGAAAATAAAAAAAAATAAAATTTGCCAGTTAATCAGAGAGGAAGCCTCAAAGGAGTTATGCAAAAACCTTCCGAAAAACCCTAAGGTAGGTGTTCAGTGTGCAAGTCCCTGGGCAAATAATGCCTAATCCATTTTGCTTTCCTCCCATATCATCAGGCAGCTCACTTATGATGAAATGCTTTGTAAAAAAAACAGGTAAGGAGACACCTGAACTGCCATTGGATGGTCCAATGCAGTGACCTATTCTTTTGTTTAAGGAGGCTATCACTAATATGGGGAGAAACTCTTCACTATATCTTGAGCTTCAAAGAAACACAAAAGTATAACTTTTCCGAGTTGCAGTTGGAAATTTTATATGGAGGGTGATGCTAACAGTCAAAAGACATTTATGAAAAATAAAATTATACTATTTTTATAAACATGCCACTTGGTCCCTAACCTCTCCCCCCCTAAAAATCCCTGAGCATCATGTTAAGGATCACCAAATTAAATCTCAGCTACTTAATCGTAAAATTAAAAAAAAGAGAATAATATTATAAAACCATTTATGTGACTGGTATAAAACTTAACTGAAGCCATCAACAACATCCAAAGATATGCTTCTTTAGCATTTACCCTACTGTAAATACTAAAGGGAGGGAAAGGAGGAGGTGAATAAAATCACACCAGCTTTATTCATGACATTGGATTTCTCTCAATATCTATGATATTACCCTGTAGTTTCAGTGATAATTGTTTTTTTATTACTTTTTAAAGACCATCCTTATCATATGATTTCTATGTAAATATAGTTACTTTTGAAGAATACACCATTGAATTAATATTTTGTAATTTAACTCATTTTCAGGGAGTTTTTTGACCTACTCGGTGACCATTGTTCAGAAAAGCAAGGGTTTCTGCCAAAAAATTATAAATAATACTAAACTTTTGAAAAAAATAATCGAGTAATTTTACCATCATGGCCACTTTTGACCGAGTGTTAAGTAAACTTTGATGTATTAGAGGGAATGGTGCTCTCTAATAATGTTCTCTGTACAATACCAAATGAACTAATGAACTTGTACGAAAGGAAACTTTCAGAACCCACACTTTTTAGCCACACTCCCTTTCTAATAATTACAATCATCAATTTTCTGTTTACTTCATTACAACATGGGGATCGAGATGGTGCGGGGGCTTACGTACTGGCTACCCACCCTGAGGGCCCGGGTTCAAATCCCGGCAGTGTTGAATATTTTTCAGAGGTCTCTCGATCCCTACTTGAGGTGCTATGTGGAGGGCACTTTGAGTAAGTACGCCGTCCGTCGGATGGGACGTTAAACTGCGGACCCCTTGGCGCCTTTTGTTAAGAGTAGGCTAATGCCAACACCGGGTTTCTCTCCACCCTTCATCCTTTCCTGTCCATCCTTTATGGCGCAAATGACCTCAGTTGTCGGTCGCCTCCCCTCAAAACTACTACTACTACTTCATTACAACACATTGATGAACTCAAAAGATATACATTTGACAAAGCTATGAATCAAGAAGTTAAAGTAATGCTATTCCCCCACCAGTCAAACAAGCGTGATCATTTGTTTTTCCAAGTATTTTAAATTGATTAATTGAGATGCATATTTGTTTCAAGTTGTATATTTTTGCTATGAGTGTGCTTCATATTATTAAATTTTAATCTTGTATTTTCAATTAAAAACTCTGAAACATTTGTGCACTTATTAATGAAGTAATGATTTACAAACATTATAAAAATTAGTCATTTGAAAGAGAGTGCACTCATACAACTAAAGGCATCACATAGAAAAATGAAAGAAATGTGAGTGATGGCGCGGACAAGGTTGGGACACTCAGCAAGTGTTCATGTTACCTCTGCCAGACAATGTTCTGATGTTTTGTGCAATGTTGTAATGTGCAAATGTTCTGAATTGATATCTTACAGAAATAAACATGAAATGTAAAATTTGAAAATGTGCTCTCATGGGCCTGCAGGGCATTAAATAATGGACAATTATCTGTCTTCAAATTTGATGAAACTTCTTTGATTCCTGGCTATCTTAAACTTATATTTGATGTATAACATAATTTTAAAGGCATTCTTGGAGACATTTATAAACTACCTGCATAATACACTTAAGCAAGGATCGCAGGGCATGATAAGTACCTCTGAAAGTTATAATAATAATCCCCTTCACCAGGAAACTTCACATGGTGCCATTTTAACCTTAAAAAATATTAATCCCCTTATGACACCAACATTTTAGAAGACCAAGTATGTATATTTTTCTAAGAACGGTAACATTGAAGATGTGGAAATGCACAGCCATATTATATGAATGTGTTTTTACACATTACAAAATAAAATTCTTTCCCTACCAAGTGCTTTTCCCTTCCAATAGAGACAAATATCTTACCACTTTTCCATCTTAAAAAAGTGGAAAAGTTAAGTTATTTACACTTCAAAATGATTAACTTCTGCTACACAATGCCTACCATAGAGAGCATTCACAGTTCATACCTTCTCTCACCTGGAACGTCTTCCGATAGGTTTCCACTGTATACCCTCAATCAAGCTCAATTCTGAGCATCTTCTTTCATTCGCAAGTTACTTCTGCCCATACAATTATGTATTGTTCTATGCTGAATAAATCTATCTATCCCTCATTGCTTACCCTACCAAGCATTCCAATCCTTCTGCTTCCCCTTCCTCTCTTTCCTTTAAGTTTTTCTCCACAACTCTCCGTAGTAAGTAATTCCATCATAATATATGCTCAAAACATGATGCCTCTCTTTAATTTCTCTCATCATTTTTCTTCCCTATTCTATTCTCATCAGCACTTCCACATTCCCTAGTCTATCAGTCCCCTTAGCCTACCACATTTGCAAATATTTCTAACTTTTTCAAACCTTGTCTGACAACCCTTCCACTACCTATCCCATCTGTCTCATCATTTCCTAAGTTTACCAGCACTCTGTTTTGTACGCAGCAGTTATTTTATATCCGGTCGAGTACTTTAGTCAGTTAAGCTATCGAGGCATCCTCTTAATTTTAGAGTTTAAGAGGACGCCTCAATAGCTTAACTGGCTGAAGCACTCGACTGGATATAGAGGGATCTGGGTTTGAATCCCAGACAAGGCGATTGATTTTTACACCCTGAAATTGTTGCATTGATCCTCAGTTTATTTATTTCCCTTGGTTCTCCCATTGTCAGAGTCCGAACCATTCCACACATTTCTTTTAACTTTTCTTGATTTTCAACAGTTCATAGTCATTCTTTGCAAAAATATGACCTTTCTTTTGTACATGTTCAAGAGAAGCATTTAAATTGAATGGAAATGTTAAAGACAAGACTTAGTGTTCCATGGGATGTAGAAACTTAATTACTACACATTTCACGGAATGGTAGCAACTACAGGTATACTTAAAGGTTTCTTTATTAGCACACTTAATACACAGACGAACTAATTAGGGTGCAGGAGGAAAAGGAAGATAATTTATGGGGGCTAGTTTCAATATTCATTACTGGTCTTCTTCAATTATGGCAACCAGGCATCTACCATTCCCCTGCCAATCTCCCTCTTCCCTTTTCCTCCCCCCACATGCACCCTACCCATTCTCTTCACTGCTTCCCCCCCCCCTCCAAATTAATTAGTCACTGCATAATGCACGAATATGCAAACTTCGTACAAAACCTGAATATTCTTGTGCTGTGAAACAAATTTCTACATCCCAAGAACACTAATCTCTCTCTTGCATGTCATAACATCAAGTATAGATCCCCATAATGTCTCCGCCTCAACTGTCAACCACAGAATAAAAATCTGCCCATCAATCATTCAAATGGTCATAGAAATGGAGAATTTAACAATTGAAACATTAGAATATTTAGTTTTTCTTTAAATTAAAGGTTCATTCAAACAATTTTATATCTTCCCATGGATTTGCAACAGTTTGAAAACCACCTACGTATCGATATATTTATCTACAGTCAACAGCATCCTTTTGAACAATCAAATTAAATTCTTCTTGAACAATAGAAACAAGGTATTCTAAAGCCAAATACTTTTCGTCAAATATTTTATGCCTGAATGACACTGTATGCTTACTTGATAAAGAAACATAAATTGTAGGAATTTTAATAGATCAAAGATAAAAGAAAATGATCACATTTCAAGGAACAAGGGATTGAAAAGGCCCAAAAGAGGTAGTAATGCACTTATGTCTCTGCTGTATTTATAATTAGCGAGTACTTAGGTTGATGGTATGATTTCAAACCATAAAATATCTAAACCCCAAAACATACAACTTTAACATGAATAAGAGTGGTTGGGAGATTGAGAGCCATATTTCACCCAGAGTTATTCCCTTTCCCACAAAGGTTAAAATGTCAAATCAAGAGAAAACTTGGGTGGATGGCCCAAGCAATTTAGGTCAAGCTAATTCAAATACTAAGATGAAGAATAGAGTTATTACCAACATGCATTTATTTTTCAGAAAAAAATATTTTCATTGCACCTTCACTGCTCAACTAAGAGATAACTACTGCCACCAATTGTGGGAAATTAAATGAATAGAATCCACACACTAAATCACCACCTATGTAGTCACAGTTACAATGAAATAAGAACTGGTTCAAGTCTTTCGTCAGATATATTCTGATGAATCTTTAATTGAATGCATTTTTTAATTTCTAATAGTTTTTGTATTCTTGCCGTAGAGAAATGTTTACAATTACATCATACCAACAACGAGATTTTATGTAATTAAAGGTTATTACAATAAATCTACAGGGGCACATTAAAAATAGAAGCAATACTCACCAGCGTACCAAATACCTCTTTCAAAATCCATTTCTTCAAGTGTTTGTGATAGTGATGTATTTGTATGGCTCACACAGCAACCCTGATGGTCCTTACAGTTTGCCTTCGATTCCATTTTTTTCAGTCACTTGTCTTCAAAATATATTTTTTAGAAACTGAGGTCCAATTATAAAATTTATGACCTAATAAAAACATAAGCAACAAACATCCACTAATACATCCATCAAAATCTAACAATTAGAAAGTGAAAAATCCTGTGAAGGTGAAGTCAGAATTAGAAAAAGGAACTACGAGTGATGTACTCTTTTCCTTTAAAGTTTTCCGAAGCAGAGTGACCTATCCCTTCTGCATAGTCCATACAATCTCAGCATCACCAGTACTTGTGACCAACCGATAACCCAGGTCACTCAATGCATTGATGACCACCATTGGGGGACCTGTAGAATATCATTTTCATCAGTTACAAACAAAAACAATCTTACACATAAAAAAATATGGTATGATTAAGGTACCAGAGACCTACATGTCAAAGAGGTGAGGGTACCTAATTGAGAGGGTTCTCCGTATGCATCTATTAAAATATTATTATTATTATACAGGGTGTGGTCCTTAAATTCGGACAAGCATGCGATTCCTTGAATGAGATTTCCTTGCCGCATTAGCAAAACCTTCCCCAGACTCCTCCAAAGCATTACACTTAGCCACGTTATCATAAACAGTTGATCTGGGGTACCAGAAGAATCGAACTATTTTGAAATATAATGCCCAGCGCAAACCTTTTCGATAATAGCAGCTCTTCGAATCTACGTGACATCTCAGCCATTTTGAGGTAATGACTGTTTACTAGATGCCTATAGATTTCAAGAACACCAATCGCGACCTCCAGTGGAACTACGATTTGGTGGGAAATTCAAATTGAAAATTGCCCGGATTTAAGCGCTGCACCTTATATATCACAATGCAATTTGGCAATCAGCCAGGTGGCAAGATACAAGCCATATGATAGCCAAATTAAAACATCAGAACGAAAGGATAATTCATTTCAGGTGTTTGGCCATGCTCTTCTTGAAGCTCCTGACGTTACCTCCTTTGCAGGAAAAGGTTTTACAACATTTCCAGGCAATATGCCTGGAAAGCTGCTGGCACATTTAAAATATGAAGAAGGAAATAATCCCGTGCAAACAAAAATACAAGTTGGTAGAAGTCCACACAACATCTACTTTGTGATAGTAGTTGGGGACTGTTTTGAACCTTTCAAAGGTAAACTACCTACGTGATGAAAGCCTATGAAAAATAAGCTGATCTATATTTTTCTTGGAAGTGTCCACCAGGTTGACCTTTTCAGCTGAAATGAACTGCTTCAAGTTAATTGTATGTGGATACTTTGAGTATTCCTTTTATTATTTGTAATTTACCACAGAATTAGATGATGATGCAATGAATTTCATCACCCAGCAACAGGTATTTTTTGCCATGAAGAAATTGGAATTATTTTTAGCTTCTTCTAAATATTTACCAGACAATTCAAGACAGAGTATAAGGTGCAGTGATGGAAACTGAGAACCGGCAATTGTGTTTAAAGCAGTACCACCAATCAATGTGAGGGAGGTAACTTTTTTGACAGCAACTGTTGAGTCTGGGTTCCTTGCATTCCTTATGTAAAACAGACAAAAATATCAGCTGCATTCATTTTTGCTTTGAATTGGACATAGCCAGGAGTTAGTGCCACCAATATACCATTTCTATTATTTCTTCATGATGACATCCATTCTTCAATGACATCCATTTCTATTCAACCTGCTTAAGCAACATGAGTGCTTTTACTCTTGACACTTGAATGAACAATACTTATATCCTTTTATCAAGACAACAAGGTAGAGTACAACCACTTATTAAATGTAAATTTTCAGAATCATTTACAATTGTTTCTAGGTGTAGCTAGTGGTCTCAATTATATGAAATCAATACACACAAGGGAGTAACACGCAGGCCTGCCAAACAGGAGCTGTTGAGTTTGAGGAACATTTAAGAGCTGATTGGCTACACTCATCATTTTACACACCACAGCATCAAGGGTGTTCATCCAGATTTTTTGCAAATATTAAAGAAAAAATTTTTTTATCAACTGCACTGTAAGTGTATTTATTTAGGGAGCATTGTGACTAATTATTAAGTGGAAACAATATGAAAAGATAGAAAATATGTTAACATTGAGGTAGTGTTTTTGAGTATGTAAAAAATGACTAATATATACATCTGCTATTAACCCTTCAAAAGAATTTGTTTGCATAGATATGACTTTTCATCCAAACTGATTTTAAAAGTTGATTCATTGACTTCATTGCATCAAATCAATGGAGTAGTAACCTACTTAGCACAAGTATGAAAGTTAGCACTGAAGAGGCATGGGCAACTGTTCACCTCATTGAGAGTCAACATATTTCTACCTAAATTACAATTTGAACAGCAGCTGTTCCACAAAATGGCTCCCAATATTCCATAGATATATTTCAGTAACTTGTGGGTGACACATTAATATCATCAACAAGTCACCAAAAACAGACTGCAGCATCCATGATTTATCAAAGGAACTTTCCAAAGTCTCAAAAATGCAATTATCAATGACATGTTCTAGAATGTTGTTTTATTTTACCATCAGGTTAATCCATGGAATGATCAATTTGCGGAGCATGGTTTACCTGAGGAATTCCTTGTAAAATAAATTGTGAGTAAAATAAATGCCAAAGTCATTAACATGCAGAAACAAACAATTGTGATTTTTTCACCCTTGGCTTTACTGTTATTGTATACCTGTATCTGTTGTCTAGTGGTTAAGGTTTTCATGGAAACGGGGATTAGGCAATGCTACACTCTTAAATAAAACACTTAATAACCTCAAATCACAGATTACAATAAACCATTTTTCAACTACACATTCTTTCTACCTTCCTTCATTCCACCCAAAATTTATAATCTTAACTGCCTTAAGTCCAGAGTTGCATGCGCTCCCAGGGATCATTGTGGCACCTAACTTATGTACACAGGAAATAATCTTCTCAATTTACAAGGGGCATTCATTATGATCCATGCAGACCTCTGGCATTTTCAAAGTTTGCAACGATCTTTTCTATAAACATATTCCTAACGCCCATGTCACCTACTTCACATTCTTCTTAACAGCTTCTCTAATTAATTAAGATAATTCTTCTTTAATATCCTAACTATTTGTTCGGATCCCATAAATACTGTGAAACATGAGATTCAATTGCAAAACTGCAGTCAATGACTGAGACAATATGCCCGTTTACAGGTGGAAATACAACTTGAGAATGGGTCAAAACCGCAAAGGTTAGGGAAATTTAAGATATAAGCAAGCCATAAAAGTCGCGATGAAGGCCTCCAGGGTGATATAGAGATTGTTGACCGGTTTCCAGCTTATTCCTGTGTTACACCATCCAGCTGGATGACAGTTTCACTGGTGTTACAATTTAACATATTTAAATCCACTTTCGAACTAATTATGCTGAATGTAACACCAGCAAAACTGTCGCCCAGCCAGACATAATATTGCAGGAGCAACCCAAAATCCTGGTATGAAGTCATCTAGAACATGAGAAAACTTGCTTTCACAGCTACAGCTCTGGTGCTAGTATATCTTTAAAACAAATAGTATTCCTAGCATCAAGTTCATTTGATAATGCAAAAATATGTTCTAGGAGCTGAAAGCTGGATATAGATATACAGGTATACCTTATATTCCAAATTTTAAAAAGTGACAAAGATTTTAGACAGAGTATCAATATAACATTTATGCCATTTCAATTTTGAAAACAATTTGAATCTGAACTGATGGACATAAAAAATAAATATCAGAATAGGGTAAAAAATTGTAATTCCACTATGTATGAACACATCAAGGAGCATGAAATAATTCCAAGAGGAAATGCAAGAATTTGATTTCTAGAAATATGTCTTTGATGAATAAAAATAGACAGTGGTCTAAGGCAACATTTTCATGACCTAATGCATCATGTTCCTCAAAATTAACATTGAGAGCATAAGAAAACATAATATAAATTAGGGCGCCAGATTCTGAGGCCAACCAGAAAATTCATGACATATCCCTAATGAATTTTCTTACATTTGACATGAAATGCTAGACTTAAAAGATAGTTATTTTAAGAAGGAATATTTCAAATTATTTGGGGTCCACTTACAGATATGACCCAGGCATCAGTATATTGCTACTGCGTATTGAGTTATATGGGTCAGTAGTCCTATTGGTCTACATAGTAAATCAATCAATATTCCCTTAAAATCTCGATTTGTGTACATAGAGTGGCAATTTAACGTTAGACTTACGTCTAATCGATATTCCATTAAGAACTTCCCCACAATCCTCTTCTCTAAAATGTTTTTTGATGCTCTCCAGCTCAGCCGTCTGTAGCCCAAAGAGAGAGCAATCGCCCGAATGCAAAGAACCTTTGATGGCTACATAAACCGGTACTTTTGCTCTAAAAGTCATGGCAACGGTTCGGCAATACCACTGAAATGAAACATTATAATAAAATCTGGAACAAAACCAAATACCTAAGTGCCACGCCCTAAACTTTTTGGCGCCGTGACAACGCTTACCTATCGAAAGAGGTGACACTTGGCTCTGGTTCACTGAATTCCTTTCTCATAGTCCACATGTACTCATTATAATCTTGTTTGACAGCCGTTGACGATGAAGCTACTACCCTGTATCCAATTACTTCCAAAGCAGTTAATATCACGCACGGATGCTGCATATACACAATAGTTGAACTGTCGCAATATCCACCGGAGGGGAATCTTTTCAGCTGAGCAATATCATCCGCTGAAATAGGTCATTTATATTAAGCCAATTTTCATATTTGCATTTCAATGGCGGTTACGCAATATTTACCTTTCAACCCAGAAACTAAAACCCTCCAGGGGTTACGATTACTGTACGACGCTAAATTCCCTCGCACAATGATATACGGCATTAATTCCTAAACTTTCTCCAAAATGATACAAATAAATGTAATTAGTATCCACGGTACCAAACGATGAAGTTCACGAATTGCGTAATCAGTAACTTTATAAATTAAAGTACGTCTTCTTCGACGATAATATCTCTACTAACCTAATTTTTCGCCTTACACTAAAATAAACAGCTAAGCACTTAAGTAGGTCAACATTTCATTATCTTTCTAGACAGCGCTTTCACACTTTCGTCTATTAGTTTTGTTTTGTATACGGAGGTTACCGCGTTAAAACTTTTCAAGCGAGGTATTAAAGTTTAACAAAAAATTGTTTTTAACCTTACAAAATTTTTTATTTTATTTTTATGATGAATATTTTGCTATAAATTACTAAAAGTTTATCATACTTATATTTACACAAATCAATTTTGACTACTCTTCCGATTGCTGTAACGTGTACTACGAAAAGAAGGTCTTTTCCGGCCCTTGTCGCGGGTGAAGGTACCTGGTGAAAGTTCAGTGGTCGGATCTTTTCCCATCTTCCAAAATGAGGATCTACAAGGATATTTTTACTGGTTAGATATATTATTCCTTCATTGCTCTACAGATTTAATATGATATTGTGGTACAATTTTATGTTTATATGGTGTAAATAAATTAATTACGCTGTTGGCATAGGCGGCCACGGTAGCTTCTGCCGTAAGAATTTTTAATGTATATTTATTTGAAGTAGTAATTCACTCAATTATTTCTTCCTTTCTCGCAGGAGATGAAATGTTCTCTGATACGTATAAGATGAAACTCGTCGATGACGTTTTGTATGAAGTAACTGGAAGGGTGGGTATAATTTACATTTTTGGTATTTATAAGTAATATCGGCATGTACTAATAACCGGCAATGATTTTATAATATTGCTGGTAGCAAAACATGCCAGAGTATTTGAGTATCTGTCACCGCATGCTTCGTAAATCGGAGTCTGCGTGCTTAAGATACACAATAATTTTATGATTGTTATTTAGTTCGTTCAAAACAGCTGCAGTAGACAGCAGACACGTGGTAAGCTATAACTTAATTATTCTTGCCATCTGTCATGACTTGTCAGTTTGACAATGACTTATTTGTTTATAAAGAATATATGACCAAATATTCCTATGGGGTGCGATCTAACGTGATTGCTTTGCCTGCAATGTTACTAAGTATAATTTCATTTTGTTCAGTTGGTTACGAGAAAAATCGGTGATGTCACGTTGGAAGGTGCCAATCCATCTGCTGAAGAAGCTTTGGAAGCGACGGATGAAGGTGTCGAGTCCGGTGTCGATGTCGTCCTTAACCATCGTTTGGCCGAGACGTATGCTTTTAACGACAAAAAGGCTTATACACTCTACCTCAAAGACTATATGAAGAAGTAAGTCTTCATTGCTTGGTGATTACACGTATCATTCTTTTCGGTGAGGCAGTCACAGAAAAGAAAGCTTTATTTCAGAGTACCCTGGAAGAGCTTCACTATTGTGTTAAATGTCCTTATAGGTCTGATATCACGTCGAAATCGTTTTAAGTAACATATTATATAGTTCCTATAAGTCAATAGACCTACGTTTTACAGTCTAATATACATGTTTTAAAGGCACGTGTATTGGTGACTCACTAGTTGAATGCCCTTCGCTCTGTAGTTAAAGTGATGTAGTCATACCTAAGCTTCCTACTGCCATCATTGGGCATGCGGCCATGAGACAGATGTATTAATCATTTCAATTGTTATTGTGTGCGTTAATTCTGAGTGGAATTGCGTCGGTCGGGGACTTGAATCTTGTACGGATATAAGGAATTGACACAGAATACGTTGGATTCCCATTATTGTGTAAAATATTGCTGGACTGTGGCAAATTCGTCTACTTCGTACAAGTTAATGTGTATGTGAAAATTTTTTGCATTTTGATCAAATTGTTACATCTGAACCTAATGGATGTTTGCATTAAGCAATGCGTATGTTTTGTGAGTTGGATATTTTCATGTGCAGTAGTGTCTTAAAGAGGAAAGACTGTTCTTTACACCCAACCGGAAGTGATTTCCTTATGGGCCCGAAACTTTTGATTTATGGGATATAGTTAACATATATGCCTGTATTGTTAAGTTCTGTAACCTGGCAACAGTATTCCCCGAAAGCCAAGTTGGCAAAATTGGCCGAATTCTTGATATATTGTCAGTTTTCTACCTGTTGTAAGTAAATTTTGCTAATTTAAATTTATCATTAAATGGTTATTTTTACTCTGATACATTTTACATTATTCCATACTCTTGATTTAACAGACTAGTAAATGCTTGTATCCTGCCATATCTCTCATTGGGCCAAATTTAGAAGTGTTTTTTCTCAATATCCAGTGTAAAATCTCTTAGCGTGTATGTAATGAACCTAGTAGAGAATGATGTGTGGTTCAGGAGTTTTGGGTCGTAAATAACATAATTCTTCTTGTCTAGCCAAGTTTTAAGATTGGGCTTGATAGTAGGTTGTATTATTTGGTAATGCTGAAAATTTTAAATTTCTTTATTTGTTCATATTTTGTAGTGCAAAATAATGATTTATTGTGTAAGTTTATGTATTTTATTTATTATGTAAGTTTAATAGTGTATAATTGTATAAATGTAAGTTTAATAAGATATCAATTGTTTAAAACTCCTTTGAGATGTCTCCATGGCATCTAGAAATGTTTGACTGATTTATTAGTCATTTGAATGTTGCACATCCTCATTTTCATGGTCATTCCATCAGTGTCAAAATAGGAGTAACCATTTTGAAATGATATAAATGTATTTGTTTTGATTATGTACATAATTTATTATTGTCAGAATAGTAGCAGTAGTGCCCAAAGTAAACCATTGGTGAGCAAGCCTGCATTACATTTTAAAATGTAACCAATGCATTACTGTGAACATTCCTTGTACAAAAATTTTTATTAATAATGGCAAGAAGTCTTGAAAAGGTTGTGGTGCCATTATTCTTTTTTAGGGAATTTTAAATAGTGACCCATGTTAAGTGAATGTGAAGACAATGTCTGCCTGATTTCTGACATATTCTGTCTGCCAGTGTTAGAAGTGGTAGTGGCTGGAGTAATGTCTCATTCTCCCTTTTTCTTCCTAGGCTCGTAGCCAAGCTTGAAGAGAAGAGTCCTGGAGAGGTCGAATCTTTCAAGAGCAATATGAGTAAAGCCATGAAGGACATCATTGGGAGGTTTAAAGACCTTCAATTTTTTACAGGTGAGTTTTTGATGTTGTAATTTTTGTATTAATACTTCATGCTAATAATTTTAGCACGACTATTCTTTTTTGTGATGTATTGTCACATTATGGGAAATACATTTTTAACTAATTCAGTCTTGTCCTTCCTTAGTTTTATAGCCTTCCTCCCAAATCTTCAGTTTACATTGGTATTGAGGCTATTTATACCTGGTAATTATACCCCTCCTTATAAAAGTTAATGCTATTTCTTAGCCAAGGGTTAGTGATGGTTTGCTATATCTCATATTCATTGTCGGATTCTAATCTTGGTAGGTTTATCAGTTAATCTTAGTGTCAAGTAGTGCCAGAAAAATTGTGATTCTTCTCTAGTTGACATTGAATTTTGTAATATCAATAGTCATTCATCATTTTACTTAGGTTATCATTATCTGTACTAAGATTATTTATTATGTTATAAATTCTAAGAAGTTTTCATTCCTGCCTCCAGGCGTTTCTCTTATTAACCTAAATTCATAATTGTGTTATTTCTCTTTGAGCATGTCAATACATATCCTACGTATCTTGGTAGTTTTTCTCATTCAATATTTCCTTGATTTTGGCATTCATTATCATTCATGTCTAAACATCTGTCCAATAAGGTTGTTCCCTTATTTCAAATTTGTGTGCCCTTTTTTCTTTTTCTGGGTATTTATTTGTAATCCTCTTGATGCTTCTCTAGGAACATTTTTCTGGTGTACCCATGCATAAGATATTAAAGCATTTAATGTTGCATGAATTTCATGAATATATTTTAACGAATTGTTCGTTTGCTATTAAATGCCATTAGAGTATATTTTATTATATATATTAGAACCATAAGTCTGGTTTTTATGGAGTTATTCCTATGAATTTCCCATCAGAATTGAGGCACAGGAAGTACTTCGTATATTTTGAGTTAGTAGTCTTTCAACAGTACTGTTATATTAGTTACACTAAGGAAATGAATCATCGCACAGGTGCCTAGTAGGACCTAGTATTGTTGTAGCTTAACTTTCTTAATTCAAATTATTTAAAAATAGACTGACTCCCATGTTTGCTATAAATCTAGCCTAATTTGGAATGGAAGGAGGCCCTTAAAGAAAACCAACACTAATGCTACCATTGAATAGAGGTTAATATTATACCATGTTAAAATGTTTAATGTAAAACATCTTGTAGAAGGTAATTAATCAATGGAGGTGATTAATAGAAAGCAATTAAAAGTTAATCACAGGAAAGTACTTCTTGTGTTTATGGCAGATGCATCATATAGCATGTGCAAAATGCATACATTAAATTCATTGATTGCAAACATATGATGTGTATATATTGCTTAGTGTCTAGCAGACATTGTTATTGCCCACCTTATTTCTTTGATGGTGAATTAACAAATCATTTGGTTACCAGTATTTTGCACATATGGCATATCACATCACATGAAAATGCATGCATTAAAATTGTTAGTGCAAAGTAATTTTGTGTGAAAATTCAATGGGGAAAACTAATTGCCAAAGTATTGCAAGTGCTTAGTTGATCCATGTTATATGTTTAATGCACCACTTTGAACTTGTGTCAAAGCATGTCGCGAAAAGCATAAAATAGTGTGAAACCTGGAAAAGAGGCCACCGTAAGTTAATTGTGCAAATGCCAATTACCGTTAAAATTTTGATAGGTTTTAAAGTTGGAAGCATTTCAAGACACTCATCCGTAGATTTTTTTATTTTATCTTGTGTGCATATAGGCAACCTGTGGTACCACTTCACATAGTAATGCATGCTGAAGAATGAATTAACCAGGATTTTATTAACAGAGATAAAAAACCATATCCCAAAATTAGGTCTTTTTGACTGTGCCCTAAAAGGGATTAGCATGAAGGGTATGTATATACATATTTTCCCTTCATTTCAAATAGTCACCAGTTCATTCCTATGCTTAAGTCTTAGTAAGCTTCCTGAGTCCCATTATTTGCTGTTTTTTAAGAATTTTCGTTTTAGATTTGAGAGGTGGGCTTTGTGAAAAACCTCTTTAGCATCTACTTGGAAACTGGGGTAGTATAGTGTGGCTATCAAGTAAGGTAGAAATTGTCATGGCATAACGAAATGTAGGTTTTTACCCAATAAATAGGTTCTGAATGATTTCACCATAATGGGAGAGAATTGGAATGAGAGAAGACTGCAATAATAATGATATGGGTTGACTTAGTGTTTTTCTAAGATGTATTTGCTAGGGCAAACTTGTGCAACTGCATGACAATATAGTCCACCATTAGCATTCTGGGATCAAATTAATGTGAAGCCCCATCAAGCAAAAGATAAATTTTTGACCAGCCTGATAAGTATTCCTGCTTAACTGGAAGCGTAATTGTGGCAAAAATTAAATCTATGGTCTTTCAAGTATCACTTCCTGCGAGATGCATTTGTGTTAATGTTCAATGCATCTTCCCTGCACATGACAAATACCTTGTCTGTTTGACCTGATGTAGGAAAAGGGATTTAATTTTTAAATTGCTTTTTGAAATACTCTGCCTTCAAAACCAAAGTTTAGTGATTTCTTGTTTTAGAAATTCATATATGCAGTCTATATCGGTGGTTATTCGAGTAGAAGAGAAAGAAGAAAATAGGAGTTGATTGTGTTATGTGGACATTTTTGCCAGTTAAAATAGTCAAAAGTAATAATTCATTGGGAGGGAGGAAGGGGGTTTCAATTTAAAAATGTATAGTTTGCCTCTACGGTAATGTTGATAGTATAATTATGTACAGTTTTTATTGTATATAGCCTTCCTATTTTTAATAGCTATTTCCACCTTTTGTTTAATTTACTAGATTCATTTTCCCTGAATTTTAAACTTCATGTGCCAACAAAGGAGGTGGCAATTTTTAACTCATGCAAATTATTTAGTCTGAGAGTCAGTGTCCCAGGGACTTTTCATGAATTATGAGTGACAGAATGTTTCCAGTTGCTCTTGAGTTAGCCTTCTCATGTAGTATTTCTGTAGTTCTGTATTATCTCATTAGTGTACTGTGTGTTAAGAAATATTCAAGAGTTTTGGTTAGTTATCAATTACTTTAAGTATTTATTGCTGTAATACCTTTCACACATGGATGTATCAAGATTTTATAGGGGAATGGTGAAAACGAGGCTTTAATTCTTTAAAAAATTCTTGACCTACTCAGAATTCTTTTATAAATTAATACTATCATTTACTTTCCCTGCAAAGAAACTAGCATTTGCCAGAAAATTTCTCTTTTATGCAGTTCCCAACTAATGTTTAACGTTGCATTAGTGTTGTTGCAACGGTTACAATATCTGTGCAAGTAACCTAGCCTTGCATCAAAATGCAGTGGAACTCCAGGTTTGCATTATCAGACGTAATAGTTTCTCACAATTTTAATTTTTTCTTGTCCAATAAAATTTCCAATTTTTATAATAAATTTAGACTTATATTTAAGGGATTTTGTAATAAGTTTTACTGCTGTTGCATCACTATGTGCTGGATTTAAAAATATGGCAAGAATACAGAGCACCACTGGCAATTTAAAAGTAAACTGCTTGAACTCATTGTCTGCCTGGAAAAGATTTTTGAAAGGAAAAGATTTCATAGTAAGACTAGTAGTTACACTTTATAAGTTGAAATGAGGAATGAAAATTATTGACCCAAACATTTTGAAGTTTGGAGAACGGTATAACTAGTGACTGTCAACTGATCATTTGTACTGTATCAATGCCACAGATAAGCGATGATCGCCTAAACAATAAAAAGTATTGAAACTTCCTTATCAAATCAAAAATATATTGAAGCAAAAAATTATGGTTTCTTTAAAATTTGAAGTTGGGCAACTGTGTGTGTAAATTTTATCTTGAAAATGGAAACACAGGATGAAAAATTAAAGTTTCCACTGAGGACATAATTAAAAATTTTGCAAGAGTTGATTCTCAAGACAAAATCTTATCTGTACTGATCTGACAAAACATCTTAAGGTGTCAGGCCTTTACGGTGAATGCAGTTGTGAAAAATGGTTATTCCATTCTGAAGCATACATTTGTCTAAAAAATAAAATGTCATAAATTGCAAGTATGAAGAATTATTGAAAGTGGTATTGAAGTAATAGATCATCACATACCCTTTGTCATCCTAATAGAAAAAGTATTACACATTCCTAAAAGATAGGTTATCGCAGATTTCACTTGGTCAAATGGTTGTTTATATAGGTTAAAAATTAGGCAGTTTTGAATAAAAGGTTGTGTGGGGTGACAAGCCTGTTGTTTATAATTTGCTGCCAGCAAAAACCCAGTGCTTCAGTGGGGGACCAATATCATGGAGGGGTGCTTAGCAAGCAGACTATCTCAGTAGAGAATTGTAGCATAGAAATTTTTTCCCACGAACTACATCAGTGAGTACCAAACACTAGATTCGAGTATAATTTATTCATTAATGGTGCATTATCAAAGAATAATTGTATAAAAATATATATCTCTGCGTTATTGTAGTAGGAATATGAAGGCAATCAAATTGAATGTACTGGATGCTTAACACTTCATATAATGGCATGGAAGCAAGCTAAGGATTCTATAAGTTATTAACTGATTTAGGAAGACAGGATTTTATGTTGATTGTGATCAAGAAATTCCAGTTGAAGTTATTCGAGATTTTGTGGTACAATGCCCTTGGTAATTAAGCCTCAAAAAGTGGACATCCTCCTTTTTCTACCATTTGCATTTTCCTATTTTGTACATTTTTCTAGGATCCCCAGAAGTTGAAATTAGGGGTTTTACTGTAATTAAAACCAGCCAAATTGGTGAAGGCATACTATCAACATTAGTAGTATTGATCTAGAGCATATTGTGAGAAAGTAAGATATTATTAATGAGGGGTGTGCTGATGTCACAAGCTATAATAAAAAATTTAATTACTGTGATAAGTTCCATATTTTAGCCAACAAGTCACTGTTAATGTTACCTCTAGTTTTGGTTAGCTGAAAATTGAAGCTCTTTACTAAGAGGTGGATGAGCTTCTGTTCAGCATTACGACGAATGATATACAATGGAATTTTCTTTCTTACAGGGGAATCAATGGACATTGATGGCATGGTGGCACTTCTGGAGTATCGTGATATTGATGGAGATAGCGTGCCTATATTAATGTTTTTTAAACACGGTTTAGATGAGGAGAAATTTTAACGTTTATGGTGGATTCCATGGCTATTAAAAGGACAGGATGACAATCTTATGGCTTTATCATGTATGTTTTCAATGCAAAATGCATGTTTTCGAATTTGATGCAAATACAATGTACTGTTATCATTACTAGAAGAAAATTAATACTACTTGAAATATAAAAATAATTTCTTGAGGACCTTTAAGAAGATATTTGTGATGGTATTTTGTCATTTCAGGTAAATTGCAGGAAAATGGATCAACCTAATTAATGGAGAACTTGTCAATTTCAATACTTCAATTTATACTGAAATAATTCTCATCCACCTAATTGGCACACGATTTAGGAATGGGTCATAGTGTTTATGCATTTTATGCCTATTGTCATGCTGCGAAAAAAATTCATAAATTGTTGAGGTTTTTGTAAATATGTTGTTGCCATAATCACTTTTATTCCTTCCTGTGTGCTTTGTATTTATTTAAATTGGAAGATGGGTCAAGAAAAGCCACTGCTTTCGAAATGATTTTGCAATAAACTTCAGAAGTCAAAATTCCTATTGTTCTTGTATCCCCTGACTGAATGTTGTTCCTACTGTCGTGTAATTTTATATATTTTTATAGATGTTCAAGTGAAATTCGGGAGGGTATCAGTGCTACTGTGTGCTGGAATAATTATATTATCAGCTATTTACTGTATAGAGTTAACATGACATTCAAGTAATTCATTGTCTTTTAACTTCAATAGACATAATTGGTCCATAATATCATGAAAGGAGTGACAATGTGATGTTACTGCATTAACACAGACCAATATTTGTAACACTATGGTTTTAGTTTTTCAGCTATTAGATACGTACTCAAGGCCTTGCATTAAATTGTTTGTGATCGAAGAAACATTTTTGTGACTGATATAATTAACATATTCTGCAGGAATATAAGGTGTAGTTGTAATTAGTTAAATCTGAGATTGCAATGTTTATTACATTATGAATTTATTGGACATCAATAGCAGTGAACTTGCATTCAACAAAAATTTATTCTTATATTAAGAATAGTTTCACTTGAGCTTGATAATGAGTGTGAGAGTATGATGCCTTGGTAGTTAATTGGCGAAAGGACTGTTGGACAAACTGTTGCTTTGCAATGTAGATATTTAATGGATGACTGTTAAATGTTAGTTGTGGCATCTGCAGTTTCTTTGAACCAATCATTTGGTTGATGACAGTATTTTTTTCATGCATTGTCATAAACTTCAAAGCTTGGAGTTGTCATTAGAGGATTTCCCTACAACTCTTGTTACTTGGTAGGTAGTTTCTTCTTTACAAATGTGAATTAATAAGAGATTGTGGGGAATTTTAATCCCTTGCTAGAGAAAAACAATCAAAACGTGTACTCAATCTTGTTACTGATGATAGGTAAAAGTAATTCCATTCCAAGTTCTATTTTGACAGATGTATCAAATATTTTTCGGGAAGCCTTATACAGGTATGATGACAAAAATTTGGGTTTTGAATTATCATTCACGCTGATTTGCCTAGAGTACTTGATATTTATTATATTCAAAATGCGAGGGGCTCTCTCAATGGAGATCTTGCTACAGTATCAATTCACATGCACCAAGTGCTCTGCTTGAAAAATTTCCTACACTAGGGACAGGCTTTAGGGAAATATGCTGCAACCAAAAAGGCAGTGGCCTTCACCAAGCTGAGAAGCAAGTGAATGTGCTTCAGTCACAACATGTCCCTCATAGTGCCCTGAAGGTAAATTGTCTCATTCAATGTATGTTGGAGTGTAGACAATATGGCATTCTAAAAGGGGCCTGAATGGCTCTGAAGAATACTGAAAATTTGGAATAGAACTTAAACCTTACACTTAAGTGGCTAGTTTCCAATGAAATGTTAAGTTTATCCTACATTAAATTAATGGGCTTACGTTTGGTTTTCCATTGGAAGCTTAAAACATTTGTTTTCAGCTTTTGGGGAAATTAAACAATGGTAGTAATTACTTCTCTGCCATGTAATATGTCGCCACTAATTTGATTAGCCTCTGGCAATGTTGGTATTCAAAATTCTCCACAAGAGAAAGTAATGAAACATTTATAGATGGATTTAATACTTTTAATATTTAAAACATCCCCGTCGAATTCAGAGATTAATAAATTTCTTAGCACATACATGAACACTTAAAATATACACAATAAACATGATTTACACCATTGGTTGTAGTTTATAAATAATAATAAATATTTTATATTTACAGTGAACATGAATTATACAAATACTTCATTTATTGCAAACAAATCAAATTTTATCATTTCATAATTTCTTCTGATGAGAGGTGGCATTGACCAACATTTTCTTGAGCCGCCACAGGCGTGGCTTAGAATCCTGTAATATGGATAACAGAATTACCAGAAGTCCACAACCTACCAGAAAAGAAATTCTCACTATGCGTGCATATCTACACGAAGAGTGTTGCTCATTTCACTAGAGTATACCATAAAATTTCTTTTGGTATGTTTTACTTAAACATCAACTGTCTCCTTTTTTGTACGTGTGATTGAAAAGACAATTCCTGGCAAACATCTTAAGTGTTAACAGAAGATATTTTGTGCCGAATTAAGTCTCTCGGTTAAGGCAAGTTATCCTACAGATAAAATTCCTGTAAAGCACCTTGCTCTTACTTCTAAATAACCTATGAAAATACATTCCAGAGGATAAATGAAGGCCTGATCATGTAGACAATTTTATCCATCAATTCTAGCATTATGTCTGAAATTAGAAATTATCTGCTAAGAATGAGAATTCAAGACATTTTAAGCAGAAAAACAAAAGTAATTACAATATTTTAGAAAGAATTTTCAGTAATATGATTCTCCACAAAATATTCGTTTAATGCTGTGCATAGGTTTTCAAAAAGGTGCCCATCTGTTTGTTAGAGAGATACATTTTCATTATAAGTAAAATTTTAGGCTCCATATTAACACATTTTAACTTACAAATCGCATAAAAGTCAGTACATACCTCTTCATTCTTACTGTAAAACCTGTTTATTTGCTTTAATTCAATTATTGGGTACATAGATGGCCTTCCATGTGCACATTGAAAAGGAGTATCACAAGCAGATAGCTTCCTTAGCAACCAGCGACATTCTTTGATAGACAAGGAATCTCCAAACTTCACAGCACCTATAAAAAAAATCCCCTCTGCATTTGCAACATATACTTATATACCGAATATCATTTGGTGTCTATGACCAGAGAAAGAATTAAATCCATCTTTGAAAGTTCAATGAACAGTTCTAAATATTTTTCATTAAATGATGATTGTACAGGATTGCATTACTTGGCAAGCAATGTATCCATTACAGTAACACAAGAACTAAAGTCATTTAAGCCAAGTATGTGACAACGAAACAAAAGTGTTACAAATAGGTTTATGAAAAATATGTGTATCATATTGATGTATATACATAGAATGTCTCAGTTTCAGGAGAAACCGTTTATTATGGTTAAAGGGCGCCTCGACAGCTATGGTCATTTTGCAGAAACCATTTGGGTCGGAGACGAATCTGAGATAGAATAGAAAGTGAGACTTTTTACAAAAATTTTTTTAATAATTGAATCATTTCTACTATAATTCTAAAGCTGGATTTATGATTCAGGCAACTTATAAGTGATGGACTATTTCAATAGACACAAAGGAAACATCAAGGATCTAGGAAAATAAAACACATGGAGATAAAAACCAATATCACAGATACTGATAGTGTTGTTCACATATTGAGTTTGTCATCACAGATCTCACTCACACTGACACAATTGCTTCACAACAGCTTCATTTGGAAAGTAGGGGGATTAAATTGATTTTTTGTTGTTTATTTGAAACTGAAGTTCATTGTAAATATGAGGAAGTAGAATGGTAAGGGCTCCACACAGAACACGTTTGGTTTTGACCATTTTGATGGCTAATTCACTCTTCCGTGGTCGGTGGGTCAAGTCATTATGGAAATTAGTATTTATAAGGAATGGAGGATTTTTTACAAAAACTGCAGGATATATAGATAAAGGAGAGGAAGAATTTTAATATACATGTTCAAATAATGGTCTACCTGGAGATCTAATGGATACCTGTACAGAGTTAATTAGAAAGATGATTGATATGAGTCGTCCAGTCAGGATGCTCACCAAAGTGAAGGCTCAGGAATTAAGACTTCCAAAGAACGGGCGTATGTTTGTCAATTTTTAATAATGGGCTGCTTAAGGGGGGAGATATATTTGAAGAACTTCACTGCTACATGAAGTGTACTTTTTTCATAAGAATTTTTATGAAGAATGTTATTAAGACAATTTACATATCAAATGTTATAAAAATGAGTAACCAAACGAATTTGAATGGTGAAATTTTGTTTGACAAGTATGAATATACTCAGAACGTATATACAAGGTAAAGTTGGAATTTTATCTTTTAATAAGTATGTTCTGTTTAAGTTCATATGTTTTAGATTATGTATGATTCTAATATGCATCTTCTGTGGCCTAAAAAGTCTATTCAGGTCAGGGGCTTGGCTCTAAAAGGTGACATAATAATTTAATATGTTTAACAATGTATAATTATTTGTTATCTACCGGTTGAAGTAGGTTTTGCATGGACACAGCTATCAAATAAATATTTTGTGACTCCAAACAAAATGTAATAATAATATATGTGACACACTTAATGTGCTATGTACATTTCTACAATACAGTTTCAAAAGTACAGCTTTGGAGCAAGCCTGATATATGATTCCAAGTGACAATGTGTGAACACCAATTTAAATTGCAATTACAATTAATATGACAGTTTTTAACTCTCAGAAGTCATATTGAAGGACATCCTTTAATAGTTAAAATGTTTTGTTATGTGACAGCTTAATAATAAAAAACAGAGCAGCCTTGTTTTGTCTCTGATGATAACTATTCCTTAGCTTTCTCCATAGTTCATAATACTTGTACATCAGGTATAATGTTATGGGTATAAATAGTAAAGATCTGTATTGATCTATCATCAGCATACACAGTAAAATTGATTAATTCCATAAAACGTGAAATTACTGTAAGTGTAATAATTCCTGTAATTTTATCTGCCTTAAATACCCTGTGCAATTATCAAGACACTACACATTGAACAAACAAGGCCACTAGGGGGGGGGATCAAGATGGTGCAGTGGCTAAGGTACTAGTTTCTCATGCCAAGGGCTCGGGTTTGAATCCAGGTGGTGGCCAGATTTTTCAGTGTTACCCTGATCCCTACTTTGGGTGCTATGTGAAGTGCACTTTAAGTGAGTACGTCATTTATCATATGGGATGTTAAATGTTAGACCTCTTGGCACCTTTCAGTTGGAGTAAAGTAATGCTGATGCCAGGTTTCTCTCTACCCTTAAGCCATTCCCTGAATATCGTATCCCTACCGTATCACCCACCTATCCCTTTAGGTGCAAATGATCACTATTGTCCACTGTTCTAGGCGTATGGGATGGTGGCATGTGCACCACTTTATTGATCCCGTATGTCAGGGGAACAACAGAAAAGACAACTAAGCTTCTAGGAAAGCATAACGTGGTAACTAGGTTCTCCACAACAAGGAAAATCAACAATATAATATCTAAGCCTAAGGACCGGATCCCGATCTCATGTACGAAGGAGTATATGAGATAGGTGCATAAGTGGAGAATACTATATTGGCCAAATAGGAAGGTCCATTAGATGCAGAATCAAGGAGCACAACTAAGGGCCATGGAAAAGAAACAGTTCCGACTCTCAGCAATTGCTGAATATGCACGGTCAGAACCAGGACAAATGATTGAGTCTGGCCAAACTGAAGGGCTAGCAAGGGAAAAATGCTATTTCCCAAGACTCACAGAGAAGCAGAAGAAATTATGAAAAATCCAAAGAATTTCAACCGTGAGGACAGCTACGCGCTGACTTCAATGTGGAAAAGGGTATTTCCACCTTGCCACCAAGGAACAGCCAATCAGAGTGCTAGGGACCAGCCAGTGATTCGTACACTTAGCGACCAATTTGCAATGAAGATCAGTTCGACCAGAAGACACCTCTAGGACTGGGGGCAAAACTGTTGTCCAACAACACAACAGAAATTACAGGAAGCAGCATAGCACATCCATTAGAGAGACATCATGGGAGCCTCAAGGTTATTGTATAATTTATTGGATTACCCGTGACATAAATAACTCAGTATCAAAATTCAACATTCTCCACCAGAAAATGTCAGTAATACCCATTATCCGCATATTAAGTCAAATCTGTCTTCTAGAAGGCAGATTGTGACTAATCAGGGCAACACTAAAAAATACTTCTCATTAGTAAGTTATAACAGGTGTCCCACAGGGCTTAGTATTGGACCATATATAGTTTATTATGTACATCAATGATATTCCAAAACTGGTCACAGATTCATGGGTGTATATCCAGTTTTATATGCCAATGACACTAATTTTACCCTTGTATCTCCACACTATGGTGCCATTTTTAATTTGGCCATATTTGTTAGTTAGCAATCATCTAAATAAGTTGACAATTGTTTGAACTGGAATGTAGACAATCACAACTGATCTGCTTCTCAACGAGAATTAAAAATTTTGACTCACAAGAAATCACTTTGTATTTCCCCAAAAATTATATATTTAGATGACCAAGGATTCAACCTAGGTCGGCTAGTTATATAATTTATGGCCAGTTCCCTTCCTTGTGCCACTTGTGGTACCTGAAAAATCACTTGGCTTCGGTGGAACTGCAGGTGCCCAGAGAGACTTGCCTGGGAATTAAACCCGGGCCCTCCAGTCAGTAGTCCAATGCTCTACCCCTGGACTACAGCGACCCACACATGTTCCATATGACCGTTTTAATGAAATACTTCCTTGTTTGCAACCTTGGGTTTTATGAACAAAGTAATTACTTCTATGAATTCCTTCAGACTGGGGATTGAGATTTTTTGGTTTAATTTCGCACTATTAATATAGGACACAAGAAAACTTCTGAAAATAAAACCACCACACTCACATCCAGGCTTCATTTTCATTCATTTCACAGGTCTTGATATCTGAATCTTGCAATCACCTTAAGTTAATGACTTAACAAACAAACAGCATTCTCTAAGCCCATAACCACTTAATTGGCAGTATAACATCAATCTATTAACATGCTAAGAGGAAGTGTTATCTCATGAGTATTTCAATTAATTTACCAACCTCTGCAAGCCTTCATATTTACTGCATCTCTTAGAGTGTTGGGTGACAATATACCTATTCCCCGTGTAACCAACAGGTGTTCCACTTGTTCCCGGATTAATGAGTGAACTTGTTCTTTCAATCCTAATGGTCCTGACTGTAAAGAAAAAGAAAATTACTGTAGATATCACATTCAACTTGTCATTTTACAATGCCCATACATTTTTCTATATTTTAACAGCTTAGTAATTAATCATTAGCTAAATGGCTGCAGTGCCCTTCTTACATGTAGCATACACTTACAGTGGTGAAAAAGTATACTGACTGTTGGTGAAAGACTAAATTTGGAATATATGACTCTTTGAAACAGCAGAAAATTTATTCTTTTTTTATTATTTATTCTAACTGGTCTTTGTTACCTCAGCTCATTTTTATGTGTAGCTAAAAGGTTTGTATAAAAAGTGCCAGCAAAAATTTTTTCCTGATTTGTGCGTAAAGTGCTGAATTCAGACCGGCAATCAAGTGAGAACATGATCAAAGTTGTATTGGCATTGATAAGATGAGAGTGCACGCCACTATCACTGAAAATTTGGCGATGCGGAAGATCTGCACTAAATTCATCCCTAAGGTCTTGCCGGACGACAAAAAGCAGAGTCGAGTGTCTGCTTGTGCAACAGCACCACAACGCTTCCCCAACCCTCTTACAGTCCCAACTTGGCACCAGCAGACTATTTTCTATTCCCAAAAGTGAAATCCTCTCTCAAAGGACACCACCATGGGTTTCTAAGTGACATGAAAGAAGATTACCTGTGTACTCCATACCAAGATATACGTATAGACGTACCCATGGTAAGGACCTTCACCTATCAGGGAGCCCTCAAGCTGTGGAAAAGCCACTGACAAAAGTGCGTCCACGCTCAAGGAAAGTACTTTGAAGAATTGAGGCATTGTAGCAATACCTGAAGTAAATGTATTTTTCCTGAAAATTTTCCCGATACCTTTTTCCAAACGATCTATTCAAGAAATTTTGCCGTGGGCAGGGAAGTATTGTATTTCATTGATTTTAAACTTAGTACACTTACATGTATGATGGATAATGTTACTAAATCAAAATGACCAAATATTAGGAACCTACTTCAATTTCAAGTATTTACGTATCCATTAGTAATTAAGTTATTTAAGAGTATCTCCAGCAACGAATTTAAAAGGCTTTACCTTTTAATTATACCAAACTAAATCATAATTATTAATTATTTCTTCTAACTTCAGTTATCAACGAACAAGTATTGTTCAATAAAAAGCATTCATAAATTTTTGTTCACATATTTCGCTTACTGACATAATAATATACATATGTTGTACGTTATATAAGTATAATTCCAGTATTACTTCATCACCAGCTGTTGCAAGTTCGTGCATATTTATTCACCTTTGGCAACAAATGAGTCACATTTAATGAGCATTATGTTGCATTGAAATACTTTCACGCACACAAAGCATCAGCCAGTGCCTATGCAATGTTAAGGATGTCTTAAGGAGAGTCTGTTCTTCTCTTCAACACAGCGAGAATATTATAAGGATGCAATCCCATATTAATTCCTAAATGTCACATTTAAAAGGAACAGGCTGCGCCATGCATGCAAATACAGTTGCACATCACAAATGTTGTTGCTGAATATCTCACAAAAATCAATGTGAAGCATGTTTTTTGCCCTCCTTTAAGTCCATACCTAGCCCCATATGACTTTTTTCTGTTCCCCAATGTGAATAAACATCTTCATGGAGAGCATTTTTCATCATTAGAAGTATTTTGAAGGACCTAACAAAAAATTGCTTCTCCAGCATGCCTCGATAATGACTGTGGGAAAAAACATATCGCATCCAATTGGGACTACTTTGAGAAAGGCCAACAAATAGTGCAAGGATAAAAAATTAAACGTGGTTAAAATGAAAATATGGTCTTTCTTAAATGAACAAATCTCATAGATTTAAATTGAAAATCTTGGGTCACCATGTGAAAAAGTTAATAATGTCTTCAAATAACTGGCATGAAAAAAGTCACTAATGTTACGAAAACTGCACTGATAAGCCAATCAATTTGTAATAAATGCTGGCAGCATTAAAATTCAAAACACATATTCTCTATTTTACGGAGGTGAATCAAATAGCAAAATGCATATGTTCATGTTCATAGAGTCACAATTATTTGGCCGTGCAATGTTGGGCTAGATCAAGCATTGAATACAGCAATGAACCCCCTTACAAGGAAGTATTAACCATAATGGTAACAAGTATTTTTTTAACAAGAACTTTTTCCTGTATGGAAAAATACTTAACCTCCTTTTGGTCCTTGGACAGCAGACATGCAGGGACTTCATTAATCTTGATAATTACATCACCACTACCATTGTCATTACAATTATGTACATCAAATACCAGTCCCAATCTTTTAAAGTGTTCTTGGAAACTATCCAATAAACGTGCTTCTGAGGTACTCAAAGTAATTTCAAATGATGGTACAACGGGTGCAGATTTATACTTGGAATATCCTTTGCTATTTTCGCAGGCTACTTGGTCTGTAATCTGGTATTCTGAAATTAAAAAAATATATAGCGACATAAGTACAGTGACGCATTCAAATAATAAATTTATGAGAACTATCTTATATGGTATAGAAAAAATTATTATTATCTTTTATGTATCACTATTAAATGGCATTCATTTCATGCGTAGATAGAGTCCATGGATAATAGTTCAAATCCAATAAATTTCAGTAGATATTCACATAAATGTCCACAAGAATACATGACATCTTCAAAAAAAAATATTAAAACATAATAATCCACTAAAGTATGTGGCTCAGTGATAATCTCAAAGCTAGTAAAGATGAAATGACGGGTGAGATTTTAGTCGATGGCCATGACACAAAATAATCCACAAAGGAAATATGAATGACCATACACCCAAAGCATCAGTAAGGAGGCTTCATAATTGAATGCCAGGCGTACAACGATGCCTCTTTGCTCATTTAAACCATTGGCTCCTTGCCCAATAATTTTAAAAAATTTAAGAACTTCAATATTTACCACTTTCATAAGTACATATTACAATTTATCCAGTGTCCATAAGCTACATACCTTTAGTCAGCCTCTCCAAACGAATTCTTTCATGCACAGCATGTTGATCAAACAAGACAATGGTATTGGAAACCTTTTCATTTCCCAAACTAACCTTGGCAACAATAAACTTGCAATCCAGCTTCCCTATCATCTGAAAGGGAATAAAAATGAAAATGGAGTTTTACCATGGTCATTAACATAATACATTAATAATTAATTGAATGTCTTATTACATCAAATATGATCAATGAATGAATCACAAGCTATCATATTACATATTTTGCACATCAACAAGAAATGATAGTTACATAAGATAGTCAAACTAAGGCCTCTTACCTTTACATGAGAGAGAACCTCTTTCGAGAAAGTACAGGGCTGAATCAAGTTAAAAACAGTAACAAATGTCTTTGATTGATTTTCAACACGAGCACTAAGTATTTCTGTTTCTGATATTAATTTTTTCCCCTGTGCCTCTGCCAATAAGGAAGCTAGCACATCTCTACTGTCATTTCCTGAAATTTATTAAAACATTTTATAAATCCTTTTAAAAAATCTATAAGTTTTTCACACATCTGAAAGTTTTAATGAGTAACATTTTTAAAACAAATCCTATCTCACAGACTTCGCAACCGTGTGTGAGAGGAGTGGAGTTGGTTATGAATTGCAAGTATGACTGTGAAGATTTAGGTCTTTATTTCACATTCTAGAGTGTCAGATCTTGAAAAAAAAATCATTTTCTCATTTTGCTGTAACATGAAAATAGGAAAATTTGTCCCTGGAACCCAATTAAAGAGCACCCTTGGTGACATGCACTTCTTACACCATTAGGAATAAATGGATGCTTGACTTTCTAGCAATTTCCCCACTATTACATCTACTTCTTTCAGAATTCCTAGCTTTTGCTTGAATGCCAATGTGTTTTTATCAACTTTCAACCAATATAAATCACGACTAAAACAAGGTGTTACCTTAGACTATAGCCACTGAAGAGCTAATGAGTTATCTAAGGTATTTTCAAATGAACCCTCCGGCCAGAAAAATAAAAACAAAACATTAACCAAAGTTTAGATTTAGGTGCTGGCAGATTCATTTTTTGGCAATAATACTAATTTTGATATAAAATGTATACATAATTATCATGAACACTTGAAATATATAAACAAACCATGGAAAAATATCATGAAAATTAGGGGCTGTCTTCAAAGGTTGATGGGTTTTGTTCAGGGTTCAGAAAATTGAGGTTTTTCTCTCTGCACTGATTTAGACTGAGACCAACCCAGACTGGAAAAAAACTATGTACAAAAATTTGATACCATAAGTGACATAAACGGAGGGAAAAGACATAGGAGGTGAAAGTTAAAGAATTAAATTACATACATTATAAATATTTTGGCAGAAAAAAGTTGTCTATTTTGATATTCAATCACACATACCTGGTGTACTGGCAGTTCTACATGGAAATACTTTCTGAGAGCCATTCACTTCATTCTTGCTCCACTTAATCCAAGAAAGTTCATCAGAGGGCATGAAGTTCTGTTTTATAATAGAATGCAAACAATTTCCTTCCTGGGAAGAAAGCACATGGCACAAGTCATTATTATCTCTTGCATGCTGTACAGAATTCGCAGGCATGACAGGTGATAATCCTTTGGGACAAAATGCTGGACGAGAAAACATCTCAAATCTATTTTCCTGCTGTTGATCAACATTTAAATATGATGCAGTCTCCGGCTGGAATTCTATGAGGTTCACCCTGTCATTGTTTTCCACTTCATTGCACATCTCTGATAAGGCAGCATCCCATTCACTTGAGTCAGCAAAGAATGGAGACCTTTCCTTTCCATTTCCAGCTACTGAAGTATTAGATAACTTTCTAATTGGTGCATCCCCATTGGAGACAAATCTTTCACCTTCTTGGGGAAGAAAATATTCCAATGGTTGGTCATGTGAAGTTGAAGGGCTGCAATTTGTCAGAGAATTTGGATTATCATTTTGGACAAATTTTTCTTGGTTAAAATCAAGATGATTGTCATAATCTACAGGATTAGTTTTCCTCTGTAGTATAATATCACTGTTATCACCAAAGGATATTTGATCATTGCAAACCTTAGAAGCATTCTCAATAGCACTGTCTGCGAAACCTTCTATATTAAGATAACTCTTTTGAGGAAAGAAATTACTCTCAGTGATGTGGGTTTCAGTCGTAGCAAGGATTTCATCTCCACCACAATTTTCTGAACATGACAAACTTCCAGAATTCTCAGCTACTTCATCCATAGCATGCACTTCATTATCTGCGTCATCTTCTGAGTCTGAATTATACATTGGGACTAAACTATGAACTTTCGTGGAATTGTTTTCACAGCAAACTTTTGCTGAATTAGCCGTGGGAAAATTTAGAAAAGAACTATCACGTACACCCAAGTTAATGGAACTATAGCCTTTCAACTTTTCAAAATTTATCTTGCGAGGCTGGTCGGTCCTTTGACTTAAGTCATCACATCTCCCAGGATTTTGATCACCCGCACAGATATTGGAAAGCATTTTCTCATCCCCTTGAGCTTCAAGTTTTTTGGATGGTGGTAATGATGTTAATTGAAGTTTCTCACCAAGTGGGTGAGAATTGTAATCATTTTTCAACAAGGATGGAGGAGAATCACTGAAACTGAATTGTTCTGAAGCACTGTTACAGCTTGAATTATAGTAAGGCTCGAGAACTGGCATTCGTTCACTATCAGCATTCACAGAATCATGAGTGCTGCCATAACACTGAGAAGGGGCTACATTAAACCTATCACTGATATCTTTTCTAACGCCATCTCCTGATTTACTCACTCCACCTCCTTGGCATTCTTTCCCCACTTCAAGGGAACAAATGAAATCCTCAGATGTTAAGATTTTTTTACTCATGCTATTATTTTGCTCTTCAACTTCATTACTTTTTTCAGCTAAAGATATGTCATTCAGAACATGATCCAAAGTTTTCTGGGAATTACAATGGGTATTTGTAAAATAAATGTTTTGTTTGGCAGCTGGGTTGAAGTCATCACAATTATGAACTGCAGTACTATTACAATCCATGGCTTCTTCGAAATGCTTTCTTCTTAAGGCAAGACTTTTAAAATTAGGTTTGTTTACACTATTAGTTTCATGCTGTTCTGCAGTGTCAATCTTTCCTATTGTACCCTTATAGTCACTTTTAGTATGAGGTTGTCTCTGAAACATGCACTCTGATGCTACAAAACGTAATTTACTCATTTCATTATTTTCACATTGAAGGAGGTCACTTTGGGACTTCAGATTGTTAATATTGGCTTTGATTCCCATTGAATTTTCAGGATTTCTATTCACATGATTATATTTACACACCTTAATTCTGTTATCGTGACTCTTTGTTTCTTGAAATTGCCTTCTTAGCAAATTAAGGTTTTTAAGGTTGGGTCTTAATACTCCTTCACCATGGGTCTCCTTACATACCCCATCACTTACAACATTACTTTCAGTCTGAGTTGCAATTGATACAATAACACTGCGACCTGAGAGACTGTTATAACTTGTCACTGGATCATCACTTTTCACATTTTTACTCTGGATTAAATTGGTCCTCATTCCAGGATCCTTCAAAATGCTCCTATCAAATGCAAACTCCATTAGATGCTTTGAAAGCGATGCTTCTTTTTTATTGATATCTGTATTTTTTGTTGCATTACCAACTGTTATTTCTGTATTGACACCGGTATTAATACATTTCTTACTGCTAATGCAGCCTTTGATACGATGCTCTAAGGGTGCTTGCCTCCTGATAATAGGTGGGGGCTCTTTAACTACAATTTTCTGGATATCATCAGGAGTTTGTAGTGAATTCACTTGAGTTTTCTGAAATGATTTTCTAAATCTTCCCAAAGACCCACTACCAGAGTCCTGTACTGTAGATCTTACATTGAAGTGATTAAATTCATTTAAAGAATTAACTGGTGTGGGATTGTCTTCTTGAATGAGTGGAAATGTGATTAGTGCAACTTTGTCGGCTGAAGTTACTTCTGCCAGTTTATCAGTAACACATTTAGTTCTAACTACTCTGGTTTCATTGCTACTATTTCCATATTTAACACTGTTACCAACTTTCTCTGCTGCTTTCTCTTTACTAGTATGCTGCTCTTGAAGTTTACTAGAGTCCAAAACATTGTGTAAGTTCCGTTTAGCAGGAATGCTATGAATCGCTGTTTTCATATTTAAAATGCTATTCCCAGAAGTCAATGCCTTTCCATGCCCACCATGTACTTCAACAGGACATCTGAAGTGATTAAGTTTTTGTCCAAGAGAATCTTCTTTCTCTAACTGATCCATTTCATTAATGACTGATGAAGGGCTATCACCGCTACTTTGATTGTTGGTTATTTCCTGGTCAGGGGCAATGCAAGCAAGGTTATGCTCCTTTAGAAATGACTTCACAGCATTTTCCATACATTCAAACATAGTATCCCAGTCACAGAATTCTATCAAAGTTTTTTTTGGATCTAAGGTTATATCATAATCTGATATAGGGCAAGATATGTACACCAGAAACACACAGTATCTATCTCTTTTTTTCATGGGAGAAACCCATAAGAAATCCCTCATTCGATCTGGCATAGGAAGTTCTTGCCAAGGTCCATTGCCTCGCAAGACATCACTTTTTCTCATTATCATGTTTATCAATTTGTGAATTTTGGTACCTTTCACTAGTCGACCATTCACAAAAATAAACTGAAGCCTCTTATTGTGGTATGAAGATGTGCTAATATAGCCGCTTATGTTCAGCTTCCCAGAAGTTAGAGGTCCAATAGGAGAAAGATTCTTGCTGTTTTCAAGTCCATAAAGCTGAGTGAATGTTTCCAGTGAGCTGGAAGCAGATGAAATTCGACAGACAACAGAGTTATCACTGTCGTTAATTATAGTAAATGAAACATGAGGATGTGACAGTGCTATTCCTTCCACTTGAATTCTTATTTCCTGTAAAAGTAAAAAATTAAAACCATTAATTTACACTCTACCATCATACAAGAGGAATTACACACCTAGGTGGATAAATTTGGCAGAAACAAGAAATATATGAGAAAACTATCTCATAATGTTAACCCCTTATGGGGCTAGACATTGATTTGTACAGGTGGCAGTTTTAACTATGTGTACACATGGTAAAAACTAGATGCCAATAAATGAACGGAGACTATCAAAGGCTTATGAGATGGATCAAATCCACCAATTTAAGTTCAATGATAATTATGAACAGCATTTGTAAATTTTGCCAGGGGTCTTATGTTTATAGGAGTGAAGTCCAAAAGAGCAGTATTTACAGCATTGGATTAAATTAATTTATGATAAATATTCTAAGCAAATGAGTATAATATATATTATGGATATTGTGTTAAAATGCATCTATATCCAAGAATGTAGATAAGTCACTGATGATAACCTCCAAGGTGAACATATCCCTGCCTCACAGTTTTCCTTTGATCAGGCAGGGTTATAATTAGAATCATAATGCAAAACTCCAGGCTGCATTATTAAAAATTTTAACTATGGATAACCTTTTAGAATAAATCAAATAAAACAAGTGGTTCTCATGTCGGTAAAATTAATGGATATTGTTCTTATATTAAACTGAAATTAGGAGAAGCAGTATTTATACCATTTTTTAATTAAGCCACATAGTCACAGGCATTATATTTCTTGAGTAAAAATATAAAGTGAACCTTTCAGATCCTTAAAGTCATCTTTAATTGAAAGCGGTCATTCAACTTTTTCCTTCTCTATTAGCTATTATACAGTCAAAGGAATTATGGTTGAATATCTACAAGTCATGGTACCAATAAAATCAAATTATATAGTCTAATTAAAGACAAGAAACAAACCTCCACATCAACATTCGGTATGATTCTCTTCTGCCTGACAGGAGCATGGCACATAAAATCCTGGACAGTGACTGTGGTTCCATGACTTGATTTCCCGGCAGAAGTTTCGATTGGCTTCTGGGGTCTCCCACGGGTGAATGCTTTTAGGTACGTTTTATCTGACTCAGTATTTTTTGGGCGAGTTACAATAACGAGAAAACCGCAACTTTCACTCAAACTGGCCAATGCCTCTCCTCTGTAACCATTATACTTTAGATTATTTTTTAAATCTTCCATGGTCCGGCATTTACTGGTGTGATACCTGAAACAAAGGATTTTAAGGCACAAAAATAATAAAGATGATTCCACAGCAAATATCATGGCGCACTACTTATCTGGGTCGTGACTTTTCGGGCTAAGCGCACCTTAACATTTGCCTGAGATTGGGCCCAATACATGACTATAAGCTATGCATCCACAAAGCAAAAATCTGGTAAGACACACTCACCTAATGCCGACATGATGCAAGTTATCAAAGGTTATTCCATGACCGTTGTCATCTACCTCTAATTTGAAATGGGGAAAATCTAGGTGTATTACGATAGAACTTGCCCCTGCGTCCAATGAATTCATTACCTGTTTCCAATAAAATTTTTTTTTAACTATTGTACACTTAAAAGATCGTTACAGATGATAGTTTTCGTAAAATACTTACTAATTCGGTGATGCATTGTGCACTACTGGATATAGCTATTCCACTCCGGACAGCTGACTTTACTTCCTCAGGAAGTTTTTGTATAGCCATAAAATGAACAATTTCTACAATGATGACCCTAAATACAGCACGCTACAATAAAAATCTACAAATTAACCATGTTTCGCATGATGTCGATTATACCTATAAATACAATAATATAAATATCTTGCTAACATCACTACATAACAATAACATTAATTCAAAACATTCTTGCGGACCAATTCTGTCAGTTGTTTCACATTGCGCTTTTGTGAAGTTGTTTGTAAACGGGTGACGGGGGAAAGAAGTGAAGTTGGGATCACGGGTATTAAGTGGTTGTGTCAATTTCTATAGAATCACTCACAAACGAGCAAGTAATACACATACTTGATTCACATGAAAGTTTGCATAAAGTTAGGGGGGTAATGGCTTGAGTATGTGGTCTTTCTTTGCGCGTGACCCTTCCAAAGACTTTCCTTATGAAATTGGCGATCCGGTTCCGGGCTTAGAGGGATTTAGCGTATGGGGTTTACACAAGGGGAAAAGAAAGGTGTGAGAATGAATGTTAATTTGAGAACATTTCACTGAGGCAAAAATTTCAGTTTTGAAAATATTTCTTTTTTCATTTTGTTCTGTACAAAATTTAGATATGAAGATATAATTAATGTAATTTCGTGAACATTTTGCAGTATCTGAGTAAACATTTTCTAGTTTAGAAGTTTCTGACATTTATTTTCATTTGGATCCTTAATTTATTTAGGGGACGGGTGAGGACGTGTCAGTGTTTGTTTTTGACATAAGAAATGGTAACGAAACTCAGTTTGACGTAGCCAAATCAGCAGTGAAGAGATTGAAGTCATTACGTCACCCCAGTATACTTACCTACTTGGATAGTTTAGAGGTTGGTTTGCATAAATAGCTGTGGGGGGATACATACGATGGTTAATTTGAATTTTATATTTGTTGTTTCCGTGATTAATTTTATTCTATGGTTGCTATTTCAGTCAGATAAAGTCCTTTATTTGGCAACAGAATACGTCGAGCCCCTAGAAACTCATCTAACTCAACTATCTAAGGATGGAAATCAAAGAGATCTGTATCTATCTTGGGGTATTTTTCAAATCACGGTAAGAGTGGAGTATTTTGAAAATGAACTCATGTGCATCTATGGTCTCATGTTCACATAGTACCCTTTTAAAGGTACTAGAAGTCCAATTAGTTTTGTTGTTTTGTGTGTTTTTTGACCATGATATGAAGTAAGTATATCGGTTGAAAAGTTCATGACTGAAAATAGTTCGATTTTTGCATCCATATCTATGTAAACTTAGCTGTTGTAGCATACTAAACGCTCCTAGTAGAATTGAAGGTGATGCGTCCCTCAGGTTATCTCTTTTGATTAAGAAGACAATGTGTGAACTTTGTTGATAATTTATGAAAAACTTTTGTTACTGTAACTGGTGCCTAGGAACTGATAGTTCATATAAACTAAACAACCACGAATCATCTGAACACAGGCTCTACAATATTATAATTTTCAAATTTAATAAGATTTTTATTTTCGTGGCTTGCTACAGACATAACTGAATCTCAAGCCCATATTTCCATGACAGTTTATGTTGGTAGATGTCAATATTTAAACCCATCGCCTCAGGTATGCCATCCATCCACCTACGCCTTGATATCCTTTCAGTTATCACCCATTCCAGTACAGTCATTCCTCTCACATCCTATTTCCACAACTAAACCGTTCTAACTGCCTCCTATGAACATTATCTAAAATATGTCCGATTATTTCAATTCTTTACCTTTACCTCTTATGTTATTGAGTCTGCCTTATCTTGCCTTTTGTTCATTGTGCCACAAACCTTATTTCCGTTGCCATCTAGTGATATTTACTCTTATGTCTATTTTCCATGTCTAGGCTTCATGTAACGAATTATTTAGTATTAGAGACGTGTAGCTCTTCTTGGTCTTTGTTTCCATTTTCATTTCCATAAAACTGAATGTAGTGCTCTGATCAAGTGTCTGCCTTTATTTATCCTTCCTAAAAATCTTCTCTTTGCTCCTTCTCCGCTTTATAACCACATAGTATCTCCATCTAGCCGAACCATCAGTTCAGTTTTTTTCCAAATGCCAGATGCACGTATATTCTTCTTTGGACCAGCTGTAATATATTTTTCTTTAAGATTTCCAAGTGTTTAGCTTAAATCAATTTCTGTCACCATAATCTGCCAATCTATAAAATAAAAAGTAAATATTCTTCTATCTTTAACAAAATGGTCTCCCTTATACTCCTACATTATTTCCAATCCTGAACCAAAACATATTTAAGAAGGGTCAGAGAAAATCCAAATCCCTCTTATAACTCTTATTGTGATGAAACTTAACTAATAGTTTATTATTTATGCATCGATTTCCATATTATTCATGCATACATTACCCTGCAATATACCTGGACAATCCAGAAAAGGCTGGGAGTTTATTTATGGGAATGGAATGCATTGAAAAAGTGGGGAATTTAATAAAAATCAACGGAAACATATTTTTAGTTCTAAGCTTTTATCCTATTGACATAGTACAGCACCAATTGTGTCCTGTGTTTTGTAAAGGAAGGCCAAATTAGTAATTTTTCGTCAAACTTTACATTTTGCCTCATTAATTATGATGATATAAATCGATGAGGTTTATTATGACTTGACTCCTAATTTCCTTTTATCTTCAAGTCATCATGCATATCATTAAGTGACTATCATCTTAATCTGAGTTGCCCCTGGCCAGTGTATAATTTCCTTTGTAGGTTTGGGTCCGGGTGATCAAATACCACACTTATCACTGTGTGTCTAGATTGAATTTGAAGGACCCAATCACTTGAATTGATCATTTAGTCCATCCAAGAGACTTTCATTCTTAGAAATGAGGTCTTTGAGTGTTTGGGTGACAGCAGATGAGAAACATCCAATTTGTTTCTTTAAATTTTGTCATTCTAGAAATATGTAGTATTATTACCAGTGTTAAAGGAGCTTAGTTGTCAATTTTCCTGGTGTAACTTACAATTGTTAATAAGAATCATAGCTCACATTTTCAAATCATGACATAAAACTTATTACTTTTTCCATGAAATAGGTAATTATATTTGTTTCCAAACATTTAAAAAAATATCAAATCAAATTCAAATTATTCCTTCATTTTCTCACAGTATATTGGGAAATAATATTGTGTATGTAGAAATGGAGATTGTTTAAGCCTATTCATTAAGTCATTTCAGCCATTGCACTTTTAATCAATATTTTAGGGCAGGGTATGGATAATATTTGGATTGAAAAACCTGGAAAATGCTGTAAATTTTGGACGCACTAGAGGGATCAACCCTGGCATTTTTGACTTTACTCTTCGGAGGGGAAAATACTAAATTAAAGTTCTTTTATTAAGTATTTTCCTCTTCAGTTTATTTTCGTGTTTTAAGATGTGAAAAGCCTTTCACTTAGACAATAAAAAATATGAGGGGTAACGATTTGCTTTTACAATTAGTATCAATTAATCTTAACAAAAAAAGGCCAAAAACTGAAACCTTTTAAGTATGATTTCTGATACAGGAAGGTTTTCTATATTCTCATGTATTTTGATTTTTGATGTTTTCATTTTTTTCTGTCATTTTTTAAAGCATAATTGATCAATTTCAAATGAAATATTGTATAAATAAAGTCAACCTATAGTTTTAGTGTGTGAAATAACTTCAATTCAGAAAAACATAATATTTCACACTAGCAGATGACTATTATTATGGGAATTATAAAAATTGATTAACATACATCTCAATAATATAAAATAGTAGAATGTTACCACACGTACTAGACAATGATAGGTATAAATGACCTAGGCCATAATCATAAGAAGGGATGATCCTCCTTCGAGATGCCATGCCATTTTAATAACATTCCTTAGTTTAATCAATCAGTATAAGTAATATTATTATTATCAGTATATGCATTCATAAAAGCTTACAGATTGTGAGTGAAACTTAAGAAAAAAATCATTAAAATAATTAAAAGTAAAAAAAAATAATTTTTTGTTGATCACAAAAATCTTTCATATTTTAGACCCAAAATTCATGCATTACAATAGAAATATAAATCAAATTTAAATTATCTTCCAGAGAGCCCTCAGCTTCCTCAACAATGATGGAAACTTGAGGCACAACAATGTATGCTTATCTTCTGTGTTTGTCAATGCTGGGGGGGAATGGCGTCTCGGAGGGCTGGAATATGTTGCTGGTGCCCTGGAAGGAACCGGTTTACCAATTAAAATATTGCCAAGCCTGGAAAAGTATGATCCGCCGGAGAAAGCAGACTCCAGTAAACAGCGATTCATTACAAAATGGTATGATTCATCATTTATTGTTTGACATTTTAAACAATCATCTACAGTGGTGATATAAAATGTTTCAAAACTTCATAAACTGGGTGCCTGTCTTGTTAACCTGGATTTTCACTATGAAAGTGATCCGAATGTTTGAGTGATTGAGGTGACCTCTGAAGGTTCAGCAATTTGAGTGAAAACTCCATGTTATTTGTAATGCTAGCAACTTTATAAATGTTAAATGACACCGCTGAACTTTTTAATGCATTGATGTGGAGGTTACATCAAACTTTTTGAATGGAATATCTTTTTTCTGACATTTTTAAAACTTCATTTAAGTCTCACATATCTTCTTCAGGAGCAGCTAAAAATTTAATTGCATGCCACTTAATGGAAACTTGCACTGTTTCTACAAGTATGAAAAGTTAATTGGGGGCAACCTCAGATTTAATTTATCATGTCAGGCAATGTTTCTGTGGGCAATAAGAATATGTTGAAACCCCCTAAAAGGTTTCTTCTATTAGTTATTAGGGGTAGAAATAGTCGTTTATTGGTTATTAGAGGTAGAAATTGTAGGGCCATTTGACAGCAAAATTAGGGAAGTGGCAGTAATCAGTCAATTTGTTACATGTAATGTATATTCAAATACCTGCAATCGAAATTGGAGCCAGTTAAAATTTGTGTCATACCTTGTAATGTACTGCTTATCATATAAGCATTTCCTGTACCGTCCACTCTCCAATATGGCAACTTCTGAAATCAGAAGTCTAATGACATCATTTTGATAAAATGTGCCATGTTTGAATTGTTATCAAGAAAAATTTATGTGGAAATGATTTTGATTGCATTTTTGGATTCTAGGGTAGAATTTCCTTGTCAACCTGACAGTTTGATTTTTAGATTGACTGGGGGCAATTTCTATGCACTTCTTGGGGCACTCTATGCCTTAGTGATACCAAATCTTATGTCACGATTGGGACTACAATGTTTTGGATTTGTACTCTTGAAGGTGAAAACAACTAACTGGGAAACAATTATGATAATTAGAAATGGATGGTGGAGGGGTGACCCAAAAATTGATGGAGTAGATATGGAAATACCGATAAAATACGAGGGTCATCCGGAAAGTAGTACCCGTTCGTGCCGCATGAAGTGCTGACGACGCAAGTAGCCGCTGGACGAGGTCAGATAGCTTCAGTGGCTTGTCTGCCTTCTCTGAGCCAAGTTGCGTGACGCTAGCATTGCCTGTGTTGTTTCTGTGATTGTTTACAATGTTTAAAAAAATTGAGAACGCCGCCAGTTGTGAAGTGAGGGCAGTGATTAAATTCCTCAATGCAAGAAACGTTCGCCCATGTGATATTCATCGCCAATTAAAGGAGGTGTATGGAGACAATGTAATGGACGAGTCGTCTGTTCGGCGGTGGTGTCGCAACTTCAACATGGGGAGGGGGAACACACACGACGATGAGCGTTCGGGGAGACCATCTGTCATTTCAGACCAACTGGTGAGCTCAGTTGACGAATTCGTGAGGAACGATCGGCGCGTCACAATTGATGACATCTGTGAGCATTTTCCCAATGTTTCTCGAACAATTGTTCATGAAATTGTTAAACACCATCTGCATTATGCAAAAATTTGTGCAAGATGGGTCCCTCGCGTATCTCAATGAGCTGGCGGCGAAGGACTATGCAGCAGGAATACAGAAACTTGTCACACGTTATGACAAATGCCTTAATTTGCTTGTAGATTATGTTGAGAAGTAGTTTAAAGTATCCTCTTTCAAATAAAATTTTTTATGTTTGTTAATATTTACTTTTGTCTTTTTATTTCACGAACGGGTACTACTTTCCGGATGACCCTCGTAGTTAATTATACATGTGTAGTCATCTTGGCTGACCTAGTGGTTTTCGATGACTGATGAAAAAATTGTGGATTTTAATCCCACCTTTGACATGGTCATGAATTTTATGTAAATACTATTATCTAATCTGTTACAACAATCCATGTCCATTAGTTATTTGGGACAGATTTCTTAATCATAGTAAACTTAATTTGGTGGAAAATTTTTATTTTTATTAAACTTTATTATGTGGAAAATTGCTATTTTTAATTAATCATGATATTCCACCATATCATGCCTGAAACGTCTCTTTTTATTCTTAATCATAGTGTTCTGTGAAGTTCTTATTATTTTATGTTTTACCTACCTAGCTCCACGGACATGTGGGGGCTTGGGTGCTTAATCTGGGAAGCCTTTAATGGACCACTACCCCAGCCAGTATCTTTAAAGACTTTGGAAAAGGTTTGTATAATTTATGGTGTTTATCAACTTTAATGAAATACCAAAGAAAAGTAATGTTAAACTTGCACCATAAACTAAGGCCCTTTTGCATGGCGCATCATGGCTTGTATTAATGAATGCTTCGGCACCCCTTGGGAGCATGCCAAAAACCAACACGAGGAGCCGGGACAAGCCACCATATGGGGCATGTGAACTGCTCAAAGCCATAAATGTTGTGCCCCTGGCTCTCATTATGACATCACACCCAAGGGAAGAGGAATATGACATCGGAATGGGAGGATTTATACTTTTCATTTGAGAAACAAAGCATTTTACACAGAAAGCATGATGGACATGTGTATGCAAATTAGCTTGTTAAGAGTTGGCAACACTTGCATCCCAAAAGTGCTGATTCTTTGGGATTTTGATCTTATTAAGCAAGGGAATTTTTTGGTTGAACCATGAAAAGTATGGGGATCTTATGACTGGATTACCATGTCCCCCTCTGAATCCTCTCTTCCTAGGTATATATATTTTTTTTAATTCCCATTCGTATACCTAGTTTAATAATTTTTTTCGAACAACTATGGTAGCTCTTAAGTGGTTGATAATTTCAACTATTCATTCAATTCATTATTAATATTAATATGGTTTTATTGTAATTATTGAACCTGTTTTCTGTTTTGACTCCAATGGGATTTTATGCTAAACATAGATCAAAGTCTCTATTGATTGAATACAGTCCATTTACTTCTGTAATTTTTTTGTTATTTTCGAATTGATATCAGTCATTATTTTAGTCTCTTGCTCAATAGTCTAGTCACATTTTGCAGCTTTTTTTCTGTTACTTGGTGTAACAAGTGTCTTTTATTTATACCTGCTTTTAATATTTAAGCATATGATTGCCAATCCTGTTTGCATAACTTGGTTAATGCTCTTCCATGACTGATGAATTCCTTAAACAAGGACAGCATGAATTATATTTGCACAGCTTTTCCAAAAAATAATGTTGCATGAAACTCATTCCGCTGTCAAACCAGGTGTTTACATTATTGGAAATAACATTTTCTGGCATTTTACATAATTTTTATTTTGTCCAGTACGATTTCATATATTTCTAAAGTGTGTAGAGCCCTGTCTTTACATATTTTAATTTTCAGTTTTCCCACTATTTGCATCGCTCTGTGCTGGGTGAAAAAATATTTCTCCCAGGTTTAGCTCAGATTCTCATGGGTTAAGTTTTCTTTAATTACTGAAGGTAAATATGTATTCTCCTTCTTGAAAATGGAAATACAAGGTAAAAAAAAACATTTTCAATAGGGAAAAGTCAACTTTTCCCGCTCTTCACATTTTCCTACATTTTACACTTTTTTCTGGGATCCCTATAAGAGTGCAAATACAGTGTTTTACTGTATTTTGTTTTACCCAAAGAGTTTTGTGGCCATGGGTGCCTTCAATGAACTGAAGTGCTACTGCAAGTCAATATTTAACCATACCTTTCCCTCTGATGACATGCCACCCTAGCCAACTTGTTATTTAATAAATGCCTACTTGTTACCCTTGGAGACATTGAGAGTGAGTGCAAAAAATATTTTATAATTGCCTGACATTGCTTGAAATATCTTGTGTTTCATTCAAAATAAATCACCAAAAAAGTATATTTTTTGCTATTGAGCAAACCATAGGTCATGCTTTTGACTTTTTTGGTGATAGTTTTAAAATGTGCATTTGGCTCTATTTTGACGTACTGCTTATTTATGTAGCTAATGTAAAATTTTCATCCTGAAATCAGTGTGAATATAAATAAGCAAGAAATGGATAAATTCAGTGATTGAAAGGTATTTTCTACTCAGGTTCATAATGTGGAGTATGGATCCACTGTAAGATCTGTAATGGAATAAAGTCAAATCCACACACAATGATATTAAAATAAATTAAAAGGGCTTTTCTCAGAAAAAGCTTCACTTCAAATTGGCCTTCACTTTTCATGTCAGAGCTAAATGATATTTCAAAACTCTCAAACTTTTTTCAAAAACACTTTTACTGCCTATCATCTCTGAAATAATAGAGAACCCTAGTTCAATGAAAGGGACTAAGAAGCACAAAATCTCTTTGAAAAACTATATGTACATGGAAAAGTGAATGTAACATTAGTCGCTTATTTGTATCATTTTCCATTGATAAAAAGAAAAATAACGCTGTGGATAGCATAGAACCCAGGATGCACCAGCATTCCCTGTTTTGATCATGTAACATTTTCAGTTCAGTTAGATTACATAGTGCTGCAAAGAAACATATTTTAAAATGCTTTTTCATGTTGAAACATTATTATCCTCCAAAGTATCCACCAGTATCATATGCCATGCGTTATTAATGACAAAACAACAGGTACATTATTTCAAAATTATTGGATACATTTTTTAACAAAAGTTATCCATGCAAATTCAATAATTATATGAAATTCTTTTTAATTTATTACCTCTTTAACTTCAGATGCCTAATTTCTCTAAAAAAGGAGTCTCAAAACTACTTTCTTATTTTTAACATTAAGGCTTAAATTTACTGCATATGCAAAGAATGGTAGTTGGAAAATTTTATGGAGAAGAAAAAACTGAAAGGCTTCTTGTCATGAGGTACAGCATTTGAAATAAATATGGTAGCATAATGGCAAACCCACTGGCTAAGAATTTTAACAGTTTACAATTTTTTTCTTCAGTTACAACTGAGTGTATTGTAAGGGTTGCTGTTCTCTTTGAAGACATACATAATTTTGTATACTTTTACTCATTGATTCAAAGTTAAGACTAACATGTTTGCATGTACCTGCTTGAGTGAATTTAAATCTGGAAACAGTCACATGCTTAACTGAGCAGTAGGTGGATATGGAATATGAAGTTGTTTAGCATCATTATTCAAGCTATGAATCCTATGGACCCTTGTTTCTCTTTAAATAGAATGAATGGAAATTTTCAAAATGTAATACTCATGTTGTATGTTTTTGTTTATTCTTATTATGCAAATATTTGTGAATCATTTCAGATACCAAAGCAACTGTGCCCTGTTTATTGTGAGCTCGTTGGGTCAAGCCCAGCCTCTCGACCAAACCCTGCAGATGTAATCACTAGGTGTCGTAAAGCAGGAGGTTACTTCAAGAATGATCTGGTGGATGCTCTTCTTTTTCTTGAAGAGATACAAATTCGTGAAAGAAGTGAAAAGAATAGATTCTTTGGAGGGCTTGCTGTTCAAGTTGACTCTTTTCCTGAAAATGTCTGCCGACATAAAATCTTGCCACAGCTTATCACTGCTTTTGAGTATGGAGATGCTGGTTCAGCTGTTCTCACTCCAATGTTTAAGGTATTCACTACATATTGTTTTCACTCCTTGTAGACTAAATTGTATTCATATCAAAATTAATAATATCTAATAAAAATAACTCATTTATAATAATTCATGAATTGTGATTTAATCTAAATTTTATTAATAGTTTTTAGTAAAATTTTACTCTTTGCTTGTGAATTTTTTCTGAAATGCTCTAGAAATTTATTTTTGTGTTCAATAGTTATAATTATGCAAAAAGGAGCCAAATATAATGTGTGCTGATAATCGTGCAATTAATGTTTTAACTTCAGTTAAATGGGTTGTATTTAATGCCTACCTTAGTGACCCTAGGATGCCTAAAATGCTCCCCATGTTCAATTAAAAACTAAAATAAAACCATATCCTGATTCAGGGTGTCTGCTAACCTCAAAACATCTGGAAATTATGCCTTATCAAAAAACTGGGAATTTTGAAAATTTTCTGGAAGAATCTCTTTTTGAAATGTATCACAAAGGAATGTTTCGTACCTTTCAAGTGAACTGCATTAATATTCAATTAAATCCTTCAGATTTTGAAGATGCCACAAAAAGCTAAGATGTTGATGGTTAAGATTACTCTGATGTTTTTCTGTATTTGAATGCTTAAAGTATCATATAATATATACTTCACTGGTGACAAATTAGTTTTTGTGATTTTCATTAGAAAGAAGAAATGCATTGTTTTATCCCCTGTCGCCCTAGTCATCTAGAAATCATTTTCTTGTGCTAGTGATTGATTTTTAGGTTTTCTGTTTATTAATTTATCATAAGTTTCACATGTGAGGTGCATTATTCTAGTAAAAGCTGGGAATGCTTTGAAAAAAGTGTTTATAAGGAAAGTTGATTGAATCTTGCAATGGCTAGTTAGCAGGCACCCTGTAATTGTCTGAACTTACTTTGATGGTTGCATAAATACACCTTGTATCCTCCATATTGTGTAATCCAACCTAGGCCTTTATGTATTTCCATTCATACAGAAAGGATCATTATAAATTACTTGTAATTTTCTGGTACATTTCATTTTCCCACTGAGTGTATGTAGAGTTACAGCTTAACTCTGCAATAAGGTTTTTGGGCAGTCATCATTTGATAGTGAGTGCTAGGTTCAACACTTTCATTTAGTTCTTTACGGCATACTTTTGTATTTGGCTTTTACAAAGCTCATTTTTTTTCAAAGATATTATTACATTAGAAATAGATATATTTACTGCTTTGTTGCTCTATTTATAGCTAGGTCGTTTGCTGGATGAAGCTGAATACCAAAAGAGAATAGTGCCCTGTGTGGTCAAATTGTTTTGCTCAAATGATAGAGCTACAAGGATTCGTCTCCTTCAGCAGTTAGAAAATTTTATAAGTAAGCCATTTATTGTGGAGAGAGCTGTTTTTATCTAGAGATGTAACAAATAACTTTATGCATTTATTCAAATAATGTAATGACAGTCTACGAAACTGTGGGAAATACAACAACATTGATTTTGCCTTTGACAAGTGACCTGCTAATGTGCCAGTGAATGCAAGAATTGCTAAGAGCAATTTGTCAAAATGTCCCATTCCTTTAAAGCCTTCTGGAAATTTAAAGTATAAGAGGATGTCTTGTTAGCATAACTGGCTAAAGCACTCAATCAGATATTGAGGGATTTGGGTTCCTGGTCAAGTTGAATGATATTTCCTGTGAAATTCTTGCATTATGAAAGTTCACCTATGCTAATACTTTTTGCTCTTAAAAAATATGCCCAAATCATAAAACAAGAATTGATTAGAAAATTGTATATTTAATGATTGTATTGGTGGAAATTTCACCCTAAGGATATCATTTCAATATCCTTTTTATGGTCAAAACTATGGTGACATTTTTATTGTTCAGATGTGTAGTCATATTTGTTCATGATTTAACATAATTATTTTTAATGATGAGTTAATGGCATTAATTTTTCATTTAAATTTCATGATGGAAGATCATTTGCAAGCTTCAACCGTGAATGATCAAATTTTCCCACAAATAGCACTTGGTTTTATGGATACTAATGCCACTATTCGAGAACAAACTGTCAAGGTAAGTTTACTGATTTTGAAGATATTAATTTGCTTTTCCTTGTAATTTTCTTTAAATGCTTGTGACTAAATTTCACTTTTTCAGTCAGTGATCCAGTTGGCTCCTAAATTAAATTACAACAACTTGAATGTAGAAGTACTTAGACATTTTGCAAGATTGCAATCTAAGGATGAACAGGTATGAATGTAAAAACATTTGCCATTATATTATCTGAGCATAATTGAAATCATATTCACAAAGTCAGTGATGTGTTTTTTTTTAAATATACCTGAAGTTCTCCATGTCAAATATTTTAAAAATGTCACCTTTTTTTATATTCCCTATAACTTTGATTTGATTCAGGGTGGAATCCGGACAAATACAACTGTGTGTTTGGGTAAAATAGCTCAACATTTACATCCTCAGATAAGACAAAAGGTACTTATTTCTGCCTTCATTCGTGCCATGCGAGACCCATTTCCTCCAGCCCGCTCTGCTGGTAAGTCTTCCTGCTATGAACTATAATAGGCTATTATTTTCATTTTGTATCTAGTGAAAGTTTTAGAATTATTATTTGAATGGTAGTCTGATGTATTTTATTGACTGTAATTTTAATTAGTGTAAGTTTTTAATTACTGTGCCTCCATGCACACTGGACCAACTTCATTTGTTTTCATTGTAGGTGTTCTGGCCCTGGCAGCTACACAACAATATTTCCTTTTGTCTGAAGTTGCCACACGAATTTTGCCTGCACTCTGCCAGCTTACTGTGGATCCTGAAAAGTCTGTGCGAGATAATGTTTTCCGCACAGTTCGTGGTTTTCTTGGGAAACTGGAGAAAGTTTCTGAAGACCCAAGCTTGCGTGAATCAATGGGTAATTTTTTATAATCCAAATTCATTAATTTTGTGATGGACAGGCAGCATGCCTACGTATCCATATGCTCCTTTATCATCCAATTAGTATAATAAGGTCTAAAATTCTTTTTGAATCTTTTGCTAGTTTTCTTTGTCAGCTATTTATTGTAGACCTAAGGATCCCAAGCTTTTTTTCCTGCTTCTCTTAATAATTTGAAAACATATTTGCCCCTTCAGTAAACATATTTTTGTAGACTGCACAGTTAATTCTGAAATCACATTCCTTAGTAATCCAGCAAGCTTATAACCGGAGACAGATCTCATTCACTAAGAACTTTGCTTGTAGGCAATTGATACATTATTATGAGGATCAGCGGTTTTTTCGATTTTAATTTCTACATTATTGGTATATAACTCTACTTTTTGATTAAAATTCAACATTCAAAACATTAATGCATGAGATGTATCTATTTGCAAATATAAGTCAATGTTTTCATAAAATATATTTTAATGACTCTCTCCTGAAATTAGACCTTAAGGAAAATTCCGAGTTCATGTGTGGTCAATGAATTGAAGGCTTCACCTTTGACTGATCCATTGAATAAATGGATGAAGTTTTGTTAAATTAAGTATAGTATGTATTTGGAAATCATCCGTAATAATAATCCATCAAAACACCTCTGAAAATCTAGTTTGTTTGGGAAATGTAATTTATTCCCCTTAATGCAATGGAAAAAAGCCATGTGAGATATTGATGTCATATTCATTTCGCATTGATAAAAATTGTTTGATTGTCTTCAGCTTGGCTAATGAAAGTATTTTTGAGCTATAATATGAATTTACTTACAAAGGTCTATGGGAATTCAGTTTAAAACATTCTGGGTCTGTCAAATTGAGGATTTCTTTGCATAAGTATTATTTATTATGAGAGGCAACTGACAGCTGACGTAATTTGCACCGTTAGAGATGTATGGGTTATTTGTTAGAGGTTAAATTTTCTGGAAATAGAAAAAGAGTGGAGAGAAACCTGGTGGTAACGTTAACCTACTCTAAATGAAAGGAACTCCAGCCTTGTAGTTATGCTGATAAAGTAGACTCATCTGCAATTTAGAGTATGTAAATGGTCATTTAAAGACATCGTATTTAGTCTCCTCAAAGAGTTCAGGGTCAAAGGTTGTTTTGTTACATTTGTAGCAGGAGAGAAAACTCACTTATCTTTCCAAGGTCTAATCTACATTTTTGATTTCTTACTAGTCATTCAAAATGTTTCCTGAATAATCATCCATAGTGTGACTACTTTGGGGTTAAGGTTCTCCTATGGGGTGTCTATACTGTCATATAATTCTGTGAGAGCTGGACTTATTTTCACCATTGAAATATGCAAAAGTCAAGGCAAATATGAGAATTCGGTTAGATTCAGAGCAGTGAATACATTTTTTTTCCAGAAATTTGATAATTTTTTCCCCAAATGTTTTCAAGGGAATGATTTGGATGTCTTTGAATGCAGAAATTGTGTGCTCAAAGTTGGCTTATTATGATTATTTATGATTAAAATAATCATCACTCAATTTTTGAAAAGATTTATGTTAGTGAAAACTGTGATTCACACGCAAATGAAATAATTCAAGCTGTAGGGTATATCAAAAAATATGTATGAGGTAACCAGTTATTAAGACATTAAATTAATTAAAAATTGGCAATCTTTCACAAAATTAAATTTGGTGCAAAATAAATTTAATTAAAATTTCATAAGACATTAAAGATAATTGTTAAGCAGCTTTCCAATTTTTTCAGTGTACCAAGAGCACTTCAAACTACATGATAATACTATTCAAGTCACATTTAATTATAACAGTATCTTGCTATTGCATACAAATTGTAGATATTGCTGGTTGAATATTTGAATGAAAGTATAAGCATTACTAAATAATGGACTTAGTATATAGCCATATAAAAAGTAATTTTTTAAATATTATTTTGGTGTTGGCTTATACTTTGCTGGATGTACTGGGTGCCTGTGTAAAGGAAAATACATGAAGACACCTTAGACATAAGTTCAGGCCAATTGTCAGTGGCTTTAGGAAATTTAGGAATGGAAAAATGGGATGGGAGTGTAACTTAAGAATGTTTTTCGTAAGGGAATTAGGATGGCTTCCCACCCTGAGGGGCCGGGTTCGAATCCCGGCAACAACAGATATTTTTCAGTGGTGTCCCGATCCCTACTGGAGGTGCTGTATGGAGGGCACTTAGAGTGAGTCCATTAGATGGGACGTTAAGCTGCGGACCCCTTGGCACCTTTCATTTAGATCAGGCTAATGCCGATGCTGGATTTCTCTCCACCCTTCATCCTTTTCCTGTCCATCCCTAATGGCGCTAATAACCTGAGCTGTCGGTCACCTCCCATAAAAACTACTGCTATGTTTTTCATGCTTTTAAAGCTTGAATCCTAGATCAAAGATATGCATGATTATGAGTAAATTTATTTGAATAAATATGGTGTTTGTATCTTTGTGGTAAGTTGGCAAAGTAGTCTTACCTGAGGTAGAATAGTGGCCAGCACAGGTTGTATTAATGACTTTTGAAACTTGTTTTATCATATTATGCTTGTGCTGAATTTGCATTGAATACCTCTTTGCAGAGGCTGATGTGCACACTGCCACCCCTAGCCTTTCCAATGCTGCTGCAACCTGGGCCGGTTGGGCTGTAAGCGCAGTGACATCCAAGTTTTACCGTAGTCACTCTGATACTGTTCGCTCAGCTTCTGTGATGCCAGGAAGTAAGAGTTTAAGTAAACCTGGATCATTAGGTAATCCTTGCATGTTACCCATCAAAGTTAAGGTTATTAAAGTTTTGGTGTGGAATTACTGAAGTTAATTATTTGTTTCGAGCTAAAGTGGGAAAAATCATAAACTTGATTAAAATTTAGCTTCTGTTGTGCATATTTTTAAATCCAGGTGTATTTTTAAGGGAGTATTTTTCTGAATAGCTTTTATAAACTAATGTCGTAAGCTAAGTGCATTAACTAGGCAGTTATAGTTTCCAATCGTTTCCTATTTAATGGTGGAATGGTTCATTTGATGTTTGCTAAACTTTAAAATGGGTGGATGTCTTAGAATTTTATTGAACCTGAAAATATGTGGTGATCAGTAATTAAACCTGGAAATCTCATAAGTGTTTATGTTTTGTGTAGTTACTTGAAAATTTTTAATCCCATTTCAGTTTTTTGGCAATCAAAATTTAAATCAAGGTCGGTAAGGTTTCAAACCCCTATAACACTTTCACTTGCAAAATTATTTTTATGTTGTCCATTCTTTTTTTATATATATATATAAAATGTAGGCAGTGAGTCAGTGAAATTTGCTGAAATCATGCTAACAAGTTAATTTTAATCTTATGCACTGTATGACAAAACTATTATTAAAATTTGACGTTAAAAGTTAGTGATTAGAAATATGGAATATTTTTTGCTAATTTTGTCGGGCATAGTGGCCACTTTTCTCAATTAAGATAATTTTTTGTCTTCATTTACTTTTATGACTGTCATCTTGAGATCCAAGCACCCCAGAAAAATTGGAACATAATTAGACTTTACAGTGATTTCAGGAAAGTGCATTATTAAAACATTTATTTTAAAGAAATTTGGGTTTGTGAAGAAAGTAACGGAATGGAAAATATTATATGTTCGAAGGTTTCCATGACATTGAACTGCTTGTCTTAGCATTTCCTGGTTCTCCATCTGCGTTGGTTGCCTTTGGGTGATGACAGTTTTGCTGGCCATCCTGCCTGCATATTTAATGTACACGGAATATCAACAGGGATGATAGATATCCATTAAACAGTGCATGGAAAAGGGCTATCTAATCAGAGTGTGGTACTTGATGACCAGCCATATACCTATACCAGTGCTATATAAGGCGGGAAAGAAAGCTTAGAAAAAAAATACCTTCAACCTGAAGATGCAGGTAGGATGGCCAGCGAAACTGTTGTCACCTAAAGACAACCAACACGGATGTAGAACCTGGAAATGCAGAGACTTGCGGAAAAGTATTATGTTGAACAAATCAATGAACTGGGTTATTTTTGGGAATGGAACTTATGAGTTTTGTCAAATACTCATACCAATGAATCCCTAGTTTCAAGCTATTATTAAGTGCTATTTTATTAAGGCACAATTATGAAATTTGAATTGAAGTTGAATGAAGATTGAATATAAACTGATAATCTTTATTCTTGTTGAAGATTTCTCTCCTTTGATTGTAACTTTTTTATTTTATTTTTGAATCACCTAAAATTTTTATTTTTATGCTAACTATATATCAAGAACCAATTTAAATGCTTCATTATTCGTGCAATCCTCAAATTTAATGCTAAGAATTGGCTTTATCAATGCATTAGCAACCATGTCCTCACGTCTGCCTTAAAAAACAGAATAATGTTCATAATAATTATATCTTTTAAATAGTGATGCTTGACATCAACATGCTTGCACTTTTGCAATTGCAAACTTGCACTGGCACTCAGGTTTAGCACTTATTTTCTCATTTGAAGCTATCTTTATGCATCCTTTCCAACATCTAGTAGCAAATAATGCCTCCTGACTGTAGAATATTTAAATGAAATGTATTAAATTTAGTTGATAATGGTTTCCTGCTAGATCAAGAGATAGTACTATTTTCTATGTGGAAAATGAAGGTGCTTTATAATTTTCTGTCCTACATATCTCTCCATGGTCTGGATCTATACAACCTGGTACTTTAAGACCCCTACATTGAGGAATCTTTAATACCTGTATTATGCCTTAGGCTTGCTTAAGATAATCATGTAAATCATGGATTAGTCAAAACACTGATAAAGTGTGCCCAATTTGTCAAAAATTAGTATGAACTAGCTGAAAATATCTCAGAATAATTTTTTACGGGCCATCATGATGAATGAAAATTGGTTTAATGTCTACACTCTCAACCTATTGGAAAAATATTCATCTTTTCACAAACACTTAGAGGCAATGCATATAAAACCACGGTCAAGTGTCAGAACAGATGTAACAGGAACCTTTTTTTAAGAAAAATATTTTGTGATCATGGTGGCAGAGATGATTAAAAGCTGCTTTTATTGCATTATTACTCAAGGTTAGTGTCTTAAAACTAGCTTAAATATACCTTTGTTCTCCCTGAAAATGTACACGTGGCTCGGAGAATGTTTAGGTCTTACGTTCTTGTCTACGAGGTCTTACGTTGTTTTAATCATTAATATCTTTGTACAGAGCAACCATCCAGTAGCAGCATATCGACTACCACATCCAGTGTAACCTCAATGACTTCCCTGGAGCAGGAGGAAGTTAGCAAAGGGAATGAGTCTGTGTCTGATTATGACGAGACTTGCTGGGAAGCAGAGAACTGGGGTGACATGGAGGTGAGCTTAATTTTACATTTTCTTGATATGTACACTTTTTTTGCTACCTCAGATAGGAGTAAAAATGTATATGAATATATATTGGCATAATTAGAGGACTTCATAGAAGGTGTCTAAGGTTTTCATTATTGTTCTTGAATGGAGGATATTTCATAGTGTGCTCTGTGGTTACCTATCATGAAATTATTATATAAGTTGGGGATACAATTTTATTTGGACATTCAGCTCTACAGTTTGCTCTCCCATCTCCTGACTCAGACATCCCATTCAACTGTTTCTTTCCTGTATTCATATTAACCATGGGTTGATTAAGCCTTGAGTGTCCTTACAAGGAGCCTGACTTGTAGTAGTGTACCACTCCTAATCAGCTATTATATTTATTTACATTTTATCTATGTTACCACCTAAGAATGAAACATAGTTTGAAACGAAGTATTAGCATTATATATACAAGTTTAAGTTTATTAAATAAGTAACTCCCTCTGTAATATACTAATGAACTTTCACTATAAAGTTGGTTTGAATCAAATTGCTTAAAAAGGATATTGATTGCCCCCGTGAAAACTTGGCAAATTTTAATTGTGCTCCAATACTCTCTGAGTAGGTTAATTTACCAAAATCCCTTAACCAAGGTGTGCACTATATTTATAGTGTATTTTGTATAGGCGGTGAATGTTTTTTGGTATTCTCTCCTTCCTTATAAACCTGAGAATTTCTGTGGTGGTTAAAATCAACAATTGCTCAGGACTAAGTTTGCTGCAAACATATATATTCATGTGCTGCATCATATACACCTTACATCCTTTTCAGGTATTTTTTGGGTGTTTTTTCCCTTTCCCTCACTCCTTAAACACCCTCGCTCTCCCTTGTCCCTTAGCATTTCAAACTGGTGCTTTCACCCCTTGCCACACAACTTTTTGGAGGATCATGGGGTATTTGTGTGGATGCAGATATCCTAACCCAATTTGTAAATACTCTAATTCATGAACATACTAAAGCATTGTTTTCTAAATTTTTTTTCCCTTGATGAGAAAAATATTGATGAACATTTCCAGTGAAATAATATTTAAACAAAATGTTATATTTTTATTAAACAATGGTAATATGCATAAATAATGGACTTTATCTCAAGTTTTCTGCATTCAGTTAAAAATTTAAAGCATAGCTTATGCGTTTAACATTCTGCCCTGTTGTTGTATTTTGGATGACTTCAAATCTGTCACGTTTTTCACAAAACAAAAACCTGGCAAAAGATCAAAATATCCTCTGGTAAATAAATGATCTCATGTAACATTTTTAGATAAAATTTTTATGATATTGTCCTTTGTGCAAACAGTATACTCTATTTAGTGGAGTGCCCCCAAGAAAAGCTTATGTTGTATAGCTATCTAATAATTTGGTATTGAATATAATTACCCCTTGAAAATGATTCACTAAAGCCGATCATTCATATTTACGGATTGTCATCTACCCCGTGTGTGATAGAGGTTTAGATATGAATGTACCACATTGTATGTTCTTCATGCATAAAAACATGTCATATACTGTACATAACTAATTTGTTATCAGAGAAGTTGGCCACTGAAAAACTACATATGTGAGCCACTTGTACTGTCAAAGTTTCATGTACTCTGTTTCTGGTGCATCAAAATTATTCATCAGAAACTATGTAGGTTCAGGTCTTGCCTTTTATCCATATTTAATGTGATAATGGAGAGCTTATTCGAAGGTTGATAAATTCCTTAGTTGAAATACAATAAACCTCTGCTAGTCATTAGAAAATGTTTCCTGCAATACAAGCTAAACGAGGCCGTGCCTTTTAGTAATTTATTGTGTGTGTAATGTTTGATAAACATCTTCATTAATGAATGTTCACAAGCCAGGAAACTCATATATTGCATTTGGTTAATGATGTCTTGCCCTGAATTATAATGAAACTATTGCATTATCTAGGTCCAAAAAAAGTCACAAATTGTAGTGCTTACATATTTTTTGAGTGGAGTTGGCATGAGCATTAACCTGATAAGCTTAGATTAACCTGAATTTTGGGGATCGAGATGGTGCGGGGGCTAACGTACTGGCTTCCCACCCTGAGGGCGCGGGTTCAAATCCCGGCGGTGTTGAATATTTTTCAGAGGTATCTCGATCCCTACTTGAGGTGCTTTGTGGAGGGCACTTTGAGTGAGTACGTCGTCCGTCGGATGGGACGTTAAACTGCGGAACCCTTGGCGCCTTTCGTAAAGAGTAGGCTAATGCCGACGCCGGGTTTCTCTCCACCCTTCATCCTCTCCTGTCCATCCCTTATGGCGCAAATGACCTCAGCTGTCGGTCGCCTCCCCTCAAAACTACTACTACCTGAATTTTGATTATATGGAATAAGTTAGTCCCTTTCATTTTGGACAATCAAGACATTACCCTATCTGTGTCTGCTTGCATTTGAAAATTTATTGTTATACAGGTGTACGGTCGATAATTGTCCATAATTTGTCAGCATCTTTGGAGTGTTCAAGTTTAATCACATATTTTCAGATCGTTAGGAGTAATATTGCTGCTCCTAATTATCTTGTAGTGTTATCAGTGACTTTTAATGGTGTAGAGAAATTCTAGGCTAGTGTAATGTAATAATGGCTATTTAGGCCATTAGCTGTGTTCTAGTGGATGAAGTTTTTACATGTGTGATGGTACATAGCTACATAACTTTTGAGCTATGTCTCTAAATTCAAATATGTAATTCAGTGTAATTTATGATCTGTAAAACGCATTATCTTAGAAAAAGTTCCTCGATGGTTTTCTGTTTCAAAAAATATTTTGCACCCTCAATATCTGAAAACAATTCTTTATGCTTCTAAAAGTAGTGCTGTAAAAATGCGGGAAACCTTTTCTACCAATTTTATTAAAAATATAATGAAAAATGTATAATGCATTGTTTATGTATGAATAAATTTTGTTTTGAAACTTACAAAAATCATAAAGATTGTATGTAAAACTTTGTGTGAGTGTGAAAAATTTCAGATACCAATCTTAAAAACTTCTAATAAGGGGATAATTTCTTTTAAGGTAATCGAGACTTTTATATACTGTTGCAACTGTTGATAACTTGATATGAATAGATTCCCAGGAACTATTAGAATCTAAGTGAGAGGCAAAGCTAATCATTAAACAAGTCCCATAATTGATTAAAAGTGGAACTAACCCATTACTAGTTTGTGCAATCACTGTCAATGAGAGACTTGAACAAAACACAACTGCAAATATTCTCTAACATCCTCTCCCACATTGATGCCTAACACCACAGTACATGAATCAATATTTGAATTCAAGTAAATAAATTGAATGATCTTTTAAAGTTATTTTCATAGATTCCTTTTTTTAATATTTTCATCTACTCTGTGGTTCATAAAAATCACTACATTATTAAACATTTCTCATCAAATTTACATTGACTGAAACTAAGTCATGAAAAACTTAAATAATTTGATGTTATATTTGAAAAATGATATGCTTATTGTTCAAACAATTTGCTGGTGTGGTATATTAAAGTGTAAATCATATTACATTGTGGTTGTGGACAGTCTTGATCACAAGTCGCAGAATAATACGTTTTTGCAGACACCTGCTGTGGGGCCGTTGATGTCATCTGACTCGAAACGGCCGGCAACAGAGAGTGGAGCTGGTGCAGCTGCCGAAGGTGGCGATGCAGATGGCTGGGACAATGAAGACTGGGGAAGCCTCGAAGTTGGTGTGACAGTAAGTTTTTAACTTATACCCCTCCTTTTTTCATCTTTTCCTAATATTTTTATGTTTATGCATATGAGAAAAATATAAACATTTTGAATATATTCTATTGTTTCAGGCTTCACTTCGTGAAAGTAATTAATATCCATTATTAAAATAGAAAGAAAGACTCGTACTTTTCCACAGATTTTATTATATGGTACAATGCGTTTCACCGACCGTTTGCATGTACCTGATGATGCCGCAAGTCGGTGAAACGCGTTGTACCGTATAATAAAATCTGTGGAAAAGTACGAGTCTTTCTTTCTATTTTAATAATGGATATAAACATTTTGGTTTTTTATTTGAAGGAGGTATATACTTCCTTTGGTCATTTTTTGATAAATTTTCAAAACTCAAACAATTTTCAATAAAAAAAGTGATTTAATGTTTATGAGGAGTCTGCTTATTTTCAAAAACTAATATCTTATACTGAACTAATGAATTGATAATATTAAGATTGCCATGACCTTGCAGTTGTTCATTTAACCCAAGTCCTAAGCTCGTTTTGCGACTTACACTCACTAAGGTCATATTGAGCATGGTGTTATTATTCATTGTTTGGCAGACATATTTTTTTAATAATATATTTTGTAATTCTACCTTGTAATAGATAAGAATGAGAAGTAATTTCAATGATCTAGACTGTATGATTTTTGAAAGGATTAGGTAATAAGAGAGAGAAATTGAATTATAATTACATTTTTCCAAGTCAGTAAACACTGTTCATGTAAAAAAGGAAACTGTAAGTCAAGAGCTGAAGTACAAAAGAATTATTAATCTTAGATACACATCTCAATAGGCATGAAGCATTTTCTTTGGCTTCAGGACTGGAGCTCTTCTTGCCATTGTTTCAGTCTGTTTTATCACACTATATTGTTTAATACTTTCTCCTTGGTGCAAAATGAAAGAAATGGGAATGTACAATGCAAATAATTGAGTATGTATTGTGTTACATGCATCGTAAATAGATGTACAACAATGGTAAATTATTAAAAAAACTAAGATTAGTGACGCCAATTGTGAAATCTAATTTATGCATAAACGGTATCAGTATGTAGCATCTGGTTTTGAAAAATAAATAATGATTGGCTCAGTTTTATTTGGGGGCAATGCAGAGTTAAACATTGCATGATACAGTGTGGAAATCATTAGAGGGTAGTATTATGCTCCAGTTAGTATTAGGCATTTTTATTCTGCACCAAGATTGGTATAATATTATGAATGTGGGGTCAGTGCCGTGCTTTGAGATTGAACGGTCTTGATGATCTCTTTCAGGCACCTACTGCAGAAGAGGGTGCTAGTGGTCAGGGTGAAAGCAGTGCAATGGCCTTAGGGTCAGCAAAAGTTAGTGGAGGATGGGATGATGCTGAGTGGGAACCAATTGAAGAAGCAAGTGGAGGTGGGTATTTCGTGCTCACTATTTAAATTATTGCCATGGCAACAGAGTTGGAGGCAACATGAAAAAATATTCCTATTTCGTTGTGTCCAATTAAGTTTAAAACAGTGTGTGCCTATTCATTCATTCCAGTGTTTACCAAAATGTAGTACCTGAAACATTTGCTTTATTTTGTACATGGAGGAAATATTTAAATAATTGAGCTTAAAGCTCTTTTTATAGAAGTTAGTTATGAAATACGCGGTTTTACTCAATTAATTAGCTTGAACGGCAATAATAGGCCATAATCTGATTCCTTCAAAAATTCATTATTCAAAAACTTGTGTTTATGGTTCTCGTTGAGGAAATAGGCTCCATGTTCCTTCACTCTTTCTATGAACTTCCTTCTGGTTTAGCTCACGTATTCTGCTGAACGCTTACACTTGAGTTTGTACACTCCTTTTTTCTGAAAATGGAATTTGGTCTTTACCGTTGGAGAGAATATTTTAAACATTGTATTTGTAGAAAAAGGCAGTTTTCATTTTATGTATAGGTGGGGATTTGGTCACGCACAGAGATAGGGCCCTAAGTATGTGAATCAATGATGCCATTTCACTTGGCTCTCCATGTCAGGAGTGCTGCTAAAAATTGTTCCTATTACCAGTTTTTCTAACTTCTTGTATAATTTATGTATGAATTCCTCAATGTACCCATTGTTTGCGACAATTTATTTGATGATTATCAGTTATCTTTTGACATGTACTTGTAGATTTGTAATGTTTACTAAGCGGTAAATCATGGAAGGCTGCTATCTTTTGGACAAAAAATTGTCCATGTAATATTTTCTGAGTTAGGTGGAAATGCATGGAAGAGGTTTTATTTGTTTTGTGTATTATGAGTTGATGAGGCATAGGAAAACTCGTCAGAGTGCGCAAGGCTTTTATAGTACAAATTCCAAAGAAACTGCAGGAGATGCCGCAACAGTAACTTTTAACGGAGTCATCGGTTAATGTGCATTTCAACGCAACAATTTCACAGTGTAAAAATCATTCGCCTTGACTGGGATTCGAACCCAAATCCCTCAATATCCAGTCGAGTGCTTTAGCCACTTAAGCTATCGCTCGATAGCTTAAGTGGCTAAAGCACTCGACTGGATATTGAGGGATCTGGGTTCGAATCCCAGTCAAGGCGAATGATTTTTACACTCTGAAATTGTTGCATTTTTATAGTACATTTTCATGCACTAAGTTATCTATCTGAAGTATTTTTCCCTAACTTGTGTCATGGGACTGAGCATGCATGTTAACCTATATGCTTAGGCCTAAATGGTGATCTGTAACATGTAAAATATGTATAATGTGTATTGACAGTTGAAGAAAAAGTCCCAATAATTTGGGGGTAAAATCATAGTGAATGTCATGACCAGCAGAAAGTTTTTCAAAAATGTAAAAGCTCCTCAAAATTGATTACTAACAAAACTGACTCCAGTATTACTTTTACCTAGCATTATGCACTATTTAATTTTTTTACAAAATATGCTGTTCTATTGTTGTAAATATAAACAAATTAACTGAATTGTGTAGTCACATAACATGAAACTTTTTACTGGCTTGAATTTTGTTTTTTTTTCATAATTTTTTTTACTTTGACTCCAATCATATTTCAGCCACAAATCGTATGGAGGAAGCAAAGAAGAAAAGGGAAGAGAGGAAATTGCAAAGGCAGAAGGAGTTGGAGGCTCGTCGAGCTACAAGGCTTGCTGGAACTGGCAGTGCAATGAAGCTTGGATCTAAGAAAGTCTGAAGGGGATAGAAATGTCAATTCAGTGCTTCCCAGTGTCTTATAAACTGTTACCTAAGCACTAAACACTCATGTGAAATTTAAGTATGGCCAAAGAGATGTGGTTTATTACGTTTTGGACAGAAAAGAGTGTGCCATGAAGAAGTTCAAGGTATGGACTTCAGGACAGACTTTCAAGGTTTTGAAGTGAAATTGATTTTGTATGCATTTGATTTATTTTTACCTGAAAGTTGCCAATTATAGTAGTACTGTAGAGATATAAGCAAATAAGAGGTTTGTTTGTGAAGATATGATAGTCTGTAATAACTTACACGGCATTACCATTCCCATCAACTGTATTTATTTTGTCACTTTTTTATTTTACATTTTGGATGTTGTTGTTGTAGGTGTTGAATTTTTGAAATTTTTGATCTTGTTTTACCAAACCAAAGCTTAGGGACCACAATTGATTAACATTGTGAATGCTTTTAATACTCTTTTATCCTCCTGTGTGACTTGCAAATTAATAAATTGTTCTTCCTCTACCAGTTTAGTCCTTTCGCAATTCATAATTATAGTTAAATCAACTTTTAATAATGAATGATAGGTGGTCATCAACATGTATATCAAAAACACCACATATGAGTGAAAATGGGCACCCTGGCTGTGTAAAGAAGTGTTTTTTTATGGTACGTTCTTTGAGCCCCCTTCAAAATTAGTTTATAGCAAATATTATCATTTAAGGGATTTTACTGTAAATTAGCTGAAAACCTGTTGAAATTCAATGGTTCATATTATAACGAGTAGAGTTACTGGTTAAAATGACACCTTTTCTTTTACATAACTACAATTTATTTTACAGATTATAATCATGTAGAAGCACTGTATTTTTAATTTTCGGTCCTCAAATATTCAGTGATCCAAAAATGTGCTTGGTGGAATCAATTTGATTGATGGGTTAGATTGGATTCATTCACCAATTGTATAGCGTGATAACCTGTATCTTTCCTGCACTCTTCACTGTCAATCCTATGTCTTTCAGCGTCTCTCTTCTTGTCTTTTGTCCTTGTGTTCTCATTTCCAAGGGCATGGACTGGGGTATCTCTTTGCAACATTAATGTGACATCTCTGCGACTTCTTTCTTTCTCTGGCAGCTGTTGTTGGGTTAACCACTGTCTTTTTCCTTGGTCTCTATTGGTATATATGTGGAGTATCTTATCTAATTTACATTATTAATGTAGAGATAATGTGTGAATGTCCTCATTAAGTCACCCACTTTATATAAAGAAGAATTAGATACAAGATTCACTGCTTCCATTCATATGCTATTGCAGGATAGCAACAAGAAACATCAATCGTATAAATTTTGTTTTCCTATTTTAATAGTATCCAATTAATTACTTAGGGTTTTCAGGGGTAAATATTAAAAAATCCAAAAATAAAACTTGATTTAATAATGTTTCATCTTGTAGATCTTAATTGATGAACAATTTAACTATACTTTTTAACTTTTATTTTACCTAACTTTTTAACTGATTAACTTTTAATGGAGTCATCCGCTAATGTGAATTTCAATGCCACAACTTCAGAGTGTAAAAATCATTCGCCTTGATTGGGATTCGAACCCTGATCCCTCAATATCCGGTAAAGTGCTTAAACCTCGTGGACAGTGGCACGACTACAAATGCCTGTGACATTGTATGTATGGTATTTCGTCACAACATCATGTTCCTTTAAAGTCCCCTAAATTTCAGAGTTTAGAGGACACCTCGATAGCTTAACTGGCTAAAGCACTCGACTGCTTCAACAGGACCATGGTTGTCAACCTGAAGGGCGGTTTCATAGGTGAGGGTTGAGCTCACCAGGTACTAAACCCAACAGCTAGTGAATTTCACACAGCAGGGTAGGGAAGGCCATTTCCTTTCCATATGCTGACAAGAGGACCAGTATTTGCAAAAATGTAAGCTTTATCATAGTTGTACTGTAGACACTCTGATTTAAATTATGTGCGTATTAGAAACATGACGGTACTTACCAGATCTTGTTTCAAAGATTTTTGATATTAGGGTCATGGATAGTACGATACATGGTGTTTTTTCTTAATGTTCTCTCATATAATTTTCATCCTATAGCTGTTGAAGGACCTAAAGGTTTGATTAACAGGTTGTAAAATTCATTTCCTTGTGAAAGTATTGCCATAAAGTAATAGTGAAAAAAATATTCAAGCTCTTTATATATTTCCATAATTATTGTGCCGTATCTTTTACAGGAAATGCTGTTTCTTGAGGAGCATAGGTATTTTCTACTCCTTTCCTTTTTTGGACACAAAGAAAACTACTTTGCTAGAGTATCAATTGGTCCTTAAGAAAGAGAAAATTGGAATTGGAAGAGCTAGCCCAGTTTGACCAGCTTGAACCCAGTTTGATAGCACTGTAAGCTAATTAAAATTATTATATAGAAATATTTAAAATGGGTTTATTATTTTATATATCATATTATAACCGCTATCTAAGGTAAAATTACTTAATCTTGTTAGTAAAAATAACATATCTCATTAAACAAGATAATATAACTGAATGAATTTGCTTCCAATGGGTGTTAAAGTATTGAATGTCCCAAAGGGGTTTTGGATTTATGATTGTGTTCATGCAGCTGACTAAATTGTCCCTTAGAACCTTTTGCATATGGCTTTGTTATTACTTTGTATTTGGCTAGAATGTACAAAAGAATGGAATATTTACGAGTAGAAATAAATTTCATATTTCCGGTCTTTTTTAAATCAAATTATCAATTGTCATATTTGGGTTTAGTCCCACTGCTGGAAAACATTCTCATAATTTGCGCTGATTAGATGATTTAGTTACTTGTAAGTCAGAATGCATTCAGTTCATTAACAAGGCGCATGATTAAGGGGGACTCAAGGAAGGATTCCATAGCCCTAATCTCCTCTTTTCATCTTCATGTTATCGAGCCTTGTGTCGACCAATTCTATCATTCCTTTGTATCTATTTTCTCAGTATTGTTTCTTGTCATGCTCCTTCAAGTTTTCTATACTTTTCTTGCTTGATCCAATGCTTCCTTGAATATAGATTCACCCACATTAGTTCCTTCTTGATTCAACACATCTCTTGCTGTTTCAAGATTCGTACATTGGATAGCATCACACAACCTTTCTTTTATTCTGTTCTGACTGCTGCTGGGCTATTTTATGCAATCGAGGTCGCGAATGTGGATCTTTCTTTCGGATATCGGCGTCATACGCAATGATCTGTAGCACAATTATTACGATCATGAATCTTGATAGCTCCGAGATTCGCGATACGTTGGGTTTCGTATCATGAACTTCGTTGTAAAATACTGGAATATCCGTTATCCATCTCGTAAAGTGTTTGTTATGAAGAGGCATAGCAACGCGCCTAGACCATTTTGTCATTGCGTTACTGATTAATCAATGACGGGAGCCCGTGTGAGAGTTCCGAGTAGTATGTCGTCATAAATGTAATTTGAATTAGCTGATGCTGTTTTTCGAATTTTTGCCACATATTCCTTATTGGTTTAATTGGTTAATATTGTGTAAGGTTCGTGCTGCTGGAAATATGAAGTGCACTCTCCATCGAGTGCAGGGTTTCAGGGGCGAAAAAGTATGAAAACCGAGTACGGAAAGACCGCCTCGAAGTCACCTGTCCTTGTCAGTTACGGGCGCCAAGAATAGAGGTCAGCTCCAGTGCTGAGGATTTCGGAGGGGAGTTCCATATCAGTTTATTGCGCAGACTTTTGGAATTGACTGCACACACAAATTTGGAGACATCGAAGTAATATAGGTCCTACTTTTTGCATCATCCAAAAGTATTAGTTATCATAATAAATTTCATACTTACGCATACATTTTTGGGCATTCCAGGTGACTGGTTTTTAAGTTCTGTTAGTGGTATTATGTTCGGTTTAAAACGGCAGGATATAGAGTTTTCGCTAGTGAGAATTGTGAAAACCTGCGCTGTAACACACTATAATTATGCAAATTTCCTGATCACATATTTTATTTCAGTGTTTACCGTTTCCCCATCCTTAATTAAATACCTCTACGAAACATTTTCAATGAAGTAATGGAAATAGAATCGTTAAGCACTGTCACAGAGCTCCGTAGATTACAAAAAATGATTTTTTTCGATTTATTTTACATTATCATGGCACATCGAGTAGAACGTTTTGATCTATTTTCTCTACCTTTCTTCCATCTGTATCCGCCCCTGAGTTCGGCCCCGAGTCAGGGTCGGGTTAATCATGGTATGTCACATTTGTTTCCCCAGAAATGATCTGTGATACCTTAATAATTTAATAGAGCACTATTAAGGTTTTAATGAAGGAATTAAAATTTTCAAAGAAATGCAGGCGCAGGAGCGAGTTTTTTTCTCTAGAAAATATTATTTTAGAAAATATCCTACTAAATTTGATATGGTTTGCCTCTAGGGGGCGAATGCTGTTTAATCCTATTTTTCTTTATATTTATGTCAAGAAAACATTGTTACGTATATAACCCTGCGGAAGCTGAAGTCGTGGTCGGCCTCTCCTGTACTCCGGTTAGTTCCCCAGCTTGGCGTGTTCGTTATTCGTTAAATCATTCTAGAGTGCTTGATGAATGAAAAAAAATGGCCGAAATCCAAATTTGCTCCCAAAAGGTTTTCGTGAGTCCTAGCAGGTGTTTTGCTTTTCCCGATGGGTAAGGCTAAATGGAGTAACAATGAGCTACGAGGATGTAATTAATGACTCAATCACGACCAATTACCCAACGAGTGACGACGACGAAGCTTGCCTCTTCTCTTCCAGACAGGTTTGCCGTCTCGTTAGTGATAGTATGCTAACAGGTTTTGAATCTCGTTAAGAAGAACTTCGTAACGAAATTCCGTGCTGAAAGCTTCTGCTGTGGTCGAATAATTCAGAGAATTGACCTTTTTTCCAATCGAAGAGAATTTTAGGTACACTCGTTCGAAGGCGTAGGAGGATTAGAGGTAAACTTCCATTCCTCTAATATGAATGCTCGGTCATCGTCAAAGTAACGTGACGTCTTGGTGGCAAATGAACTTGAATAAAATACTAGTATTACGACTCTTTTCGGTTACGGAGGTGCATTCCGGAGGAGTTTTGGGGTAACTTATCTTTCATTTAACGATTATTACTTCCATCATCGATGAGAAGCAGTATTCCTGCGTCGCTTCTTATTCACTCTTCCGTGAGATATAATCCCAATGAATTAAGTAATTCAATGGTGTCCCAAAAGTGAATGCTGAATATCTCTCAATTCTGAATGTAATTTTTACTTCAAATAATTTTTGGATATGATGAGAAAATAAATGAGGTAGGTAGTATTTTTTGGAGTTTGTTATTTTAGTGGTAACTGGAGAAAGAAATAAGGTAGGGTAAACATGAGAAAGACTACGTGAAATGTAGGACATAATTGTCGCTATGGACTATCTGAACCATAAACTTTAATGGGTAGGATAACTGGGCTGAAATATATTCGTTAATATACTCCATTCATCTTTTTTCTGCGTGGTTTGCGCTATCCAAATGGGCGTTACGCACTCCACGGGCAAACATTGCGATCGATGCTCCGACGACGAAAAGTCGTTGCCCTCGGTGGTCGGTCTAATTTAAGGGCACGGCAAAACTAATAATGTTTGTGACGAACAATAAATATTGACGTTGAACCACATTTTTGTGCCCACTCTTTTGATGCCACCTTTAGGTCTCGATGCGCAAAAGGAATGATTACTTCGATTTGGGTCTCATTTAAGCGGGGTGGTCCAATTATGGGGGAGCTTTACCGCACAGCGATGGACTCAGGAAATATTTCGATTATCGTCGCTCCAAATCACTGGCGATGTGGGCCTCCCCTTGCGGTGGGGGAACCGGGTGTTGCCGAAGAGAGGGAAGCGTCCCCGAAGTTTGTACGAGGGTTGGGATTCTTATAAAACTGTAGTTGTTCCCATTGATTTCCATAGCATTTGGGACATCTTTCAAATAGGAGCGATCGTTTGATATTCCCACGATTTCGTGACGAGAGTTGCGTCTCAAAATCCCTCCAACTCCTCTGTGACTCTTTCTAAGGTACGCTCATATGTGTGAATCACTAGGATGCGATGGCACTGCACATTCGTCGAGTGCGGTGTGTATATATATAGTATATATATAGAGTCGATCCCCGAAATCTACGCGTAAACACACTCCCAGGTCGCGGGATATATTTTGTTATCGTCTCTAGCCATTAATTCTTCCCGTGTAAAACAGGTTTTGACTTGTTTCATGCACCGAATTGCTGAGCATAACGTATTTCTTCATTTTAAATCCCAACCCATCATCCCTATAAGATTTTATTGTCTAGTTATTCCAAATAATTAGCCGTGTTTTTTATTCCGGGAAGTATTGGAATGGAAAATAAGGGTCGAACTCTAAATCTGATCTCACCTCGGGTAGGACCACTTGAATAAAAATCAGTTGGTGTACTTTTACCGCGATGTGTGTGTGTGTACGGTTTTAGTTGTGCTTTGACGCTTGCATACATTTAATAATTTAGATCTCCAGGAAGTGTTCTGAAACAAAATGGTCAAATTAGTAAAGAAAAAGGGAATTGCTTCAGACAAAGAAGGATTTACGAATAGGAGAGTGTTGTTGACAGGGACGTTGAGTGAGGATGTTAAGAAAAAACTCATTAAAACTCCGATATGGCGCATAATTTTGCAGGGCGCGGGATCTTGCTCATTGAGGCAAGATGATGAGCGTAGACTGAGGCTTTTGAGATGCAATCATGGAACAAAATGTAAACAATAAAAAGGACGGAAATGAAAACAGCAGAAGTAGAAATGATGGGGAGGAGAGGAGGTTAGAAAATCTGACGTAGGGCATTTTGTTTGGTGATGGAATGTTGAAGGCTACGATAGAGAGGATAACGGTAAGTAGGAAAGTGTGAAGTGAACTGAAAGGAAAACAACCCAGGAAGTGCAAGAAATGGTGGGGGAGGAGAGGGGATTGTTGGGAGGAATCAAAAAGAGGCAGGAAAAATGGAAGCAAATCATATTGATCGACAGTGGGATGTTGAAGACTCTGATAGAGGGGGCAATGTTGGGCAAACGAGGAAGGGGCAAGAATAGGATAGGGATGTTGGATGGAATAAAGGGAGGATGGAAGTATACGGAGATGAAGAGGGATTTAATGTAGAATAGGATCTTGGATTTTATTTGTAAGGAGAAATAAGGGAATAGTTGCTGCACCGTTTGGTAGCTTGTGTCCATCAAAAACCTACCGTAACTGGTAGATTACCTATAATAATCCTATCTTCCTTTATTCCGTCCAACGCCCCTATTCTTTTTCACCCCTTCCTGTCTTGCCCAACGGCCTCCTTTCTATCAGAGTCTTCAGCTTTCCACTACCAATCAAAATGCTCTGCATCCAATCTTCTTTTGGTTTCCAATCCGTCCATTTTACTTATTCCATCCTTCACGCCCACTCCAAAAGCCTCCAATCTGCACCTGTCATCTTGCTTCAACAGCCAAGCTTCAGAGCCGTAAAAAATATATGCTCTATATCAGAGTTTTCACTAATAATTTCTTTACATCCTTTCTCAACGTTCCTGTCGTCAACTCCGTCCTTGTGAAAGCTTCTTAGGCCAACGCCATTGCTGATGTACCTGCTACTTTGGCCATCTTGGTCCAAGAAACACGTTTATGAATGTGCCCAAAGAAAAAATGTTTACTTGTCTTACTTTTATACAGGGTCCGTACAATAAGTATCGGGACTGGTTCAAAAAATCAAAATTTATTGTAGATATCATTACAATTACTTAATAATCTTCAAAATACATTTCTCCTGCATCGTTGCACTTAGTTCGGCGCGTCTGCTACTCGTCAAAAGCCCGCTGGAAGTCGATTTCCGGAATACTGTTCAGAGCCTTTGTCGTCGCCGCTTGAACCGCCTCGATGGAGTCGAACCGATATCCTTTGAGCTCCTTTTGAGCTATCCTTTGAAGTAATAACGCTGTCGAGAAAATCTTCATCTTCCTGGGCACATTCCAAAATTTCTTGCGGTATTTCCACCCGCAAAAGTTTTTTTTCCTTGCAAGACTTTCGACACCAGCTTCGCGCTCACTTTCCTCATCGCAAGTTCCTCTGTTACAATTGTGTGGACGGTCTCGACTGAAAGGCCGGTCTCCTCACTGATAAGAGCGATGGTCAAACGCCTGTCAGAATCCAAAACGTTTTTCACTTAGGCCACCTGAGCATCGGTTCGAGCAGTCGTCGGGCGTCCGACACGGTGTTCGTCTTCAACGAGCTCCCGACCTTCCTTAAACATTTTATGCCACTCAAAAACTCTTGTGCGGCTTACGACATCATCCCCATAAGCCTGTTTAATGCGTTCAAGGGTCTCCGACGCGGATTTCCCGAGTTTAACGCAAAACTTTACAGCGTAGCGTTGCTCGACGGTGCGCTCCATGCTGGCGCGACGACGCCACAAACAATCACACGTCACAAAAATCCACCTGTGTCAACGCATGCCCAAAGGCGACTGAAAAAAGTGTGCCTGAGTGGTGGGGGACCCCTCTAACGAAATGACCGGTCGGACCGCTCCGTTGAGGCTACAGCGAACCAGTCACGATACTTCTTGTTTTTTACCCTTTGCCCCATCCTTTGACTTGTCGCGTTTGCCAAATAATCTCATTTGTAGTTTGTTTTGAAAGGTAAACTGTTTACGGCTATTGGAGTTCTTCATTTATTCAATCGTTTGCAATTGTGAATGTCAACTTGAAGTAGAAATAACTCATAAATCCAATTTTATGAATAAATTAGCGGCTATGCCAAGTATTATGAACTCTAAATTTAAAGAAACCAACTGATGCACTTTTAAATTTGACTTTTGAAGAAATAATTCGAGTCTATCGAATTTTGCACCAGCTGTTTACAATGTACGAAGCATCTGCTCAGCTTTCAGCATATTTGAAAATCGGGAAAAGCGTTTGCATATGATATAATAGCTAGAGAAATTAATGAGACAGTTTAACCGTCGCTCCTCATTGAAGTGAATGAATTGAAATCTTAATTCTGAGTGAAACATTTCTTGCCATCCGTGTATGGAAAAACATTTTATTCTTCAAAAAATCTTTTTTTTTTTACCTCCAAAATTTCTAGAAAAGTGTATCGAAATCGAATCTAGCCTAATTTACTTTACGTTATGTGACCTTGAACAATTTTTTTTCAGATTAATACACTAGTAAGATAAAATTGCTCTTCAGTTAATGTGAACACTGTAACATTGTCTATCAATTATTCAGCTTTTTAACGGTCGGTATTGAACTAGCGGCCATAAAACTCAGTTTTAGCCTTAACCAGAGGTTAGAGTTAAACAAGACATTATCAAACCTGGCCTAAGAGTTATTCCATTATGAGAGAATATATCTCCCAGCTTTCAAAAAAACTGTTATCAAATTTTTCCAGTGGAAGTGATAAATGTTTAACATAGCACAATCTTTCATTTTTTTCCTTGGAAAACGATTAATATTCTTGAAAGATTTTTTTGTTTCTCAATTTCGCCCTTGTCCGAAGCACGGTCTGTACTACTAAGTTGCTCCATATGAGAAGGGATAACTAACGGGAGGGAATAAAGTGCTATCTGTGTAACACACGAATTAGCACTTCGCGATACCAAGCACGCTCACGCATCACCTTAATGGAAAGCTGTAAAACTGGTGACCCAGATGGCCACGATGGTGGACGGCTTATCAAGAGTTGGGGAAGAATCACCTGAGGGAGGATGGAGGAGGAGGGCAAGTACTCCCATTATGCGTTCCAAGATTTGGGTAACACCCAATATTAATTCGTACCTGGGATTGGAACGTTGTCCACAGGATTTTTACTACCCGTCAAATCTCGTTTTCAACGTTTAAACGTCTTCATCGAGGCGTTCTGTATCACCTTTAGAACAAATGCAGTGTAGAACAACAGTTCCGGCGACATGACAGCCTTACAAAATAGCCATTTTCACCGCAAAAACAGACCCTTAAGGCTATACTATTCCACATCCCTGGTACATTCATATTTCAACAGCCTACGAGTCTCAAATCATCTTCATTCTACCCTCTAAACTGCGTATTATTTGTTGAAATTAACCATCGAACGTTCCTCACCATATATACATTCCTAACGTACTCGTAATCATGAAAATATTCCCGAAAAGTGTTCCTTGTCCCAAAGATAAGACAGTCCACATCTCACTGCCTCAGTAATTTACAACAAATTACCTCCGGCACAAAAACAACCAGATCGCTCCCACATTTTTATAATACTTTAAAACACGTCTTGCGAAGCAAAGCACAGGACAGATTTGCTGAATTCCTTGATAACAGCTTTTACTGCTGCAAAAATTGAAATTTGCGGCTCATATTCTTAGGTTATTTTCTATGTATAATTTGCATGGGTACCTTTATAACTATTTCCTTCGTATGTATCTATTTGTACTGTGCCGACTACCTCGACAAAGACGCATTAACGTTGAAACCGCAGGCATTGGTTAATAAAAATCCTGCGCACAAGTAGAATGGTTTCAACTTTTTTATTCATTCGACAGATCGAGGCCGGAAACAGATGCCCCAATTTGTATCCTCTTCCAAGTTGGCAAATGGTGGAACACAATATTAAAACCTTTTCACCCATCCCCATTCTGCTCGTCCGTCTCGGGGTTAGTCTACCTTAATTAGGTTAAATGTTATCATCGTAGTTGTGACCTATATAAATCAATCGCGGTGAACAATCTTCGTTGGAGGAATTAAACACTGAAGTGATTATGGAATACGATTGAAAATATAAACGGATGAACAGAAAGATAGTGCCTGAACCTAATGTAGCGTACGGAGGGTAATGGAGCTTTTGAGACCACGAGGAACGGCTGTAACTCTAAACATTCTTTCTTTAGAAAAGTATTAAGAATTTTTCTATTAGACCTTACCTTTCACAATCCGACAGAGCAATCAGTTCAACTAGGAATGTAGTTGAAAGGATTTATAGAATAGAGGAGCGACTATACGTCTATTTTATGATCTTTACTTGCGGTGTAAATCATTGTCTCGCACGAAATATATACGAGGGGTGATCACAAGTTCTAATACCACCCAATCGGAATTGGGTGTAAATAGAAATACGTGATTTAGCTTTAAGGATGTGGGCACTCTTTAATACTCGAAATGTCAAAACTTGAAATGTGTTTAATGTAAAATAATAGCTTTTGACCAACCGTTGTCTCTATTTTCGTGGTTTGAAAAAACCCATCGATGTTCATCGTCTATTGAGGGAGAGAGACATGCGCTGTTAGGATGATATTACGGTTATGTGTGTATCGAGTGTGCCTTCGTGGGTGCGTGAAAGTTGAAAAAAAGGCTGCATAGCATGGTTTGAGACAACGAACCCAAGAAGTCACGGAGCAGTAGGTTTTTCCAGTAGGCGAAAAGGACCCTTGCCGATGAGTTCTCGGCGGGAATGGAATTATGGCCTCGACGTTGTGTAAATGTGTGCGTCTATAGGGGAATTGTTTTAAAAAGTATCAGAATTTTCAATTTTCTGGTCTGTTTGTCAGAAATAAATCAGACGACCTTTGAACTTGAACTCACCTCGTATGTCTGCATTCACCGACACCCCTATTTTGTTGTGTGGGACTCAAGATCTGTGGAACGCGGCGTTAAATAATTAATTTCCAAATTAATAATTGGACATAGTTACTCGTGTCTCGGCAGAGACTCGCAGGAAACCTAGAAAAGCGTTTTTTCGATGAATTTTCATGTGTTAGTTAGAACATTGTGGATGAAATCAAGATTTCGATCGGATTGTTCTCATAAACACTCGTGAAAATTTTGACGTTAGCAGACACCTATTCGTGTACCCAGTCCTCATAATTACTTCGCAAAAATGAAGCTCTCATCAGCAATCATTTTGAATCGGAGGTGAATTGCTATTTTCACACTGGAGTGAATTGAGTATTATATATTGGGCATTTCCCTCTTGAGATTTGAATTTTTTAAGGAAACCTACTTGAGAGGAAATCATGTCCATCAAGTCTGTCGCTAGTCGAGTGACCCACCGCCCAAATCTTCGATTTGATACGGTGTTTCGTCGTCCCTTCGACACGAGTGAAGCGTTTATTAAAAATTTAGCACTCGTGGATATTGTCCAAAAATAGAGCTGAAACTGTGACGATGGCTGGTGACGTCACCGCCAGTCACGGCGTAACCTCGGCTGCCTCCGATGCGCCCAAGGGAAAGTGAGTTTGCCAATCAAACGTTTGCTCTTTTATTTTGTTGCCTTCTCGGTGTGCACCCCTATATTTCGAATTGCTTTGGGCGCATTGCACCACGAACAGCGTTTCCGATGTTCAGAAGCAGGGGGTATTCATCTGGAGGTCAAACTCCATGGTCGTGCACGACCAGCGTTACGTCGGGTAATTAATAAGAGTAATCCGATGATCCCAATTTCGAATATTTACCAAAATTAGCCATGTTTCTTCGTTAAAGTGATGTCAACGTGCAAGACAAGGGAGTTTGAATCGGTTTCCCCCCCTTGACTTTCAGTGAGAATAAAGTACGGGACAGCGCTCTTGTTATCCTAAAATGTCTGGATTTCCTGGCATGGAAGCTATGGGGAGTTGCATAACCTCGAAAAATTTCCCGCGCCGCGTCGAGAATCAATGCCCGTCTCCATTGCCAGCAAATACTACAAAATCGAATTTGTACAAGTGAATAACTCGTGCGCCATTGATGTATGCTAATCCCGCGTCGTTTTTATTCGTAAAGACCACTATAGGCTTTAAATCACCCGCGTTTCAAGGTCGAGCAACAAAGAGGCCAACGGCTGGCTACCCTGATACCGATCTCGGGAGGGTGGGACGAGGAGGGTCGCCCGCCGCGCAGTCCGCATCTTCTCGTCCTCGAAAGCATGATTTGGAGGGTTAGATGAACCCAGATCCTTGGAATGTATACATTGAATGCCTATCTCTCGTGCCTAGTCAACTTTAACTCGCAAAAGCTTTAATTACTGTAGCCATTGCTGTCATGGCAATCGTCAACCATATTTTATTTAAAAAAAATAAAAATTCTTTATTGATTATTTAAATTGATTATCCAGATTCGTTCTTCCCCATCGAAAAGGTTTTTTTTGACTGCGCGTTTGACTTGGGAGTTGCGATTGATTCATTCTTCGTCTATTTCCGAGGTACACAGTCTTTAGCTTGCCCAGCTACTGATGATCATTAGTGTCCCAATGCTTGAGTCATACATTTTCCGTGTAATGTATTACCTAAATTGGTTTGATTTTTAGAGATGATTTATCGCTTTGGATGAAAAATAATCTAAAAACTATTATCGTCCTTGGTTACATCAGTTTTCATTATTCGGCAGTAGCTAATTCTAAAAGTAACTAATTAAAATCTTATTTTTTCCTCTGTACAAAAAATCTTCTCCGGAACGCCAATGCCTTGAAATGTATTTTCGTTTTGACATGCCGATTATTCACATTTTATAATGGAAAAGCATGAGATCATCTTAATCATTAGATTTCAAATGATAAAAGCGGTCGCCATTACTCCGAGAGTGTTTTTTAAATTCTGGATGGCTTCTTTTCGCCACTAAGCTAATTCGATGATGCTTCTGTTGCTTTGGCTGATGAGTTCTCTTTCGCACATTTAATAGCTATTGACGCGGTCCATTTGACCTAATATTTTTTTTGTTTCCCTTCTTTCGTCATTTGATTAGTATGCATTACTGTAGCGTGATAATAAATTAGACGGATTTTATTTACCGTTTTAACGGACTTTTAGGCACATTCAAGTCACGCAGGAATTAAAAAAGCCTTTGCGCCAAGCTGACCCACGAGTACTAAATGCAGAAGAAAATCTGTTCCATAGCCCTGATTGGGTTTCCGAATGTGATAGTCAAATTGTAACCACCACATAACATTTCTGAAGTCACACTTCGTGGTTATTAAGCTAATGGGAAAAAAACAACATATAACATGTTTATGGGTAAATACCGTTGCCAAGCTGATAAATGTGCGTCAAATGTTTTCAAGGGCTCGACGAAGAGATTGGCAGAAATTCGTATCGGCGATGTGCGACGCAATGAAAGACTTGAAGTTTTTGAAAAAATACTGCAAGAAGTATTTTTAATGGTCAATTTATCCAACCCAGTTTCACTGGAATAAGCCATTAAAATGTTTCCGAACTATCAATATATTTTTCTCGAAGCATAACCAACGAACCCAACGGAATAGCAAACCACGGCGGTATTTGTGGCCGGCATCAGTGCATAAAATGCGACTGTTACTACACTTAATTAAACTGCATCACACAGTTGGAAATTAGGGTCAAGTGCGTATTTATATGGGTGGAACGTTTCCACCAATCTCTTATATTTATTCTCCCACCCTCGATGGGGACGGATAACATCGGTAGCGAGAACATTTATTTATTTTTTAACCCGGCTGAATATAGTCTAACGCCTCTCCTTGGGATTGCTCCGTGGCCATTATTTGAAAATTTCGGTTTACCTGATCATGCCTTTAGATATATTTCTAAATAATGCGCAGTTTTATTTATAAAGTCATTTGCTGATATGTTTTGCTTCCCCCAGAGCCTTCCTATATTTAGACTCACAAACAAAACATCGTTGCTTCAATATCATTTTGACTATTTTTCATTCAACAAGATTCCCTTCACATTTTTCCCTGCTAACGACTCAAAGCGCAAAGTCACCATTGATAGTATAAGAATTGGTCACGAATGTATGCAATCTTGATGGCGTCGTGTGACCTTTGAGAACTCGAGGCAATTTGCACTGACACATAGAATTGGAAAAGCTTCATGTGATGGAGTGAATCCACAATGAAATTAAAATATCCTTCGAGCATTTCTCATCCCTTATTTTGGTACTTCAAGTTCACTCTGTAAAATGGCGCACAAATTGCGGTCTTTACGGTAACGTTGAGTATGAAATATTGTAAATATTATTTTTATTTCATTGGGAAGAGGACTAATTTGCATTATCTTCTCCTCCGTACCTCTTTATTGAACTCCAACGTTTCATAAAAACTTTGAAGAATTTAATAGATTTATTAATATATATATATATATATATATATATATATATATATATATGTGACATTATACATTACATGTATAGTAAATATTAAAATCATTGACTTAAATAATAATTACACACACATTATTTACGTTTCGACGGTTATGTCGTCTCCGTTGTACGAAGAAGAATCTTTCTCCTTCTCATATTATGTGTTGGCTGTCGCTGCTTGGCGTTTCCTCCAAGCGTGTGTACACAAACACACGCACACACGCACATGTAATTTTTTCTCCTCAATGTCGTTAGGGAACCAATCTGATATTAAATGAATTGCGAAAAAGTATGACTCCTCTTTGTTGAACATGTACCTTCTTTTTCTCGCCCGGGGTTGTTCACATAAAACTTACGCGACGGCAAAGTATCGTGAACCCCCTCGAGGAATGACTCACAATTTACCCAAGCCCAAGGAGCTAAACGTCCGTGAAAGTCCTCAACGATGTGAACTTGCTTCAATCCCGACCCTCAGTTTAAGTTTTTTAGCGTCTCAGGTACTTAGCGACAAATGCGTCACTTGTGCGAGCATGATTAGGTGGGATGGAGAGGGGTTGTCGAGGAAGAAAAACATCCTTTGACGTTTCGCCACTTAGCGATTCAATCACGACGCCTCCGAGGAAGATGAACGGGGAAGGAAAGGTGCGATGGTCGGGTCGTTATTGACTCATCGATTTCAGTGCCTTGCACCGCCATCCAGAAACGTCACGCCCGCCGGACTCTGGCCGTGCGTGATCCTTCAGGGCGGGCACCTATATAACGGCCGCGGGGCGGACTTGGGCGTCAGTCACTCGATTGAGTTCGTGTTCGCCCCATCGTCCCTTCTCAAGGAATCTAGCTAAATCCCGAAAACTCAATATGAACGCCAAGTTTTTGACGGTGAGTAGAACTTGTGTCAGTTTTGCGTCTTTCAATCGGAGGGTGTCGGCAGACAATGGGGTGAATACTCGACCGAGGGCTGATGGAATGAGTGAAAAATACGTGTTCTTCTGCGTTTTCAGGTGTTGGGGGTGCTCCTGGTGGCCGCGTTCATCACGGTGGGAAGCGTGCCCATTGGGGATAGCGATGACAAGAAAACCACGAATGCGAAGCCCGGGGACTCCACCGCATCGTGAGTATTAAATCATGCGTCACGGAATTCTATTTGAAGGGACGCAGATACTAATTTGAGAGGCCCGACCGTGACTTCTGAGGCCCCAGCGAAATTTATTCGGGGTGATTGAAACATAACTGATTGGGTGCTGAGCGACTTACCAACGACTCTTTTCTGGCGGATTAAGAAGTGAACTCAGTGACATGAATATTTTGTGTGTTTCCACAATATATATAGACGCTTATATAAATGTGGATACTACTAATTTTCTTCGTCGTTTTTCTTTTGTAAAATACGACATGTGGAAAATTTCGGTCGTTCGGTGGCATAAAAAGCAAAGGCCTGTATTGATCCACTAAAAATTTCAGCACAGAAAGGTCAAATTTTATCCTTGGGTCTCGAATGCTTCTTCAAAAATTTATTCTGGTAGTTCATTCAAAAGCCTGGGCTAGTTGAGGAATATTCTTTTTACATTGATAAGATAAAAATGAGATGGAAAGCTGTATGACTTTATGGTTCATTTTGTTTCTTGAGCTGCTTAATTTTGATAGCATCTGATAAAAGAAATGAGCAAAGATGGGAATGTACATGGAGGAAACAAAAGAGTCAGGCATATGAGTTGTGGACTAGTAAAACTGCTTGGGTTAATTTCCCTCCAATTTCCTCTCACTCCAGCTTCCTGCTGTATAAATAGCATTATTCTCTCCATAAGATTTGAAGTATATGGATTTATTAGAAATAATAACCCACTAGATCAGATTTACTTTTGGGTAGAATGATAAATCAGTGTTGTTAAGTAGTACAGGAAAAAATATTTCAAAAGTAATTTATAGTTACAAAATCAGGTTTTCTTGATGGGAAAACATCAGTATAGTGTGATATCTTATAACATAACCCATTTTGTCAAGTCAAAAATGCCAGAAGATAAAACATATAATGATGATTGGGGAAATAGAAATAGCGTTAAGTTACAATAAATGAATGTTGTAAAGAAGGTGGATAGAATCAAATATGAGATAAGATTTTAAAGTTTTATTGAATTTGAAGTGAAAGCATGCACTCCAATCTATTGTAAACTTTGCTCTGTGCCTTTGTGCAATTAGTACATTGTCTTTAAATAGAATCTCTTTTGAAAGAATTGTTCATGCTAAACAAGGATTGGGGGAATACTATTGAGAAGAATTTTTGTACTGAAATCCTAACACCCATAAAGGTAACTGTATATCTGAAGTTTTTATTTTCTTTTATTTTTAGCTCCAATGTACCTAGCGCTGTGCCAACCTCAAGCCCAGTACCAAAAACAAGGTAATCACCTTATCCACATCAATCTATCACTAACCATTCATTTGACTGATTAATTGACCTAACTGATTCTCTGTTTTTCTATGTAACTTGGGGAAAAACTTCACTCTTTCTCCTACAAAATAAACCGCAATGCCCTCCTTTCCAAGGAAATGTCAATTTGTATCTTTTTTATGCGCTCATTCCCTACTATTTTTCCTCACTTGGGAGTGCTATTCTTTGGCTACTGGTCTAATTAATGCCTGCAAATTACTATGCTCAATAAACTCTTCTTTTAGGTTTATATATACTCACAACCTGTCAAGAAGTTCATTTTTCTCCATACTATGTCAAAATGCAGTGGTTAAATTTAACAACCAGGTATCTATTATGTGTTCTACAGTACTAGTGGTTCACTCCAGAAGTACCAAAGTATTATTTTATTACCATGTATAATCAATAAGTACTTAAATTATTTGAATAAGTCATCACTCTCACCTTTTGCCTTCTTAATTGGCCTTCAAGTTTACTTAAATATTTTCTGTGAAATCCATTGTCTAATTAGTCTGAATTAAATGACCTTCACCGATCCTCCCTACAATCTTTGCAGTTTTTCCCAAAACTAATTTTTCCAGTAAAAACTATTCACCTCCAAACTTTCCTACCAATATTTTCACCCAAAAGCAAGGACTGAATTCAAATCAATTGCGTTTTGCCTCAAATTCTCTGTCACAGGAAATAAAGAATGTTAATTAGGCAAGTACAAAACTTCAATACTGCACTTTATAATTATGCTCATGCTTCCCTAATGCCAATATGCATGCCAACCAATTCCTTAGCTTACCAATTTCTATAACTTGTTTCTTGTAAAAATAGGTATGCGTATTAGCATCAGCTAATTTGTGAATTATTTCTTCTTGCTTTTGTGAAAATTATCTTTCATTAGGCCTATAGGATACATAATTCTCTTTAGACTGATGAAGATTATTAATATTCCTGACAAATGTCAAATTCCATAAAATTTCAGAGACTCAAAGAGCTGAAGGGCATTTTTCAAATGAAATTTTTTTTCATCTTATTGCAAATAAAAATATTTTTAATTAAAATAAAAGACCGTGAGACAATTCCAAACATCCCTCATGGCATATTTTTATTGGTTAGGCGAGAAACTGCCAGCCCTAAACCAAGTGCTACAGCAGCCAAACCTGCTCCAGTGACTCCATCAAAGAAAAATAGGTGAGATAATTACTCAATAGATTGACAGTTATTTAGTTCTAATCATACCAACAGCAGGTGCATTCCAAAATTCACTAAAAATGCCTTAGTACTACCTTAATTTGGAACAAAAAAAGCTACTGTCACCATGGTGGTATGGCCAGATATTTTTTAATGCTTGTTGGTAGAGTTCTGGCGTATGTTAATGTAAGTTAATAAAATCTTATTTACTATTGCATATATGGTTCTAGGAAGTCATTGTGTGAAAGATAATGTTTGAAAAGTAGGTTCAATGATTTTTGTAAAATTAAGAAGTCAATTTTTAAATATTGAGACCGGTATTATTTTAACTATTTTTTTAAACGACTGAAACAGACTGTAGAACTTGGATTACTGAGAAATGTTGAACGATCGTTTTTATTAGCTCCTCCATTTTTGCTATAATCACCATTTTCTAATTTTCATGCCTCTACCTTTGCTGTGCCTGCCCCAAATCTGCATTATGCCATTATTTGGCACATTTAAATTATACCAATGCACTGCACTGTATACATTCAATAATGAATTTTCTTCTTTTTTTTTCACAATGGCATCCATTCTTCTTATTTCTACAGCTGAATGGAAGTTTGAAAAAAGGAATTTCTTTCATATTCCTACCAAATTACATATATAGTCCCTTATTTCTTTCACTCATTTAATATTTTAGCAATTTATAAAATAATTTACACCCTCATTGTATTTTCAGGCGTGAAACACAGAGCTCAACAACACCACCTTCTTCTCCTTTAAAGGCTGGATCAGATATTATTCCACCCACTCCAGGGAAAGATAAGTAAGGAAAATGTCCATCATATCATTTATTTCAAACATTTTGCTGACAAATATCAGAAGTATCTATTTAAAAATACTAAAAAGCTAACTTTCACAATCAAACTTTTCATGGCCTACATTGAATTATAATATGTATCATTCATATGACCTAGAAAGAAAATATGTGATGACTGATGTAATTATGAATACAAATTTAATCATATTTTGACAAACCTGAATCTTTAATGGAAAAACATCAGTTTTAAAAATTATACTAGTGGCATTTTGTGAGAATTTGTAGTTTTGGAATTCTCTGTAGAGCTTCCATTGAATTCTTATCATTTTGAAATCGCAGATGCATTTTTTAATCTAATTGTCATTGTAATTTTATTTGTTTGACTTATTAATTAACACACATAGAGTCAAGTGTTGAACAGTTATAATAATATAGTATTTTGAGAACTTAAATACAATTAATTACTTGGAGACTTTAATGAGAAGTTACAATATGCAACACACTTTCATTAATTACTTCTGCTTAGATATTCTTTCTTCAATACATGTTCTGTGAAATTTCACTTTACTTATTTCTTAGGTGTTCTTGAATTACCAAAGGCTAATATGAATTAAATATTAATGAGCTATTGTAAAGGTCTACCTTTGATTTACAAAGTTACATGGCATTAAATAGGAAACTTCTTGGAATGAGGTTCACCAATTAGTTAATCTTGAAGTTAGTTCCATCTTCTTCTGTCTAATTTAATGTGCGGTCTCTTTACCAACTTTCCTCATTTTCTTTTCCCTTCATTCTCAAAATATGCAATGCATTTTTTTTTTTTAATTTCTTGTAAATTTATTAGGAAATTGTAATTCAGCAGTTTGATGCATCATTGTTCATTTCTTATAATTATTTATTAATTCATTCATTTATAGAAATAAGAAATCCGAACACAATTTTAATAACATTCAATTTAGAAAAAATCACTGAGATTTCTTTCTTTTAAAAACCAATACCTACATATTTCATCATCATTTAGTGATTTACTTACAAAATAATTGTACTAACTAGATTTTTTTTAAATTTCATCTTAATATTTACTTACTTTCTTGAAATATCATCATTTTCCTTAGCTTTTGGAACATAAAAGTCTGTAAATGTGACTCTAGTGACAAGTAAGTTATTTTGTAAAAGTGAAAGAGTTAAAAGGCAAGTTTCTGCAATTTTCAATTGACATTTAACTTCTTCCCTTAGGAGGGAGGCCCAAGCACCATCTACACCTGCCCCATCCCCACAGAGGAGTGGCTCAGACCTGATTTCAACACCCGCAAAACCCAAGTGAGTGTTCACACACATTTGGAGATTAGATTAAAATCACACTTCGTCATACCCTTCAAGTCATGAATAAGGCACGTGACTAGGATCTTTCAGGATGCATCAGCCATTATTAAATTCTATTTTTGGGAAGTAGGTTTGGTAGCTGAGTAGATAGTATGACCTTCTTCCTTCATCACCTGTCAAACCAATCTTCAGGTTGATTGAAGGGATTATATGTGATGTCTAATGCACCCAAGCATTAAAAGGAGCATTAGATGACCTTATGTCATATCAATTGTTGTAATTATAATTGTTGGCCTGCACAGTCTTAGTTTTGGTAAAATCAAAAATGCCCAAGAGGGCATGGGCTATAGGCAATCACATGTGTAAAAGCAATAGTCTGTTTCCCTTATTTTATCATTTGCAAGATGTAATATGATGATAAAACTTTGTGAGATACTTGGCATCAGACGTAAACTTGAGTGTGATGTATATACTTCTTTAATATATCACCACTTAGCTCTCTTGATGAAAGGTCCAACTCCATACTCTATTCTGGCAAACAATTTTTCAGAATTAAAGCAAATCTTATCTGAAATTAATATAACCCCTAAATCAACACTTTCTTAGGTGGATGCTAGACACTTGGAGTATGTTTTATTTATAGTGTTAACTGAGTTTTGAATAACCGTCTATGGCTTATTCATTACATTATCACATGAATCTATCTTTTAAACTTTAAGTTTCATAAAGCAAGCCCACATAATTCTTAATGTAAGAGCACCATTTAAGATTTGAAATAAGAGATATTTCAAGGTACTTGGTTTGTTTTGAGTTACTTAATTCAATCTGTTCAAAGCTTGTCTATTTTATAAATACTTGATAATCAATATTTTCTAACCTTGCATTGAATTTAAAAAGTAGTCGTTATGGTGTTGACAAGGTACTATTTGAGGAACCGTTGAGAGTTCTTTCTACAGTTACATGTAGGAATTATAACCAATCCTTGTCTCTGCGTACTTATAGGAGGGAGGCCCAGGCACCAACAGCCACATCAGCTCCATCTCCGCAAAAGAGCGGCTCTGATTTATTGAAGCCAACACCCTCAAAACCCAAGTGAGTGATCAAAACATATCATAGATTAAAACTACCCTAAAGTTCATTGTCAATTTATTATTTATGCATATCCATAAAATTATATTATAAAGGAATATTAGCTTCACTTTTGGCACTTCACATATTTTGATTAAAATTTTTATATTCCAGCTTTTTATTTAATAAAACAAATATTCATGCTCAGTTTAAGAATTTGGATCAAAAGAAAAAAATCCATAATTAATAAATAGCTGTGTATTTTCCATACTTTGCAGATATGTGGGAAAATTCAAGGATATCCATGATATCCACAAAGTTATTACTGATTTTATTGTTTAAAAATAAAAATGATTATCATATTTTCCAGCATACCAAACAAAATTACTTTGAAAACAAGCAAAACTTTCATCAGTTTTTCAATTACGATAAACAATGTAATCAGGCTCACTATCCAGAAAAATTATAGCCATTATTAATCCATATCATCAAAACAAGTTAGCAACAGAATTCACAGGGAAAATATTTTATTACAAATGTGTAAATAATCCTTTATGTGGAAAATTTTGCATTATAAATAAAGTTATCTGGCTGAATATACCTAAATGGTCTGTACCAAAACTTTTAAAGTTGGAGACGGTAGTGTTTAGGTGTTGTGCTGGGATCATTTGAGGAACCATTGGGAGTTCTTTCTACTATTACATGTGGGCATTATAACCCCCTTGTCTATGCATTCTTATAGGAGGGAGGCCCAGGCACCAACAGCCACATCAGCTCCATCTCCACAGAAGAGCGGCTCTGATTTACTGAACCCAACACCCTCAAAACCCAAGTGAGTGATCAGAAGTTCATATTCTATATATTATTTTATGAAGAAATACAAGCTTAGTACTTGGGATTTAAATATTTTGACAAAATTTTAACTTTTCAGCTGGTTTTACAATAATACAAATATTTATATTCTATTTAGGAAGTTAGCGAAAAAGAAAAGTCCATAATTAAGAAATAACTTTGTATTTTCCATGCTTTGCAGAAAACTTTTAAAAATTCATGAATGTCCATACTATCCACTAAGTTATGCCTGATACCATTTTTTTAAATTAAAAATGATTATCATATGTACCAGTACACCAAACAAAAATACTTTGAAACAGGCAAAGCTTTCATCAGTTTTCCAATAATGATAAACACTGTAATCTAGCTAAATAACCAGAAAAAGCATAACGATCAAAAACTCATATCAATCAGCCAAGTGGTGAACAACTTTTACTGGGACACATCATTTTATTAAACCTGTATGTACATCAATTATTCTCTTATTTGGATTCTTTTTACATGGTAGATAAAATTATTCCGCTGAATATAAAAGGTTTGTAATCAAATCTTTTAAGTTTGGGAGGGAGGGTGTGATTAGGTGTTGCCCTTGTAATGTTTGAAGAACCATTGAGAGTTCTTTCTGCAGTTACATGTAGGAATTACAACTAATCCTTGTCTCTGCCTACTTATAGGAGGGAAGCCCAGGCACCAACAGCCACATCAGCTCCATCTCCGCAAAAGAGCGGCTCTGATTTATTGAAGCCAACACCCTCAAAACCCAAGTGAGTGATCAAAACATATCATAGATTAAAACTACCCTAAAGTTCATTGTCAATTTATTATTTATGCATATCCATAAAATTATATTATAAAGGAATATTAGCTTCACTTTTGGCACTTCACATATTTTGATTAAAATTTTTATATTTCAGCTTTTTATTTAATAAAACAAATATTCATGCTCTATTAAAGAAGTTGGACAAAAAGAAAAGTTCAAAATTTAGAAATAATTCCGTATTTAGCTTACTTTGTGGAAAAATTAGGAAAATTCAAGGTTTTTTATTTTATGCCAATCTGGAAACAACTGGATTTCGGCCCTTTACTTCAGACTATAGACATGAAATACAATAAGTGACAACCACAAACATGCAAGCCCTAGGTAGTGGAAAATCCATCTCAGCAGGAATCGAACCTGTGACCTTTGGGTTTTCAGGCAAAGAAATTTCCCTGTCATCACTAAGGCCAATATCCATAATTTTCACTAAGTTATACCTAATGATATTGTTAAAGAATAGAAATGATAATTGTATTTACCAGAAGGCCAAGCAAAATTACTTACAATTTAAGGAAAGGTTTCACTAGTTTTTCAATTACGATAAATAATGTCATCAGACTCACTAACCAGAAAATTTATAGCCATTATCAATTCATATCATTAAAACAAGTTAGAAATGGAATTAACAGAGAATACATTATTTCATTGCACATATGTAAATAATTCTTTAGGTGGAAACTTTTTGAATTGTAAATAAAGTTATCCTGTTTGTGTTTGAGGAACCAGGGAGAGTCCCTTCTACTATTATATGTGGGTATTATAACCACTCCTTGTCTCTGCCTACTTATAGGAGGGAGGCCCAGGCACCAACAGCCACGTCAGCTCCATCTCCGCAGAAGAGCAGCTCTGATTTACTGAACCCAACACCCTCAAAACCCAAGTGAGTGATCAGAGCATTCATATATCTTAGATAAAATTAAAACTACCTGAAAAGTTCGTTCTTAATAATTTTTTTTTTGCTTTTTCACAATAATATTTTGTAAATAAAATTCTAGCTTCATACTTAGGGCTTCATCTCTTGTGATTAAGAAGTTGCTCCTGAGCAAAGCTTAATTTTATCATTTCTATTTGATAAATCACACAATCTTTTAAGGGGGTTTTTTGACAAGCAATTTTGTGCAAGGGCACAAAAATTCTTATATATGGATACATTTATGGGAGATCAAGGCATGGTAATGCAGTAACCATTATTGAAGATATGAATGGACCGATTCCTCTATACCCTGATGAGGCAGTTATTCTGATACATGTTGTTACAAGGTCAATTTTCTTTGTCATGCATGAATATTGAGAGAGAATGGTCATGCAATAGGGAATTTTCATGGGCTTGCAATCTTTTCCAGGAGAGAGGCACAATCTCCAGGATCACCTGCACCAACATCCTCATCTCCACAGAAGAGTGGATCTGATGTGTTGAAGCCAGTGCCGGCAAAAACCAAGTGAGTGGCTTGTGAACACCATTTTTATAATTTCAGAATTTGTGAAATTTAACATGCACTTACATATCCTGTAACAAATGTCATTAAAATTCAATGTACATTTTTTCTGCATGCAAATTTATGCTGAAAGCTGAAAACATTACTCTTACAATCAGATTTCCTTCAAATCTTTGTGTATTTCTCATTTACCTTCTCCTTGGAATTTGTAATAATAGTCAGTGAACAAATTGTGTTAGGCGAATCCCTTTATGTGGCATAGTAGTAATATGCCATCTCAAGCTCACTCATAATATTAATTATGAGTAATTTTCTTGGAATATCATTATTTTTGAACCTTTGCATCATTTCACTTCAGACAAGGTTATTTCAGAATGCCATCTAGATATGCTCCCAAAATGTATGTGTTTGTCAAACAACCAGCTGAGTGTGTAATGTTTTTGATATTTTTATTGTAGACCACCAATATATGTTCGTGATTCATTTCATGATTGTGCTCAAGCTATTGCAGCATTTTCTCAATTTCATTTAAATATGTGCATGGTATATTTATTTTGATTATTCAAAACATTTTACTCCCTCTTATGTACCATAATTAGATGTAATTCTTCTTCTAATTGACCATTTTGTGATATAATTTTATCATTTAAGGCGAGATTCCCCTACTGCTGCCCCTGGATCCAAGCCTTCAAGCCAGACACTCAGCACTCATAATGCTGGATTGAAGTAAGTTAGGCAGAAAATAAAAATACAAAAAATGATATAATTATATAACATCACTATTATCACTGAAGTAAATATTTCATATTATTAGTTATATTCCCGCCAATGATTCAACCCTGGTAAAAATGATTCACTAAGAATTCTGTTGAAATAGTTCATTGTACTTTTAACATTTGAATGTATCCAGCACTGAATTTATCACTCATTGAGCTTAAAAATAGCTCGTAGCAGTTCCTTGCGAAGTATATAAAATGTAAAATATGTAATAATTAGCAGTCATCCTAAAACTTTCAAGTTCTAAATATACATCCATGATCATGAGTGTATCACCGCAGAAACTATGTTAGCTACAAAATTTTTATCTAATATATTTTCAATCGTGGGTCGCGGCAGTCCAGTGGGTAGAGCGTTGGACTGCTGACTGGAGGGTCCCGGGTTCGATTCCCGGGCAAGGCACTCTGGGCACCTGCAGCTCCACCCAAGCTAAAGTGATTTTTCGGGTACCAGGTCTTCCTGGGAAACCATAACCGGCACAGGGAAAGGAACTGGCCCCCCTACCCTGATGTGTGAATTTCACACGCCGTATAGGGCTTAGTACTGGGTGATCTCTACCATCACCTACTAAACCAACCTTCTTGTTGATTACTGTGTGTGTTATATTTTCAATCACCTAAGGAATTAAGCAATCAAGTTTTCATTTGCTATTATGGACATTAAAGTTGATAACTTAACCATGAAAATCACCTAAAAATCAACTATATCCACAATACTGAAATGATATATGTATTTCAAGAAGGTATGACAAGTCTGTAATTTCCATGCCTTAGAAAAATGGACATGGTTCAGAATGCACTTAGCCTGTTAAAAAATTAGGCATAGAATTAGTTTTAATTTAGGTGACCTAAAATGGCTTATATTGTGATATCATGTCAGGTAAGAATTTAATTAAGTAAAAGGTAATTTAATAAAACAATTGGCATTCACTTTCCAGGCAAGATTCAACTGCTGCAACTCTACCAAAGCCCTCAAAGACAAGGTAAGAAATTGAATTAACTATCTATTTAACTTCAAAACAATATTATAAATTGGTATGATGTCATTATTTAAGGCATGAATTAGAATTCATTTACATGCATCATCCTTTACAAGATATCTTAATACTGCATCCCAATAAGCCATCATATGTTAGTCACCCTACAACGTAACCAAATGATCTCCCTAATGTAATGCAGGAATAATCGAACTTTTAAGAGAATGCACATGAGACTCAGTTGCCTCCCTGCTTTTCCCATTCGTTTAAACCTTGAATTAGAGCACCTAATGATTTAGGAAAATCACCCTGTGGGCTTGTCTAGTGTTGGTACATAATTTAACGTAATTAACATCATTTAAAGGAAGTATAATAATTACAGATTGGCTTTTCTTTCTAATGGGGCAATACTTATCCTTAGTCCATATTATTTCCATTTATATTTTTCCAGTGGGCCAAGTCTTGATTTTATAACCTCATATAAGAGGCTTCCATTCTAGGTTAGCCAATAGTTGTGTGATACTTACATATGATGATTTTCAACCAATTGAATAGCTTCCCTTAGCTAAATCCACTAATCATATCCTTCTCAATTGGGTCCCAAATGCTGAGTGTATCGTATATTTAAGATGAAACCTAAATAATTTAAATTACATCTCTCCTCAAATGTTTCATTTCAGTATTCCCTCAGTATTCATTTAATGTCATTGTTTCTTTTATGCATATCATCTGATGTTTCAAATATGTTACCTCCTCATTAGTTCCAATTTTTGCATGTCAATCAAATATTTCACTTGGCCTGCTATTCTCATTTCTAACTTTCTTGAGTCTAGATGTTTGAGGGCAATGGGATTTCTTTTCCCCCCAGTATATTTACATGTCTTGTTCCATGGCCAAGTTTCATGCAGTTACCACCCTTTATATAGCTGCAATGTTTTTCAAATGATATAATAAGGGTGAATGAGGGTGGGGGCTAAATGTGGAGTACATCTATAAGAAAGCTTTCAAAACTCTTCATTGGGTAATGAGAAACCTCAAAGGGAGCGTTAGAGCAACCAAGGAGAAGGCTTATCAGACCCTAGTAAGACCAATTTTAGAGTACGCTTCTCTTGTATGGGACCCTCATGAAGAAGGTCATATTAAAAAACTGGAAAAGGTGCAAAGAAAGGCTGCCCGATATGTACTGGGGAAGCATAGGAGGATGGAGAGTGTGTCTGACATGCTAGAAACGCTGGCCTGGGAACCTCTAGAATCTAGAAGAAAAGTAAGGAGACTTTGTGGAATGTTCCGAATTTTGAAGGGGGAGAAAGCTTGGGCAGATCTTAGGAAAGAATCACAAATTTAAGATAAAATGCCGGGCATAGAAAACAAATTAAAAAAAATTTCTTTTCTGAATAGAACAATTGTTGAGTGGAACACCTTACCTGCAAAAATATTCGAGCCCTTTCCTAACAGAGTGTATACTTTTAAGAATAGATGTAAGGCATTGTCGCAAGTATGCGACATGGTTCTCCCTTCCTGGCTCCTCCGACTACCCACCCCAAGCAATCAACGACGCACTGTTGCAGGTGTACAACAATAGTATTCCTCCCTGGTTTTCCCCAAAACTCCCAAGCAACCAACGACAATGTTTCCAAGCGATCAACAACAATAGTATTCCTCCCCAGGGTTTTTCCCCAAAACTCCCACGTGACCAACAACAATGCTCCTAAGTTGGGTATAAAAGCCCTGATCGCGGGGCGAAAAGCAGTCAGTGGTTATCTGGCGGTGACCGGTAGGGCACGAAGCTTCGGCAGTGTTGCGCTTGTCGCGACAGCGTGTCCTATTCTTGACTCATCTTGGACGAGGGCTCCGCCCAGGTTACGTTCGTCGTGACCGCGTCCAACCTGCCTACACCCTTTCCCAGGTAAGGGTCAGTTGGTTATCTGGTGGTGACCGGTAGGGCACGATACTTCGGCTATGTTGCGCTTGTCGCGACAGCGTGTCCTATTTTCTGACTCAACTTCGGACGAGGGCTCTGCCCAGGTTATGCGTGTCGTGACTGCGTCCGCCCTGCCATACCCCCTTCCTGACGGACGCGCGTTGGTGTACTGAGGGTCTAGCCATCCATAAATTGCGTATATCTTTGTAAATGGTGCATTTTAACTGTATTTTGTATAATAAACGATTGTTTGGGTAACACTCGGTGTAGTAATTCTGACTTTCCCCGATACCCTTTGTGTCGCACCATTTAGGAACGCCCCTTGCGACAGCATATATGTAATAATTTGATTGATGTGTGGTGTATGGTATTATATGTAATAGCTTAATTTTTTTTAATTTATCTTTTTTTTTCTTGCTGATTAATGGTTGTAAATGGGATGGGGATTCACTAGTTTTGTTAAAGAGATTTGTGTTTTGAAATCTGGTTTTATGTATTATCTTTTGCAATTATTTGGGACTTGTGTGCCACCTGACAATGTCTATTAGCACATGTGCATTTTTAATAATAATAATAATAGAGCTTAAAATCAAAATTCAGATTCTAGTCAATCACAGCTTACATGTTTTATCTGGAGTAGGCAAAAAACACTGCAGGCAAAAAATAACCAATCTTAACAGATCGTTTTCAGAGCCAGCAGTATTCACAATTCATGATCGTGATAGTGGAAAAGTGTTAACACTTGAGCAACTTTCAATTAGATTAGACCCAATTGTACTCTAGTTTAAAAAAATTGCAAATGGTAAATTTCTTGGATGGCTGATGACATTACACCCCCTGCCATATATCCTTGTGATAGCTTGCAGGGTAATTTGCAATAGTTGAACCTGGGGTTATCATTGGAAACATGATCAATATAACTCCTTGAAATGAGGCTTCTTGCATTCTTTTATTAATGGATAAAAGTGAATTCTCATAATGCAGAGTCAAGATCATTATCTTACTTTGTGGTCACTAACTACTAAACTTTGTGCTTTACAGACGTGGTGCTCCATCACCTGGAACTACTAAGCAGCCTCCTCTAGCAAAGACAAATCCATCAGCTCAAAAAGTAACACCTTCAAAGCCAAAGTAAACAATTTTTGCTTATATTTTTAAAGTTTAAGATTATATCACAGTAAAATGGTATACTGCATAGAGTCATGTTCTCACTTGCACATTCCTTTAGCATAGTTCATGAAAGTAACTTAAGCTCTAATAATTTCTTGATTGGATATGTGAAACAGTAATTTAAGTATGCAGGAGATGAAAGGTTAGGCATGCTGAGTAATCATAATACTTGAATCCCGCAAAATGGCTTCGTCAAAAACTTAACCTACAATTTTATTCCAAAGAAACTGAGGGAGATACTGCAACAGTAACTTTCAACGGAGCCATCCGCTAATGTGCATTTCAGTGCAACAATTTCAGAGTGCAAAATTTCAGAGTTTAAGAGGACACCTCGATAGCTTAAATGGCTAAAGTACTTGACCGGATATTGAGGGATCTGAGTTCGAATCCCAGTCAAGGCGAATGATTTTTTCACTATGAAATTGTTGCATTGAACTACATTGTTATTGTTTCATGAAATGACTGATTGATGATTTGTAACCTATTTGTGTTCCCAAAGCATGATGATACTTTGTGTGCAATTGTATTCTCTTGTAATTGTGTCACTGTTTTGCATGTGCACATTGGTGAGGACTCTATGTGGGCAATTGGTACTAATAATTGTCTTTTAAAGGGTTTCAACAAAATTCTGTGATTGAGATTGTTTCCTCTTTGCAGGCGTGATGTCACCACATCTGCACCCCAGGCAGCAAAGGAAACTGCAAAGCCTTGAGAAAAGTCAATGAAAGTGTTTGTTGATGCAGTTCCTAATCTCTTAATGTTGCTAGAAAGAGATGCAAAAGACTAGAAACTGATTCTAAAAGTGTGAAAGTTCAATAGTCACTCATGACTTTTCTTTAAAAGAAGACATCAATTCATCTTTGATTGTTACACATGGTCTAAGAGTGAGTTTCTCTTCCATTTTTCAATTGGACAGAATGAACTCACTTCTCTTTACCTGATTACAAATTTCACATAACATCCTTCACTAGCACTAGAGCTTTATCAAGATTATTCCAAAATATTCCTTTCTCGTGATTCACCATGGAATCACTCCTTTTAAATCTTTCACAAATTGTTTAATCACATGTTTTATCGATGTAAATAATGAGTGTTCCTCAAGATGGCTTGTTTGTTGTCACTTTAGAGAGTGCTATAAATTAGATGGTAGAATGAAGTGTGATTTTAACTGTTGTTCACATGTGGACTTTGTGAATTCTAAATACAGAGAAGTGTAAAGTTATCAGCTGAATAAATTTTTATTGAAACTATTAAAAATGTGTCTGACGATTATTCATGGCTGGACCTCGTGGACTGTGGTGCGTCGCGCACGACTAAGGATGCCTGTGACATTGTAAGTACGGTATTTCGTCTCAACATCTTGTTCCTTTAAAAGCCCCAAAATTTCAGAGTTTAAGAGGATGCCTCGATAGCTTAATTGGCTAAAGCTCTCGACTGGATATTGAGGGATCTGGGTTCGAATCCCAGTCAAGGCGAATGATTTTTATAATCTGTAATTGTTACATTGAAATTCCTTATTAACTGCATAAGAATTCATGGTGGAATTCAATTGTGACATAGCTTGCACATATTATAATAATCGGTCATAATAATAATTATCAGTCATCAATTAATTAAGGTAGATTTTGGATGGGCACAAGCTACTAAACAATACTCTTGTCTAACCTGACGAAATGCAACCCAGCATCCTACTCTACAACAAAGTCTCTCTTCATCTCCCTATACTTCCTTCTTCTATCCCTTAATCCCGTTCAACATCCTGATTCTTTTCCTACCCCTTCCTCGTTTGCCTAACATTCTTCCCTCTATCACAGTCTCCAACAACCCACTGCCAATCAATATGCTTTGCATCGATTTTTCCCATCTCCTCATGATTTCTCCCAACAATCCCTCTCCTTCCCCACCATACCCATCACTCCCTCTTTTGTTTTCCTTTCTACCCACTTCACCTTCTTCATCCTCCTTCACATCCATATTTCCAAAGTCTCCAATCTATGCCAATCATCCTGATTCAATGACCATGTTTCTGCGCCATACATAACTATGCTCCATATTAAAGTTTTGACCTACCTTTTCTTAACATCATTACTTGTCATCACTGCCACAAATTCTCTCCTCCTTGTGAAAGCTTCTTTACAAAACACAATTCTTCTCCTTATATCCCTACTACTTGGACCATTTTGGTCCAAAACTCTTCTGAGATACATTAACCGTTCCATTTGCTCTAGTTTTTGCCTCCCTTTTTTAACGTTTGACTTAGCCTTTTTCTTTCTGGAAAACTGCATAATCTTTGTTTTATTTATATTGATTCTCATCCCATATCTATCACACTGAATTACCAATTCACTCAATAATGCTTGCAACCCCTTGGCTGACTGACAGACTAGAATTTATTCATCTAAAAACCAAACTGATTTTATGAATTCCTCACTTACTTTCATTCCTATCTCCAGTTCTTCCCATACCCCTTCAATCATTTCCTCCACATATACGTTACACAGCACCAGTGATAATGGACAACCCTTCCTTACTCCTCTTCCTAACACTGCCCATCTGGACTCTCCACCCCCACTCTCACCTGAGCAGTCTGAGATATGTACAGGTTGCAGATTAGTCTCCTATCCCTCTAATCAATTTCTATTTTATGCAATATATTCAATACTTTTTCCCAATTCACTCTATCAAAGGCCTTTTTGAAATCTATGAAACAGGCCAAAACACTCACTCATGTATTCTAAGATTTACTTCTGGTATGTTCCTCTCTATAAGTCTGATTACTGCAATGGCATCATGCGTGCCTCTTTCCATCCTGAAACCAAACTGATCATCCCCTAATTAATCATTTGCCTTGCTCTCCATCCTCTTGATGTTGATCCTGAGAATTACTTTAAAGATCTTGGGAAATACAGCTGCATGCAAAATCAAATTTCTTGTTTGATCCTCCACACATATGGCTGCCTTTACATTCACATACAGTGAAAATCGAGGGTATTTTGTCTTCATAACCTTTATTACTTCTGAAATAATAAATTAATCTAAATAATTAAAACGTGAAAAATCAAAATAATCATGAATTTCCATGTATTAAATGGACAATTTTTATTAAATTATTTTGATGGACATAATTTTTATAAAATTTCAAAATGTGATAGCAAACCACACAGAGGGTTAAAAGGTACATTCACAGCAGCCTACCGTGTGTATGTACTTGTACTAGGTATGCTCATAGTAGCAAAAGGGTTAAGCACTGAGGAGTCAATGAGAGCTGTGGTCAAGAGAGAGCTATATTGCAGAAACCATGTACTCGGGTGAAGAGATAGTGCATATTTCAAAAGTTATTTGAGATTATTTGTTCCCACAGGCATTCCTTTGGATGTAATGTCAGGTGTGATATAATCCTCGCTCAACTCCTCAAGGAACAAGTACAATTACACATACAAAGTTCTCAAGGTGAAAATCATGGGTAAGAACAATGCCCTAAGCTTTTGGTCAAGGCATTAAAAAATTACTTGAAAAAACAATACTGCAATTGGCAAATTTCGACCACTAAGTGATGCTCTTTAGTGAACTAAACTAGTAATGTGAATTTTTAGATGCACGGAATCCAGTAATTTACAGTGATAAGGTTTAGATGATTTAGCGTTTTACTGATAGTGGAAGGGGTCAGGGAGTGAAGCAGGAAGTGAAGAAAGGAATGAGGGGAAGGAACTATAGAGATGAAAACACCTCTATTGCTTAATGTCTAGTTCTGGTGTGTCAGGGGAAATAATGGGGAAGATGGATGAGGACTTGAATCATTGCTCATTAGATAACCTTTTTCTTTACAAATTTAGAGATTTTCTTATCGATCCTGTAAATGGCCGGGTAGATATTGGTTTAGGTTGATCAATTTAAAGCAACATTAAAGATGAAGCAACTCAGACCTGTGACACTATATTTAGGCATTGGACTGAGGCTTCAATTACTTACTGTGGCTTTTTCTTGTTTTAAGTCTTGTCACTTCTTAAGATTATAAGGATGGCGTGGGGAGGCCTATTATTCTTTTGTGAGATATGAGTTAAGAAATGACTTAGCAGCTTTTAGGTCAGGAGATGAGAACACAACTCTCAGTGGGGTATCCAATTGCCCACTAACCTATGGGTTGGGCTGAGGAAGTTTGGTATGCTCAATCCGAGAGATATAGTATTCTGCCAGGGTGGATCAAGGTGACTAATTGTAAGCACCAAGAAGCTTGACGATTGCAGGTATATTGGTAGGAATTATTCAAAGTGCTGCACTCAAGATTTGGTTTATATTCAATATCTTCTTTTAATTCCCATCCAGATAAATTTTTTTGGCTACCATTTGTTTCCAGTGTACTTATGCAAATGTATATAATCCTAATAACATAGATATTTCTGGTTTCTAAGTTCTAGTACCATTTTTTGACACATGAATGGGAGATGTTGCTGTTTCCGAGTTCCTTACGATTAAAATCCATAACTCAGAGTCCAAAATTTTGAAAATGTAATTTCTTCCCTTGTACCACAGCACATTATATCATTTTCGCATTATTTTGGTTGAACTGCACTGGATATTTAACCATTTTGGTCCCAAGAGGATGTTAATTATTGATTTCAATCATTGAGGAACCAGTCTTAATCCCCACAACTGGCTCATAAATACCAAATAATTAGACCATAATATTTTAATTTATTTTTTCTCCATAATTTGTTATAACTCACGACATACGATGGACTTAAAAATAATAACTGCTAACTGCCGCGTGGAAATATGAAGTGCTCGTCATTAAATTTCCCTCCAATCTTCAGTACATTAGGTGCCATGCCCAGCAGTTTTTGGTAGCTCACTCCTTCCCTAGATGACACCTCATGCACGAAGTCGAATGAGGTTGTTTTCTTGTCACAGCTGTTTCGCCCACCAACAATAGAAAATGAAGGCAAGTCAAGCCCACATGTAAATATTTACTTCGATGCAGCTGCGTTGTACAGGACGTCATTTCCTGTTATTTTTCTTTTGTTTTTTGTAAAGAAAACAAATGACGTCACTATGAATGCATTGTATTGGGTGCGAGCAGAAGGTAAGGGTGAGAAATTTACGCTATGAAACGCATATTAATGCGTGTAAGGTTTAGCAATTATTTTGCACTCTTTGATGCGTGAAGAGTAGTTCTTACCATGCCGTGGTATTTACCGTGGTCAGATAGTTTAAAAAAGCGAGCATGTAGGTATCTTCTTCAAAGATATCTTGGACAATTTTTAGAAGAAAAGTTGACCTTGGATCAGCTGACTGTCGATCTATACAATGGCACTGGAACTGTTCGGGATGTAACCCTAGATGTCCAAGTAAGTAGTTTGTTCTTAAGCGATTGATGTTTGTGGCTTTCGAAAGAAGTGTAATGCTACAGTATTTTTAGGAAGAAATACTTCGGTATGCGGAAGTTGTACTAAACACTACGTCGTAATTTAAGGCTATATAAGTTTCTTTAATAATTATTGCTGTCTTCAGGCTTTAAATGAATTGGGAGATCAACAGAATATACCAGTAGAATTCGTTGACGGATACATCAGCGTGATATCTGTTTCAATCCCATGGTCTTCAGTATTGAAAGATGCCAGCTATGTTGAAGTTACTGGACTCTTTCTTACGGTACAGCCGAAGAAAAGATCTGATTGTGGTGCGTAACTCAAACATTCTTGTGCTTAAATCAAGTGAATTCAAGAAATTCATGTTACACAGCCAGTTATTGCTGTGTTGTTGACGATGACATTTGGCTATGAAACCACAATCAGCCTGATTATATGCTAACAAAAACCTTACATTCATTCCATTAAGGTGCCTCAATGTTTGAGTCCATGTGGAACAGTATGTCAACTAGCATGCAGTTAGCGCAGGAATGTCTGAAACAAGATACTGAAGAAGGCAAGGAGTACGATCAGGCGCAACCTCTAGATGGTTTGGAATTATTTGCTCAAACAATTGACTCAAGTACGTGGAAACATCACAGCATATATTTCAATATGTGTGTATATTGTCAGCCATATTTCTTTAAATTTTTTGTTTATTTTTCAGTTTTATGTAGGGTGAAAGTCAAATTTATTGATACTGTGATCCGAATAGAACATGTTCCCAAGGAAAGCACCTCGGGAGTAGCTTTGGAGCTGAAAATAAAAAAGTGAGTATGTTTCATTTGTCCACTTACTGTTTGTTTACTGTATTATCCACTTTGACCACTATATAATGTGTCCACTTTATCCAAGGATCGGTAGTGATTTTATGGACAAAGAAAGTACTAATTACTTGGAATTTATGATAAAGTTCACTTTGTCATTCAAGCCAAGTGTGTCATATTTTTTAGTAACCTTCAAGAAATTTTAGTCAGATTTGCTGTGGCTGAAGTGAGAGCAACTTTTGTTCAAACGTTAAATAGTTTTGTGCATCATTGATTGGCATAATTTTTTCATATTTTTACCAAAATATGAGTTTTTGTGTGACAAGTTGTATTTTGTTCAGATGTAGGATATCCGAGAACTGATACAATGTACACATCTAACAAAAATACATTTAAATGGTGTTCATCATGTGTATCAGCTAGCATTTCACAATGCTTTCGTGTCTGCCCTCCCTCTTATTCAATCTTTGGAAGCCTTTCTCTAAATAGCGAAATTGAAGTGTATTCATTAGGCAAAAGAGCTGACTATTGATACAGATTTTACTGAGGAGATGGATTCAGGATTATTGCATACAACATTTTTCTCTTCCATCTTTCTCCTGATAAATATGTATTATAAGATCTAGATATCGTTTAAAATATAGATATATGTTTGTTTTGTAGATTTTGAGGAGGTATTTGCTAGATTGAATTGGGTAGCATTAGTGAAGGTGTCACAGAAGGTTGGAGTTGATTGCAGGGACAAGAGGCCTATCTGCAGCCTGTACATATCTCAGGCTGCTCAGATGCATTTTGCTGATGTTGAGGTGGGATGGGCAGTGTTAAGAAGAAGAGTAAGACAGGGATGTCCAAACTCAATCCTTTCAACTTATATGCCGTGGATAATCATATAGAAGGGTCTGTAGATAGGAATGAAAATCAGTTTGCAGATGATCTAGTTTAGTTTGCCAGTCAGCTAAGGAACTGCAATCATTTATGGGTGTCCTAGAAAGGCATTGTGATAGTTATGGGATCAGAATTAATGCAAACAAAATAAAGGGTATGAGGTTTTCAAGAGAGTAGAAAGGTATTTTAAGTATAAAATCAGGCATTCATAAAATAGAGCAGGTGGTACAGTTTACATATCTTGGACTTGTTTGGATGAAAATGGCCGAAGTAATAGGGACAAAAGAAGAGGAACTGCATTAGGTAAATAAATATTCTCAGCTCTCAACGGTTATTTAAGGCAAATGCACAGAAATAATTCACTGGTATGACTTAATGCAATATTCAATACAAATAGCTCACTATTAATTGCAATTATTCTCCTAGCCTAATTTATTTGGGATTTAGTGCATATGCACTCTATCATAATAAATATTACTTAGGTAAGCAATCAATAAATAATTGTATACATATTTGCAAGATCTTTGAGAACTGAAAGTATTGCACAGAATTGGAGGTGAACCACATCTTTGCGGTACTTCATAATATCCAATTTCATGATGAGCAAAAGGCTAAAAATGCTACTATTATTTCCCACCGCAGCATTAGTATCGATTATGAGAAAAGCATTTTTAGAACAATGGACGGTATTATTTTGAAATTGTTGGAAGTCCTCACCCCCCTATGCTTTGCTCTTCCCCTATCCTATCCTATGGGTTAAATGGAAGAAGGGACCATTTGGTCTCAATTTCGCCCAAATAAAGACCTCTATCTATCTATCTATCCTGGTTTGTGGGTGTATTGTGTGTAAAATGGTCAATTTGCTTTTGGTCAATGGTCAATTATAAGTCTCTTTTCATTGTAATGACAAACGATTAACAATCCAATCTCTCCATTAATGTGGCAATGCACCTTAAGTGAAGCTTTAAATTTTATTTCCACCTCAGTATTTTTTCAGACCAATCAAAGTGTGAAATTAATAAAATTGGTGTCACTATTAGAAGGTGCATCACTATGGTCCAGCATATTTTGGAGGTAGGTACAAAACTTCACTTTGAATGAATCTAATGATGCATCTGTGCATAATGCAGATGCGTCTGTAAATCGTTACATTGTTTCACTTTAGAAAGTAACTGCTTCATGGGTATCTGAATTTTTGTTACTGTGATGCTTTCATTCATACTTCAAAGCATAATCATGTACATTGCAGCTATGAGTTTTCATCTGTGCTAAGTGATTGTATGAGCAAGACAGTATGTTAAAGTTTTAACCCTGCTTGTGCTATAGTACCATCTGCTTCTTGCCTCCCTAATGTATGCCATGCCATTGTGCCAAGTATCAGAAGCTAAATTACATCATCTCACATAAGCTACAACTTAAATTGTCTATTTAGTAATGAAGGAGTAAAGGTGTTTTAAATTGACATTTGAGTAAATGCAAAATTAATTTGTGCATAAAATTGATTCTTTAATTCTTAATAAATCATTGTTGATGCACCAAAAGGTGTTGAAATATGTAAATGAAAATTCATACCTATGTACATGGTCAGCCCAAAAAATGAGTAGAATAAATCTGGGACAAAAACTAATTGCAGATCAAAGTATAAATAACTAAAATTCTTCAAAATAGCACACTTTTTCATGAACACACTGGTGCCAGCTGTGGTGCACTTCCTGGAAGGCGTCAAGATGGGAACCTCATTCATACACATTATGCCTCTTTGGCATTTCCCAGCATTCCAAAATTTTCCATTCCATTCCCTGTCAAGCTCCTTTTTATTCTTGAGAACAAAAACGCAGTGGTGCCACATTGTAGGGGCTGTAGGGCAGCTGGGACAGCGTCGACACCTTGTGCTTGGCCAGGTACTCGGATCTTCACAAGGATGGCAGTATCGAATGGCATATTGTCATGGTGCTGCCTCCAGTTGGCAAAGATCTTCCTGATGCATTGGACTCTTTTCTGCAGCCTTTCGATGACTGCCGCATAAAACTTACAGTTCACGGCCTGTTTCACAGAGGCCCAGTCTCTTTGTGGATGCCTTTTGAAATGAAAACGACTATGAGGAAAATGCTACTTATTTTGGACAGACACCATGTACTTATTTTTAAATAATGCATAAATAATTTTGTCATATTAATAAATGCAAAATGATCACAGGCTTAGTAACAATTCATGTAGCCACACTTTTTAAGGAAACTAACCCTGTCTTGAAGCAAGGAATGCCTGTCGATATTTTATAAATCTTCTTTTGTGCCTGATGGTTAGAGGGATATTATATTTGTATTTTGTCCGCCCGCTCAGCAACACTTATGTCAAAATGATTTTTTGATGATATTAGGGAATGGAATTGATGGTTTCCAGTCAATTACATATTCAGAATATTTGTTATGTCTTTTCTGTTTTTTATTATTCCCTACTGTTTTGCAGCATGGATTATTTCGATGAAGCTGGTTTGGATTCCAATGGGACATCCATACCTGGTGACCCGCCTCAGCAACAGAAGGTTTTTGAAGTTGCTGCATTCACCTGCAAAAAGTTCTGCATGGAAGGAGTGGCATTGTATACTGATGAATTCCCTTTCCATGCAAGAACCTTTTCAAGATCCTTGATGTCCACATCAGGAAGTGGATCCACATCGGAATCCAAGGTATTAAACTTAGTGAAATATGATATCTATTTATTTTTTTTGGCCAGAGAATATTTGAAAATGAATTCTATTGTCAAATGTTGGAAATTGCTCCCTGCCTTGTTTTATAGAAGCAATTACACAACCTTGATTTCATTTGTATTCCATCAAATTTCCATGTTTGGGAGTTTGATGGATCCATATTTGTTCAATGAAATAATTGCTCAAAACTAATCCATACCATCAAATGATGGGCTCTTTAATATTTTGTGTAGTTTCAGCATCAGAGGTGCATCAGAAAAAAAGTGAAATTTTCAAGGTGAAATCCATGTTATTTCCCCTTGTGCTTTCCCTGTGTACCGTTGTTGCACACTGGTGGAACTTTGCATGAATGATCCTTTTCAGTGGACGGGTTCGTCCTAAAAACTTCACCAGTGCAGGAGAGAAGGGCTGTCATCACATGTCTCCCTCTGTTGTCACATTCCCTCATTGCTAACTTTAAAGTGCTCTTTCTCTTAATCCCCTTGACTGAAGCACTGTCATATAAAAGTGGGAGTATTTTGGTAGTGCTACCTGCCATGCCCACGTGGCCTCCTATTCCAACACCTCAATGACCATTTCCTCATCCCTATCATCACACATCATGCAGACAAGTTCCACCAAGTTCTATAATGTCTGCATGTTACTCAGGGTATCTTTCATCATTTTTACATCAGGATCTCTATGTAACATGAATTTTAACGAACAAATGTTAACACTTTTCCTCTAGATATTGAGTTAGTACATGACTGGTTTTTATGTACTACGTAATCTGCAGGGGAACTAGGTGAACTAAGGTCATGTTTTCAATCAATATCTAATGGAAGAGTGTTATCATTTGTTCATTATTATATTTAAATTCAACCATATCGTGCCTGAAACTATGCAATTTGTTAACATTCTTTGTCTTAGGGGATATACATTAACATTTGTGTGTAGAATTTAATTGTACACATGCAAACTGAATTGTTTTTGTATTTATTTTTGCATGCATCTCTATTCATTTGTTTTCATTGAACATATTTATAGTAACTTTAGCTCATTTTCATGTTTTTTCACTTGATATTATAGATAAGGATTCTTGCATGTATATTTTGGGCAGGAACATAACTATTCTTCTTAAAGGTAAATGGTTAAAGAAATATGCAAATAAATAGATAAGAAGTGTCCTATGTTTATTTTTTATGATAATGAGAGGGTTGCTACAATTATGAAAAACCTAAAATTCGATGTAAATCCGATATTAGTTTTAAATTGGGTAGTTCAGGTGAAATAAAAAAATATCTTGAATTTTTTTTATTTTGAACATTTCCAAAGCTAAGATTTACCATTCTCAAACTGTTCCTATATTTTCTTTCTCTCCCTTCCATTTGTGGGAAACTAATTAAGGTTTATTGTGGGCAGCATGAGGCCATTTAAATTTTTAACTTATATATGTATTCTTGAAAACCCGGATGGTTAGCAATAATTAAAATATGTATGCAGTGTTGTGAAACTTTTGAGACTTTGCAAGTGGAACCTTAAAATGGGAAATAATTGATGAAAGCAATACTAGCTGGAAAAATGGTTTCTTAATACCAAAGTAGACTGAATTCATACTGATTACCTTAAACTTATTTCTTACCTTAATTAAACTTCTATGCTGAATAGTATGATTATTCAGCAATGGTGTCTGTGTGGACTGTAGCACATTACAGATTGAATGGGGAAATGCGGCGTTTATATAATTAAAGCAAATACAAATTTTGTTACTCCCAAGATAAATTAATTTGTATTAAATCATTGAATGAATAAGTAATGGAACCCACCAAGGTTGTCTATATTTTAATAATGGAAAATTTTCAGTGTTGGTACTCCAATTATTTTCAGTTGTATCAGAGTTTTTCCACTCCAATTAATTGCCTTTCCTAAAGTTTTCATCCAGAACAATAAAATTTTGGTCTGATAGGTATGGAAGTCATGGAAGTTCATTGATCTTTTTCATTGAACTTAAGACAACTTTTTGATGAGACATACTAGCCTCCATTAATTAAAATGAAGCAGAATGCTGTATTTAGTGGTGAATATTGACCAATTCCACCCCTGTCATAACGTTTCACTCTCCATTTTATCAGAATTCTGAAGATACTAGTCCAATGAGTCCTTTGGAGGAAGCTGCCAGCAAGCCCCCAAGTGGATCAACCACCCCTGATCCTGTTGCTTTTGCCAAGCTGCATGGGAGGCAGGAATTCAGGGTGAAGATGAAACAGAATGAATGCATACAAGGGCCTAAGGTGAGATGTTGTTTGGTCTCCCAGATAAGTGCCTCTAGACTGGCATTGTATAATATTTTTGTGACTAAAACCATGTGTAACTTTTTGTGTCTCAATTAGTTTTGTGGTAGTATTTTTTTGATTAATTGCTTTATTATTTCTTATTATTATTATTAAAGGGAATTGTTCCAATTTAGGTGTTTGCTAGGAGATAACATACATTCAATGCACATTCATGAGTAAAATTTCACACCCATGCATAAAATTACTGCATAAATTGTTTGCATCTTTTCCGAAATATATTTAAATTGTTTGAGAAGGGCTTGAAAAGTTCTCCAGTCTATGTGCAGGCAGACTGTTCCAGTCAGTGGTTGTTCGTTGAGAGATGAATTTTTAAACATTACATAGTTCTTTGCATCCAACATTTCAACTTGAACTAATGGTCATTTTTCCCTGTAAAGTTAGGATTCCCCACATCCTTCCTTAATTCTCCCTCATCCTCTTTTCGTCATTGCTAAATTCTTTTGTTTTTGGACATTCACTTTATAAGGCTATTGTTGACTATTTTTGAGCAAAGAAAAAGAAATTGAGTCTTAATGTCCCGTCATCTGAGAGCAGTGCATTTTCAAAAAGATTTGAAACCACAAACCCAGGGTACACCACCATAGTGAATCCATTGTGGGTATGTTATTCCTCCATTGGCCATTGCTCTATCGATGCTATGAAATTTGGCTACGTTGTCGTGACTTTTGACCACCTCAAAGATTGTGTGGGAAGGGGCATGAGGAGCTGTCTGAGCAGAAACTCTCGAACTTACTCTCAGGGGTGTTAGCACTCAGCTGAGCAAAGGGATGAGTAGGAGGAGGGAAGGGATCATAGTCATTGTGGCTAGGTGAAAAACCTCTAAATATGTTGAGTTAAATGTATGTGATCACATGCATGCATTTTAAATTGTATTCCTAATCAATGGAGTAATTGGCTTAAATACAGGTATGAAGATGCAGTCTGACAGAATTATATTTAAATAAAACAGTTTCTGGCGTCACTTGGTGGAAATTCTTCATATTGAACTTAATATTAAACCACTTAGCTTTTCCACATAAAAAACTTATTTACGACCTAGGTTTCGTTATGGTATAACATCATCAGGTATAACATCAGATATAAGATCAGGTATTACATCAGGTATAACATCAGGTATAACATCATTACCTGATGATGTTATACCATAACGAAACCTAGGTCGTAAATAAAAGTTTTTTATGTGGAAAAGCTAAGTGGTTTAATTTTAAGTTCAAGAATTCTATTTAACTTAAAATAAATTTAATGTTGTGAAAATAATGTTTCAGAAGTTCTTTATGTCAAATTTATATTATCTAATTCCATACTATTGGAAATCAGTAATGATTCTCGCAGTAGAATTGGTATGTACACATTGCAAGTAGAAAACACTTGGCCAAATTTATATAGATGAGAAATTTTAATGCCTGAAATTGTAATGCGTTAACCAAAAATAAACACATTTAAAACAAAATAGTAATACAGGTGCATAAATCTTGTTTCGGGATTTATAAAGAAAATTCCCCTTGCAGTCTCCAATAAGGAATAGTCTGCCTTGGTTACACCTGTTCTGTTGGGTGGGTGTCCAAATGCCCTCAATATTTATCTCCCAAGATATTCCACCACAGAAGCAGAACTAAGCAATTCATTCTGAAGAGTAATTTTTGCATTACATGTTCCTCTGTTCTAGGTGGATTTGGAAGTTAATTTTGGCTCTGTTGCAGTATTCCTATCACCAAGACAAGTTCACACACTCATCGAATTGATGAAGGGACTCTCTAGCCCTGATTCCCTGGATGACAGGTAAGCACTCTCAAGCTTTCCCGGGCTATGGGTAGCATTCTCAGAATTTTTTTATGGTGCCCAAATATTTTTCATGTAATTCTGTTATGGCTGAGCCATTTTTAAATGAGCAGTAACTATTTTCTTCCATTGTTCACCAACTAGTAACATGTGTCCCAGAAGTCGCTGTGCTGAGAAGCCCATGGAAGCCTCAGACTTTCAAAGGGTGGAACGAGATTTGCAGCAACAGCTTCGCCTTTTCCCAATGACCCAAGTGGTTGGTTTACAGTTCACTAAAGGATGGTCCACATCTCCTCTAGGTATTGATATGGGCATGTAATAATTAGATTTCATGTTCTTTTGAAGGACAATGAAATGTGTTCGTCAATTACCTTAGACTCTTAGTTTTAAATAACTGTTGAGGAAGATTTAATCATCTAATGGTTGAAGTTGTGACTCATTTATAGGTCATATCCCAACCAAAATTCATCATCCTTACTAAAGAAAGAAAATAAATGCTTATACATTTGCTGTAGATGCAAATGAAATCATATTTCTAACCTTCTACGCCTCCTCCCTATGCCATGTCATTTTTTGTCATAAAGTTACGTCTGCTAGTATTTCTATATGCTATTTTATTTAACCCTCCTCAATTCCAGCTTCACCCTAGCAAATTTTAGATAATAATCACTAAATAAATTCAGTGTAATATATCATCCCTTACACCTAGTGCAAATGTTAATTATTACTTGATCTCTATTGCATTAATCATACATTATAGGTCAATAAATATTTTAACTTTATAATGTCATATTTCCAGAGATATCATCCATGCTTTGGTCATTTGTAGTATTTGTGCTTCTTTTGGGCTCCTCCCCAATCCAATTTCTCTCAATTTTTCAAGTATTTAGCCTACTTAAAATGACTTGTATCTAACGACTTATCTCCCAAAGTATACAAAAATCCCCAAATTATTTGAGTAATTTGTATTCAAATTTTGTAAATTCATAGGAATGACCCAACACCACCTAGGAAATACTTGATGTATTCTGTAGTAACTGTTAATGCAACCTCCTTTGTCTGATGTCACCTGATTTCACAGAACCCTCTTTCCTGGATGATTGGTAGTGATAGCTGTTGTAACTGAAATTGCTTCAGTATTTCGTTTAATTGGTCTTGCTGGGCCCTTTTGAAAAGGGTGCTTGGTTAGTTAATCAAATAGGTAACTCTCTAAACTGCTATCCTGAAGGTCAAGTGCCACCTTGGGCATGGATATAATTGTCAACTCTGATGGTTCAACCCTTTGTAAACACGATGAAAAGCCAGGAATGGCTTATTAGTATCTCAGAGCCAGATAAAAGAGATGATATATTTGTTGAGCTAAACGATGAATCCACTAAGTTCAAATTTTTGTATTAAAATATTTGCATATTTATGACCCAAATGCTTTACAATAGTAGTTTTCTGCTCATGGCAGGTGGTCCAAATTTTAATATAATGATAATGAAGCTTGTAGAACTACCATTCAAGTGTTTATTCAAATATTTTATTTAATGAAATTATTTGCTGTAAAAAACTGTGTTCAGAATAATGACAGGTTATGAGAATATTTATGTTATTAGCTTGTTTTTGTATGCGTAGTTTATCCAGATATCCAAGAAAAAATTGTTTATGTAGTTAGTAAACAATCAATATTTGTTTTTCCTATCAAACTAAATGAAATCACTTGTAGTAGATGGGATATCTCTCTCCAGGTCTAGCACCTCATACTGAAAAGTTAAAGCGCCCACTCAATCATAACTTTAGATTTTGTGAGTAAACTTGATGTCATGATTCCCACAGGAATTAAAATTGGATTATTAAAAATCCAATTATGTACAAATTGACAATTTTTATTAAAGTTTGTCAGATCCAAGTGGAAAACAGTAAGGAGAAAGTAGACACTTGTATATAATTGAATTTTACAAAATGTCAGGTTTCGTAAAATCAAAATTTTCCTAGTTTTAACCTCAGTTAGATTGATTTGATTAAGCCCCGCCAGATCAAAAGACATTCTGCTGAATTTTATCCAGTTTTAATGTATGTATAAGTTAATAATATGAATCTCATTTATCATTGCTTAAAATATAATAAGGAAATAATCATGTTTATTTACCTTATATTGTTACATCAGTTGATTGGATAACATTTAATTATTAATTCTCAATGCATATCACTTAAGGATGACAATAGTGTGTTTGTCTCATCCTCATAGAAATGCAAATCCTTTAATCATGTACATTTAAGCTTAAAATACAATTTAGACATGAGAAAATCCTTAATTTTATAATCATTAAAATATGGTATCAAATCTTATGGTGAAAAATAAAAATTTTCCCTATTTTAATATTTTGCATTGACTTTTTCTGTTTCTCTTTGTAATGCAGAAGATAGTGATGATGAATTTTTACCCATGCAAGGAAGAAATGAATTAAGTGACAGTGTAATTTCCAATACTGCAAGTATGGAAACCTCAATGTCATCCAATATGAGCAGTTCTAGTTATGCAAGCAGGCAGCATGGGTAAGTGTTGTTGTAATTATCAGAAAAATGGAATCCATTATCAGGAATACAGGAAATCCTGTTCTGTCTGTCAATTGTAAATATAAGTTCTGTAATTATTTAGCTTGAATCATTTAAAGAGATGTATGACTTTTGATTTTGACATGGGAAAGTCTGGTTTGTGAAATGGAAGGTAGGAATTCATGCTGCCATTAAAGGTGTCGACATTGTTTACTGTTTGTTTGTACTGCGGTTTAAGTATTTTAAATTTCTAGCTCTCCTGAACTTAGTGGTATCAATCAGCCTATTTTTGAAATACTAGCAATATATCCATATTTTATTAGTTTTCCCACCATAAAAAATATCGTAACAAAACAATTTTTGTATTATTTGTGTAATTATTTATCCAGTGTATTCGTGGTATTCTTTTGCAGGTACTCTGGAATGATATCACCTGATGGTTTGGGAGTGGGTGGCAATTGTAATACTCATAAATCATCTGGGAAAAGAGCAAATTCAGGTTTGAAAATTATTTATTTTCTACAGTTACTATAATATTAGACTTTATCCATTATATTAATGCTCATAATCAGTTGTCCATTCCTTGGATTAAAATCGTGAAATGGTTGAAGAAGTTGTCATCTTCCATGACCCATAGGGCTCTATTTGGAAGAGTAATGATAAAATAATCCTGGTATGATCACCCAAGTCAAATAGGCCAAAGGTTAGGAGGCAGACAAAAGATAATTCACTCAGCATTTTAAGAGTGTTTGATTATTTTCGCTGAAGTGCCACTCTTTTGGTAGAATTTTATTTGTATCCTAATGTTTGGTTTGGTATTAATTTAATGATGATGGTTAAAAGTTTCTATAAATATTATTGCCTTGAATGACAATGGCTACCAGTGCCACTAAAATGATATTAGTAATTTGAAAAAGTATTCTTCCTTGGTGTTGATACATACATAATTGATCTATGAATGTGAAAAAGTGGCAATATCTAGTCGCTTCCCTCAAATTCTCTCTCGTGCTGGTTTACTTCCGACATCGTCATTCCTTAATTTAAGATTCCAAAGTATAACTTTTGAGCAGCCAACTCTGGGCTCTAATTTGAACTTATGTGTTTCCATTATTTGATCCGTAAGGTTGATCGCTGGATACCCTTGAATATGATTCACAAAATGGATAAAAGAATCTTTATGGGGGAATTTTAAATTTTTTGTACAAAAAAGTAATCGCTTATGTATTCCAAACACTAATAATTTTTATTAGTTTTAGGAGATTTGTTTTTTGTATATAGAACAGATCATATAGAAATAGCACACATACAAATGTGAGAAGTTGGATTCATACAAACTAAATATTACAGCTACATGAATACATCAGGGGAAGAAAATGTAACGCTTGCAAAATATTGGTGTACTTCATGTTGTGTAGGAAGTTAGATATTATGCTTAGTTTCCTTGTTTGACAATTGCAAAGTCTCACAGCTACAAAAAGGCTTAAATTATGACTAGTAACCATTAAATCTCTCTGGAGGCTGTGGTGTTGTATTTGTGGACATTGCCATTTATTTCTCTGTCAAACAATCTTCTGTGCTGATGAATGAAATCAGTTGTAAGAAAATGTATAGGTTGGGTAAAGTGAGATCTCCTAAAGGTTTTAAATGGGCATGACAGCTAATTTTTCCAGGGACATAATCCAGAGTCCCATTATTATTTGATTGCTATCCGATTTTCATGTATAGATGAACATTCCCTGGTATAAAATTTGGATGTAAACACCTTTGTCCTTTACAGCTGGTGCCATTGGTGAGTCGTGTGGTGAGACAACCCGTTTCCAGTTGAGAGCTTCCAGTTTGGTGGTTACCCTCCTGCATGAAGATATTCTCACCGTCACAGTTGTGGATGGAGATGTGTATGGGAAGAAGCTTTATGGTGGTTCTTGTATGCAAGGTGGCCTAGCACCCTCCTCTTTGTTGCAGATGAAAGAAGCCGCTCAGCGATATTTTGAAGTGATGACCCAGTTTGCCAGTTCAGGCCAAATGGAATCTAATCTCCTGTCAGACAAGGAGATATTTTTGAAAGCCTGCCCAATTAGTCATTTAAGGTAAGAATTATTTTTCTTGAGGAGGGTAGGGTGAAGAATTGGGGCATCGGATTAGTAAAATTATTAGTGTGAACGCCTCCTTTCTGATATCATTAGGTCATCCCATCAGTATTTTGTTAAACTTGATTAAGACTAAAACTGTTCATGCTTGTTGTAGTTCCTTCAGGATTCACTTTTCATCTGCGTTGCTTAAAATTAACTTGGCAGGCTGTCAGTGGGAATCCAGTATGAACTGGGGAGAGAAAGGGAGTGGGATGAGGGAATGGTAAGAGTCAAGAAACAGAATGGTAACTCATGGGGTCCATTACTTGCAGGAGAATCCATTGATGATGGGAACCCATGGGACTAACTTGATATTGATAATAATTTCACCTATTTTTTTAGTGGCGCAAAATTATTGATGGTTATTGGAATAGGGGATCGAGATGGTGCGGGGGCTAGCGTACTGGCTTCCCACCCAGAGGGCCCGGGTTCAAATCCCGGCGGTGTTGAATATTTTTCAGAGGTATCTCGATCCCTGCTTGAGGTGCTTTGTGGAGGACACTTTGAGTGAGTACGCCGTCCGTCGGATGGGACGTTAAGCCGCGGACCCCTTGGCGCCTTTCGTAAAGAGTAGGCTAATGCCGACGCCGGGTTTCTCTCCACCCTTCATCCTTTCCTATCCATCCCCTATGGCGCAAATGACCTCAGCTGTCGGTCGCCTCCCCTCAAAACTACTACTACTGTTATTGGAATAGGGATCTTCATCAGGCAAGGTATGGGTGTGAACTGACTGCACAATTGATCATGAGAAGGGGTTTGAGGGTGGTAGGTAGGGGTTGTGAGGGAGGGGAGTGGATGGGGGCAGGTGAGGGTTGCAAATGATTTAACTGTTTGACAATAATTGGAAGAGGGGAAAAATAATGGGACCCAGGTCTGAGCTTATCTTGATAGATTAGCGTATTAGGATATATCCACAGGTGTCTTCTCAGTGGTTACTGGGGCTTTTAAAAAGATGTCAGTTTGTGGGAGTGTTGTTGTTACAAATTAGGGGTTTGAAAATCCTGAAAAAAAGTTGAGTAGATCCATTTAGCTCAAATGTGGCAAGGATGTTTTCCACAAAGTGAGTCCATATATATGTTACATTTTATTTCAAGGCCACTGTTTTTCTATAGTGTCCTTTTTATATATTATTTTAAAACATTTTTGTAAAGAAACCTAATGACTTTCCTGTTTAAGCTCCTGTTTAGGAATCATTCCCTTTTCGTACTTAATTTTGAAGATTCTATGTGTAACGCATTAATCCATTTTTATTGTACATAAGACCCCATTTGATGTTAACACTAGAATCAAGAAAATTGGAAATGGCTTTTCTCCATTAATACATTTATCTTATAATGCCTTGAAATCTCCTCCTTTTAAATGTCCCTTGGGCTTAAGGTATAACATTTTTTCTTCAGCTGAAGAAGAATTCGCCTTTCCTGCTAGAAAGTAGAGAAGATGATTGATTATAACATTATTTAGGAATGCTTTACTGAATTGTCAATGACCTGGAGTGTCATAGAAGGGAATATTTGGGATGTCTGATTTAAGTCCGAATTGTAGGTTCATGTCAAAGTTATTTTTTTTTGGAGATCTTGGGAAACATTTTCTATATGGATTATAAATTTTTTTGAGAGGAAGGAGAAGCATGATGCCCAATTTCTGTATAATTCTTCACCTCCCTTTGCTCCATGAAGAAAGCCATTCAGTTCCATGAAAGCCATTCACTCTCCTCTTCATTTTCTCCAACTAATTCCTCAACAAAATAAATGTGGTGAGTAGAGATATATTTTTCTCATCCTTCTTTGTGCCTTTGCAAGAGGTGTGAAAAATCATCTGAGGACTAAGGCTTGAGGTGAATTGAAGTACAGAATTTGAAGGTTTAGGTTTCCACAAAATGTTGAAATCTAGGAGCTACTTGGGAAACTCATCATTTGGCCTGTAAAAATTGGTTTACCACTGATGTTTACTTTCCTGTAAGTCTCTTCCCATTTATTTCCTTCTCTCTTACTGTCGCTGCAAGTGTTCTTCATGATAATTTTCAAAATGCTCGAGGGTGAAACTTTTTCAATTATGACATTGTATTGTTGTTGAAGCCTATTGAGGAAAAAGTTAGAATCTGAGTACTCATTACTCTGGCACTTCCTATGCAGAAATGACCCTTCAACCAATTGTGAAATGTTTCTCTGCTACTGTATTGAAGAGAAAATATAAAATTTATCATGAGAAAACAAATTGTGGAAAATAACAGAAAGATTTCAGTTAAATTATTTACAGTAGTCAATTTTTCATCAACAGAGAAGTATAAATCTCCTGCATAAATTACAGATTATCTTTCAAAAAAGAAGTCATTATTAGTATGTTGGATGTTTATGTATGATGACAGAGGTTGAGGAAAGCCCTGAGAGATGGTGCCTATTGTAGAATTACTTGGGAAGGAAAATAGAGCTTTAATAGCAATTGTCCTCCATCACTTGATACAAAAGTAGACACTTGTAGTTCCTGGTAGACAACGCTTAACCCCCCTCTTTGATAAATGTATTTGTGTTCACTTCATAAAATCAATGGAAGAACTGATTGGAGAAGCAGATTCCCAATTTTGGACTTCAACCCAAATTTCTCAAAGTATTAAGTTTTGTTGCTCACTAGACTTACTAAACTACTTTTGTCTGTCAATGAAAACATCATTGCTCCTAAGTTATTCAGCTTACCTAAGAGCATGACTCTCTGGCATTGATGTTATGGTCGCAGGAATTTGAGTACCCTCCAACTTCTGTGATATCACAGTGTCAGTCCCTCCAAGTTCAGTCCCTTATCCTCATTACCACAGTACTCTTCTCTCTCTCAAAACTGAGACAT